>NW_027185436.1:17572523-17955023 GCF_022577435.1 Embiotoca jacksoni | reverse complement strand
TATTTTAACCACCACCTGGAGGTGGAAGACATAACATTAAATCCAATGGGGCATCAGCCCTAAATTTCTACTTGGAAACAGTACGCATCATCGTTTTTTACAGTGGCCTACTCAAGCCAGGGTCTGTTTTGGTAACATGTACTGGCAAACGTACTTCCCCAAGAGGAGCTAAACTATCCAGGAGAGGAGTAAGATTGGCTTTATCCACCCCGAGGTCATCTGGAATTAAACTGCTGAATTCTCCAAGATGATGGTTGGGAGAAGGGTCCTGAGGTTGCTGCTGGTGGCATAAACGGTGATTGAAGCGGCTGCAGTGGCGGTGGCGGTGGAGGAGGAGAGGGGAGAGGAGATGGCAGGAGAAATGAAGTGATGGTGACTACAGTTGTCTGTGCTGTGGGTGCTAGCTTCGTGGTTACGTCAAGGCTTGTTCCCGTTTCATTACTGGAATCTTTAAACCTGCTGACAGTGGCGGATTGTTGCACAGTTGCTGATTGACCATCCTGAGCTTTTCTTGTGGTGAACCATTTGATGATGTCTATTTCGACAGAAAAAGATTATTGTTAATACTTGAGCAAAGCCAGCCAAATTCTGATTGAAATGGCTAACTTAAAAATATACATGACAAACTTTCAAAAGGTTGATGTTACACAACTCAAAACTAGTATAGCGGATCACCAACAGAGAATGTACTGTCCTTAGAGCATATCACCAGAAACAGAGCCAATTTATCAGATGTCTGATGTTATATCTTCAGTCCATTCAAAAACCAAAGTTAAACAATGATGGGTTGTGTTGTTGTGGGTGTTGTGCAGAAACTTCCTGGATAGCTTTTCAGATGCTAGTTGGCGGATGTTTACTTTTGAACAGAGCCAGGCCAGCTGTTTGCCCCTTTTCTAGTCTTTGTACAATGCTAAGCTAACTATCTGATGGTGGTAGATTTATATTTATCATACAATCATGAACGTGGCATGGATTCCCTCATCTAATTACAAAACCAAAAATCCTGAAACCAAAAAAATAAGCGTACGTTGAACTATTCCTTAAACAATGGGTATATTGGCGTGCCCACATCTCCATGCCTTTCAATATTGTTTTCAATGACATTTTTTTGTACATGTCTTTTAGCATCTTGTGTCTCTTTTTCTGCCTGTCTGTGCTTGTTCCACTGACATGATCAACACCATTCGGTGATGAATGTGTTAAGGTTTATTCTGTCTGTTTTTTCTTTTCTTTTTTTTCTTTTTTTTTTTTTACCATTTTTTGCTTAGCAGCTGAGGAGCCTGTCGGTTATGTAAAAAGATCACATTTAGCTGGAGGTTAGAGCCATCACTGACTTGTCCTTGAGCAAAACAATGAGTCCCTGTCCTGCTCTGGGCAGTGCTGACCCTGACCTTCGACCTTTGCTGTAGAAAAAACAATTTCCCCACAGAAATCAAGGCTTTGGTTGGACTTGTTTTGTAGGAGGAACAGAAGGAGCGTCAGAGGCAATAATGTCCAATGACATAACAGGAGTGAGACGTGATGATAATAATAATAATGGACTGCTAACGACGCCAGGTGATAGTGGCACCTCCGGGAGTCTCTCTTCAGTGTAATTTTCAAATCCTCTCCGTCACTGGGTTTGGTTCATGATAGCGGAGAGGATTTGAAAATTGGTGAACCAAACCAAACATCTAGACTGACACACTGAATAATGAAGGGAGAAAACAGAGAGGAAGAGGAGACGGAGCGACAGTGGTACAGGATGAGGTGGATAAACAGGGATGCAGACAAAGATAGCGGACAGGGCAGAGGGATGGAAGAAGTTAGATAGTAGAGGAGAGAGCTGTCACTGAGACTCTGTTAATGATGTACAGATGGCCTGTGAGTCTCCCCTCCCCACACCAGTAATCTAATGAGGAGACGTGGATTACCGTTAACTCAGATTAATTTTTAACATGGTGGAGGAGATGATGATGACAGCCATGATTATTATCATTACCATAATCATTCCCACTTTGTCTGCCACTCAGTGTCTGTGTGGTTTATTAAATGTGTGCGTGTGTATGTGTGTGTATGTGTGCGTGCGTGCATGCGTGTGTCGTCACAAGGCTTTAAAAATACTGTACGCGAGCTTGCAAGAGTTTTTTATGAACCTTGTTCATTTGCATGGAGTCTAGACATGACATCACGTCATCATCCTTTTGTTTTTCATAAACAATATGTATTGACCCTCAGTCAGGCCGGGGGAACATCTCTACATGTAAGGCCACCAGAAAACACAGCATAAAATAAAAGACCTTTTGTCTTTAGTATGAGTGAGTGTTGACAGAAAACAGGAATCAGAAAACTTCCCCATTACTCTAAATTGTTTATAATGTGGAGTTTCATGAAGGCAAGAATGCATGGCTAATGGGAGGAGAAGAGGGAGGGAGAAAACAGGAAGGAATGAAGAACTTAAATGTAGGGAGACAAATAATAAAACTAAAGTGAAGGTTTGGATGGAGAAATTTCAGCGAGAAAATGATGCTGAGTAAGATGTCTAAAAAAGTTTAAATGTTCCTGGCAATGAAAATTTTTCAGAAGGTTTTGCTTTGAGTCATGTAAAAATGTGGAAACAGTATCTTGTTTACATCACAGTGGAATTTATTCCTTATCAGGTACTTGTTGGGATGTCAGACAGCAGAAAAGAAATGTGTTTATATTATAGCGGCAAATTACATGCGAATTGTTGTTGTTGATGTTGTTGGGGGGGGGGGGTTGCAGTTGGGGGCAGAGTCAGACAGTGTCTAATCCTCACACCCCTCTCCTTTATAACAGCATTAATGCAGGATGAGACAAGATAAAACAATCTCAGTCATTGTTGCCTCAAAAAATGAATTAAACTGTTGTTTGTTGTTTCATTTGGGCTTAAATCACACTGCATCAGTGCACATCTTTTAGTAATACCACACTAAAGCGTATTTCATCTACTGAAAATAAGATTAGACCAAACCAGACTTACTTATTTATGATAACATGCTTACAAGGTGAAATTGGAGGTTACACAGTATATAATAAAAAATTTAAAAAAATTTAAAAAAAAAACAGACCGTCTTTTTTTTTTCCTGAAAGGACATTTGATGTTAACTATAGATTCAGGGTAAAACGGCATAAACATATATAAAAAGAAGTAGATGTTTTATTGATATAAATATGAATATATATATATATATATATATATATATATATATATATATATATATATATATACACATGCATGCACGCGCACACACACACACACACACACACACACACACACACACACACACACACATACACACACATTTTAATTCAATGTCTAAATTTGCGAAAAATGTCCTGCAGCTCAAAAATCCCCTCCACACCTTTTACCCTGTCTCATCTCCAGACATAGGCACCGTATCATTGACACATTTAAGTACTGTTAAACATTGTTAGTGTTACTGACATGTCCTTGTTATACAAATACACACATCCATGATCATCCGCCTGCTGATTTGGGGTCTTTGATGCAGGAATGTGGACGAAGGCATTGGCCGGGGAAGCAGAGCTGTCACTTTGCTGGTCTGTCTGTCTTTGCTGAGGCGCGCGTGTGTGTGAGGGTTTTCTCTTAATAAGCAGGTCCCTAAAAGCGCGCCGATTACCCCAATTAAACAGTGTTCCCATCACCATCTCCGGGTCCCGGGGCCCCGAGAGCCTGCAAGCCTGTCTGAAAGAGTTGACAGTAGGTCATGCTGACACACCCAGTGAAGTATGTGCAACACAATCACACGTACGCACACGAAATCACTGGTAAGTATGGATTCTCTGAGGGGAATCACTAATGTGTTCTTTACAAACTTAGATGTCGTACAACAAACTCTCCATCTTTTAACACCCTTAGAGAAATCTGCTTTCTTTTTCTTCTTTTTTTTTTTTTTGCACGTTTACAGGATTTACATAATATAGTACAGAAAAGAAATGACTTGTGTAGATTCATACTCTCATGCAAACTGTCAGTGTTCTATACATGTGACATCTCTAATGTCCATTTCTAGGAATATAAATTGAACACAGCAAGCATTTAAAAGATGCATAGTAAAAATGAATTCAGATGATCAAATACCCCTCATGATGTTCTCATTAGATTCAATAGCTACTAGCTGCTAGAGACTATTCTGGCATTCAACACAGTGATGAAGTCCGTCACTGTTTTTGATGTCAATTCAACATAATCTGTTTGCACAGAAGTTCCAAAAAATTCCTTCCTGAACCACATTTATTAAATCCCTTCCACTTAAAAATGTGATGTGGTCGCTGTTACTTCTCTGGTATGTTTGAGCAGAATGACGTATGTTCATAGCTTCACACTAGATGGCTGTCCTCAGATTCATCAGCTGTGGAAAGCTACTTTTGGTGTGTTCGTTTGCTAGTGGAAATTGGCAAAGTTAATATTTGAACGCCTGTTGAAGTAGGAATATCCCACGAGGAAAGCAGGAGGTCTTTGAGACACCCAAGAAATAGGTTTGACTTCAGCTGACATGGCAGCGTTTGTGGTGAAAGGAAGAAATCCACTTCCTGTGAAAATAAAGTGAGAAAGCTTAGTTTACCTAATTTGCCAACTGTGTTAAAACTGAAGTACATTGAAATGTGTAGAAATGTAGCGTACAAATAACATGACCCCCTGAGCACCATTTGATCTTTGTGTTGGTTTACATTGATGATGAGGGGGTTGTTTGTTTTTTGTGTTCTGACAGCAGAAATAGAGCATATTTCTTTGGAGGCAGCCATGTTACATGTTTCTTGTTCTCATGCGAACGTTCCCAACTAAGACGAAGTGGGACGTTTCCAAATGGGAACTTTTCCAGTTCCCTGTACACAAGACAAGCGTGATGAGGAAACTTAAAGCCTGCATTGGACAAACAGTATGATAAGAAGGATCTTTGTGTTGGAGACATCTTGCATCCTGTAGCTAAACTCTTTAATTCAAATATTTTCAAATTCAAAGATTCTCATATTTCAAATTTCTCACTGTATAACTGAACTTATCTATACAGTTTTTTTTTCTCTTTTTTCTTAAAATGTAGAATAGAATAAGTTGTGCAGGAAAATATATTTAAAGGGAAAGTGGAGGAGGAGGGCAACTGAAATGTATTTTTGATACAAAATGTGTGTTAACCATTCTTAGGCCACATAGACAAAAACAAGTTCCCGACCCAAACTATTAATGTTACCTAAACATGAATGAGGTGCATTTCCATCCACCCATGAAAGTTAAAAAAAACAACCCGGCATAATCACAACAAAGTTTTTGCATTTAGCTGACTTATTTGATCAATAAAAACGTGCAATTTAGCAAATAAATAATGATGTGTAAGCACGTGACCTAAATATTCAAACTTCCCCCAAGACAAAGAATAATGGCAGACATGCGTCAACCAGAAGAATGTACCCCAAATTAATACATGAAACAATTATTTTAACGCCTAATTATTTGCGTAGGATGCTAGCACATTAATGCACATTTTCTTGTGTACATTTTTCTGCAAAACTTTGCGTCACTGCATCTGAGTTGCATCACAGGCGTCACTTGAAAGCAGCTTGTGCATGAAACTACATCACACTTAATGTTTGACATCAGATGGAAGTCTGAAACAAAAACTTCAAAGTTTATGAGAATTCTGTCAGCACAACTTGCAGACATTTCGACTGCCTATCTCACTGTTTAACTCTTTCTCTTCACACAGATGCGTGCACATTGCTTACTGTCAAACACACACACACACACACACACACACACACACACACACACACACACACACACACACACACACACACACACACACAGACAGCAGTGGTGTCATCTCTGACTGCTGTGGTTCCATGCTGTCGTCTGGCTGTCACAACCCCATAGTTGGTCCTGCTGTTTGGTAGAAAAGCCTGCATTGGGCAGATCCTATTTAGACAGATTAAAAAATCCATGTCCAGCTGTCTACATCAGTCCACACACTGTCTCTGTGATGGTCCCACCAGATACACCCCTGCTCTACTGTATCCCTGCCTCGCTTTCTTTCCATCCCACATTCATCTCATTTTATCTGGATGCATTATCTTCTCTGTCGCTTTGTTTCTCTCCGCTCACTCTTCCTCTCATCTTTATTTTTGCTTCCTTTCCTGTGTAAGACTATAATTTAGTGCTTGAAGCAAGGAGCTGCTGTCACAGTGTTTTTTAGCAGTTGAATTAGATTAAGCAGAGCACAACAAATGCTGGTGGGGATGAGTTGGCTTTTCTCGGCAGCGTGGCACTGTAAGCTCTTTTTCCCTCAAAGACTGCAGAGATGCACAAGTGGTGTGGCTTTCAAGGTACAGGGAGAGATAGGAGGGCTAAACTGTTTCTCTTTTGTCTCACCGATGACACATCAACACTTACATGAATGGTAATACAAGATTAGTTTTCCTGTGAAGCAACAGGAAAATAGGATGTACAGGACCATGCTGTGCTATTGAGGTGATTTCAGTGCAACAACATTATAAGTATAGTTTAGCTTTGCACCAAAATGAAGACAGAAAAGGTATGAAAAGAAAGCATGGATTCAGCTATTTGTTATTTTAAACTCATGAAAACCTTACTGGATTGGACATGGCTGCTCAGCTGTGAGTGTGTGCATAGTTCACATGTGTCTGCTTGTATAGCTCTGAGCACTGAAGCGCGCATGAATCTATAACTGTACATGTAGTGTGCATTTTGAATATGATTGTTGTGTGTGTGTGTGTGTGTGTGTGTGTGTGTGTGTGTGTGTGTGTGTGTGTGTGTGAGAGAGAGAGGAAGAGGAAGAGGGAGAGCAAGACAGAGAGACCCCCCCATTAGTAGCTCAGGCCTGAGGCTGAATCCCTGATGATGTCAAACAGTGTAGTAATGGTCCTGACCCCCCCCTCCCCCCCGTCCTTTAGTCCTCCCATTTTTCTTCCCTTCCTCCACTGACCTCCACCCTTCCTCTCCCCTTTACGCCATCACTCCTCCATCATCATTTATTGCTTCATGTTTTATCCACATCAACACACCCATCATGTACAGTATAATTTTAGAAAATTACATTTTTGGAAGTTATGATATTTTCAGGTATTTCCACACAAGACAACTCTGCACTTTATTTTGTCAACAAAACTGAACATAGGTGAAAGATCCCTAGCTGCTTATTTAGAGATATGGTATTCCTCGTCTGACTTCTACTGATATCATTTGTTGTGCCTTTGTTGATCATATCAGAAAGCAAATTGACTCAACTTACCCATAAAAATTAAACAAAAGTTAATGGTTTTCTCCAACAATGTTGTACACCTGCAGGAACACCTCTGTCTGTGTATCGTAGCACAATATAAAAAATGTGTGTAAGTGATACCCGCATGACAAATTTGATATTTCTCCATTCATGCTTCAGCTTCAGTTATTCTGATATGGGATTAAGAGAAATCTGAGTGTTGTGACTGCACTCGAAGAAACAACAGAGTTTGTTCTCGCATTTAAAAACTTTGCCAAAGATCGATTTCCCTAAGAGATACTGCACATAATATAGGCCTGGAATTTGATATGATGGAGTCTGCCAACAACAACAACAACAACAACAACTCCTCAATGAGCAGTTAATACACATTTTACTGTTATGCTGTTATAAATGACTAAAGAGACAGAGGAGCAGCGATGGATGGATGGGTGGATGGATGGATGGATGGGTAGATGATGGATGGATGGATGGATGGATGGATGGATGGATGGATGGATGGATGGATGGATGGATGGATGGATGGATACAGTGAAATGACCACTGGTATGTCCACGTTTGCTATTTCACTACGGACTTGAAGCTTGAGCAGAGAGTGCACATCAAATTTTGTGTCAAACTTGGGAAATCTGCAATGGAGATCCTTGAAATGCTTCAGAAAGTCCATGACAATGAAGCAATGAGCAGCATTTGTGTTTCATGAGGGAGAATGTCAGTGTGCAAGACTGACGAAGGGGCGTCAGGTCAGGAGTGCAACTCGGAGCATGCTGGTGGTTTTCTTTGACATTGCAGGGTTGTGTCCCCCAGGGTCAAACTGTCAACACCACGTTCTCTTGTGTCTGAGGTGTCTGAGGGAAAACATTCAGTGCAAATGCCCTGAACTGTGGCGTGATGACTATAGGATTCTACAACATGACAATGCATCCACCCACAGCGTGTTGTTTCTCACCAGCAACAACACAATCGCTCCTTACCTCCACTACTGCTAGAGTTGACTGCTTGCGACTTCCTTAAGTGCCCAAAAATGAAGTTCAAGCTTAGGGGTCACTGTATTGACATTGTGGATTGGATCCAGTCGGGAATATTTTAAGCATATCAGGGGTGCTGGAAGCGGTGTAATGCTGCACAAGGGGACTACTTTGAAGGTGTTGGTGACCAGATAGATAGATAGATGGATAGATGGATAGATGGATGGATGGATGGATGGATGGATTAATAGATGACCTAATAAGGCTCCCTCACTAGAAGGCATCAAGTCAACCAGTCGGACAGACAGCCATATCGAGTTGGAACCCTTTAAACACCATTACAATGCGCTGTTAACTCCCCCGTCAAGAACTAGTCCCGACGGGTTGTCCACATGTGAGGCCAGTGAGATGGAGAAATGTAGGAAAGGCATCACAAAATAGATGACAGAAAATGAAAGGGAAGAAGTGGGGTGTGTGCACAAGAATGAGGCTTCTCCTGTCTTGGCCCTAATGGTCCAAATGAGGCTCGGGGAGAGGATGGGGGGTGTGTGCGGTGGGACTGAGACTGAGGGAGAGAGTAGGAATGCGGGAGGGTTGAGCTGAAGGAGTCTGAGCCTGGAGACAGAGGCAGACCAGAGCTAAGTGACTCAGGCTCAACACCATATGAGCTGGCAGCCTGTCACATCCCAGCCCATCACTGAGCGACTGGATAGCAGAGCCTGTTTTGCCACAGAGCAGCTCCAATCACTTCAAACGCACACACACACGTGGATTTTATGTTTTGTTTTTTTTTCTTTTGAATTTTTTATAAAGGCACACCAGTACTCAAAAATCCATATATTTTATTGGAAACACTACGATCAATAGACTCAGTTGAGGCAACGGAAGTCTGAGTCCTTTATGTGTAATTTGCAAAAATGTAGAGCCGGAGAATCCCAAATGGAGGAAGCTCGAGTCGCTTGTAAGTGATGTTTTCACACCATCCACTTTTATTTAAACCCTCCACCTAATCAGCAGATTTACTTTTGAATAAACAGTGAAATTATTGTCCATAAACGACACACTTAATGAGCTCCCTAACTGACAACTAGCAAACTAGCGGCTAAAAGAACCTTTTTCTGTCTTCAGTAACAGTAACACTTTATCAAATGAAAATGAAATACAATCCTTACAACCAAATGTCAAAGGAGAAAGAAGCTCATAGAGCTATTTTCAGCTTGTGAGCGCAATAGATGTGATTTTGCCAACTATTACAAATGTTAAACTCATGATAACAAGTTTAACTTTATATGAAACTGCAGTTGATTTTTCTAGCTTTTACAACAAATAATAAGGACAGATGGTGTTTAGGATTTAGGTGGATTCATATGCAGAAATGGAGTATTCCATCCATCATTATCTATACCTGCTTTATCCTGTAAAGGGTCATGAGAGACATTGGGAGAAAGAGCCAACACAGAACGACACACAACCATTCACACCCACGTTCAACATTGGGCAAATTTAGAATCACCAATTGACTTAACATTTGCTGACGGAAACATCATCCAACAACATGATTTTAAAATACCTTTATAAAGAAGAGAAAAGATGGAATGCCTGCTACTGATTCCTCAATTATCCACCACCTCAAAGTTGCATTGGTTGCAGTAACATATATTATTGTGTTGATTTTAACTGGTTTGATATTACATGTCATACTGGATTTTCTGTATATGCAAATCTAACAGGCAGAGCTCTACTCATCATCCTCTGCGTGGTAATTAGGATAGTGTGTGTAAACAGACTAAAGATAGCAGGGATTTTTCTGATCTTAGCTGTACACACAATGAAAAATCTGTCACAAATTATTCATTTTTAGTAAATAAAAAAAAAAGAATTGATAAATAAATACAAAGTCACAATCAGTCACTGTCAGCCGTAACGGCCAGAACACCAGGAAATGATACTGACAGTAATCAGAATTTTCTTGTAAACGTTTCATAATTTAAGCAAGATCCTGATCCTGAAAGCTCATTGTAAACCTAAGAAAAGATGGCAGCGCCAGAGGAAATTGCACTTCTATCTTCTCATACCCTCTGAAAGAAAACATCTCTATCATAGTATATTATAGAATGGATTACACGTACTCTCCAAACTAATCGGTTAAAGACCAAAATTTCCCTGCCAATTGATGATGATGATGATGATGATGATGATGATGATGAAGAAGAAGATTAGGTTGCAGACTTAGTGTTTGCCTGCCCTCGTGTACGTTCACCGTACTGTATGTGAAATTCTCCATCTTGCACTCTCAATGCCTCTTTTTCTCCTTTTCTCGGAGAATCACACACTGTTTACGGCGCCATCTTCAACACACGCTTCATTGTCTCTCATTGGAATATTCATGCCAATTAAAACCCTGTACCTAAAAATAGACAACTATGATTATGTTGGCAGAGAGCACAGATCCTGTATGAAAATGTGGTGTGTATTATTAATGAAATGAGTGCAGAACATACATTTTATTCTTGCATTAAGTTATTCAGTGGGGTCGGGCTTGTAGTTATCGCTCGGAGGCTGTTTATAAGGTGAGCTCATAGCACTTCAGAGGAAACTAATTGAAAATTCTACTCAGGCTCTCATCAAAATGGAAAATGGCTGTTTCTAAATTAGGTGTAGGGGATTATGTGTGTGATTTTTTTTTTTTTTTTTTTTTTTTTAAATTAACTGTATTCAAATACTGATAATTCCCCAAAATAAAATTCTCAAAAACACGATTATAAGACACCCTGAAATAACAGAACAGGATAAAAGGTCATGTGCTGGATATATTTTACAGATTCAATGTGTCGGTGCCAGAAATGTTTCAAATTTGAAAACACAAAAAAAACCTCAGTCAATTTTAGTGGCATAAAACACGACTAACTTAAGCTAAAGCACAAAAAATACAGAGAAACCAAATGTACATTTTACGGATGCAGTTTAGTTGCTTGACTGACAACTTTTCTGTCTCTCTTCATTTTGGATCTTTAAATCTCCTCAAAGGCGTCTGACTACACTGACTTGCTGTCTTTTTCCCCACTGAGGTGACAAGATCATGTGATCTACACACAGGTGTGTCTTGTCACCAGGTAAAGATATCTGCCTGCCTCCAGTGGAAGAAAATATACCAGCTCTCCACTCTCTGGGCTCGAGTTACAGCTCGATTGATGTCTTTGCTACCCACAAAAACTAAAGGTCTTGGTCGGTGGGAAACCAGAACTTTGTGTTGTTGTGTGGAAGTAACATGAACACACATGGTGCTCTGATTATGATACACCAATACGACTGTTGTCATTCTTTACATTTATAGTTTATACGGCTCATTGTACTGCAGCTAAACATTTGAAGCACACACTTTGATTATCCCTTAGATGTTTGGGCTGAACCATTAAATTTAAAGAGATGTTGTGTGTGCACGAAAGACTCATCTAAATATAACAATGCTTTTATTAGACAGATTAATGTTCAACCTGATCGCCATTTCAGAGCAAAAAATCTCAACTGTTTGTGTGTCTTTAGGTAAAGTGATACGTTTAAAACATCCTAGCGTTATCAGAAACAATTTGTTGCTCATTCTTGTCCCTTCAGTCTCTGAATATCTCATTGCAGTCTTTGGCCTACTTCCCCAATTTGTGGTCTTATACCTCTCACCTATTGGTTTAAGTGTAAACATTATTACTACAGTTAGACCACTGTAATGGCCTTATATGTGTGCGTAAACCTGCGATGCACTGTTATTGTCTTTGCAGATTTTTTTTTTTGCTTTGTTTGAACAGTGATGATTTCTGTAAAGTTTTCTCACCGTTCAATAGAGGGTTTAACGGTCATCAGTCCAGGGTTCCATGGGGAGTTTGAGAGTTGTATCTCCATCTTTTCCACAAAGAACAGATTTTACAGGTAAAGTTGGACCACATGTGGGTTTAAAATGCAAAGACACTCACGGCCATCACGGGACACTATACACTGATCAGCCACAGCATTAAAAAAATACCTGCCAAAGTACCGCCAAAGTAACTTACCCATTACTCAGGAAAAATTAAACTGAATGTAACATTTAGATGGTCATTAATCTCTTCGCCTTCATCATTTAATTCCCTGTGTAGGTGGCAGAATAAACACTTGCCTAGAAATGTGTAAGGACAAAAGCCAAATCCAGAATCCTGCAACGGAAACAATATATTCTAATGGGATTTAAAATGCAGATGAACTTATAATTTAGATGAAATTGTAACCATAAACATTAGTGGCACTATGCCTGTTCATATTATTATTTCCTGTATTTC
This sequence comes from Embiotoca jacksoni, assembly GCF_022577435.1. Classification (NCBI taxonomy): domain Eukaryota; kingdom Metazoa; phylum Chordata; class Actinopteri; family Embiotocidae; genus Embiotoca; species Embiotoca jacksoni. The sequence continues at coordinate 17,942,489 of NW_027185436.1, read as the reverse complement.
CCTGTTCTTTTTTTTAAATCACATCAGATGACAGGAAGTATATTTGGATACTGTTTACACCCATAGAGAAATGATAATGAAGTATAAAATCTGTGGTTTTTTTTCTAACGAATTTATATCCAGAGTATATATAACAAAACAAAACAAAACTTGTGGAGCCTTCATGTGAGTAGATGATGAAGTTAGTCGAGAAAGCAGAGGAGGAAAACAAAGACGAAGGACAAAGCGGTGGGAAGAACACGAAGAAGAGGAGCTTGGTTGAGGGAGAGAGAGAGAGAGGTGTCCATGTCTCATTCTGCAAACAAACAAAAAGTAAACACCAGTGGAGGAAACACTGTGACACTTGATGCTGCTGATCGCTCCTCCACCTGCCCACTCAGGTTTCCCAGAAGGCCATTCTGCCAGCCATGGGACAAAAGCAGCGCAAAAAGCCAACACCTCTCCCCCCACCCCACCCCCCTCGAGGCACTGAGAGACAAAAGAGGATAAAAAAAGCGATATAACACCTTTGTTTGCCGAGATTAAAACATGTTGCATTTTCTGCCTCCCTCCCATCCTCTCTCCTCTCCTCCCTTCCTCTCTCCCCAGAGGTAACTCTACCAGGCGAGAGATGTAACTGTCAGTGAACTCTCTCCATTCTTGGTAGCTCACAAAATCAGCCTTATTATTTCTGTGTTTCCCATTGTCTGGGAAGTCATTGTGGCGCGTCGTGACGCTGTGATTCACGGATCAGCCTTGGCACAGGGTGAATGAGCAGGGCTATCCTTTTGCCTTGCCTCCTGTGTGATATGGGTATAAAGTTGGTGGTGTGACCAGACTTGTGCCCCCGCCTAATTGTTAATGAATGAAACAGAATAGCAACTGACAAACAAAACAAAAAAAAAAAACAGCCTTAACCTTCCATGTGGGGAATCTGACTCTGGTGATAACAGCTCAAGAATTCACTCATGGACAAACTTGATGCCTTGTGCACCGCTGTTTCAATGAAAGTTTGCACTAAATAGTTGCCTGATCAGTGTGCGGTGATAACACGATATGTTTAGGCGTAAGGTTCTTTTTATGTTTGCAACACATGCGTGATGAATTGAGCCACCTTGTCTTACACTTGGCAACGAATCTTATGCAATCCCCGTGACTGCCGTGCCACAAAGTTAAGGGTCGACATGTGCGGCACATCAAATCCACCAATCTATCACTAGTATCACCCCGAGACACGCACTCGCTCCACAGGGGGTTTCTGCCAATCTGGCAACCTCAGTGGGAGGTCTCACTCTCATCAGCACTGTAGGATCCAGACCACTTGCCTACTTTCCCTCACTCGTCTGCACAAGCTGCAAAATAGAGCTCACAAATGATATACTCAAGTTTACATTTTATCTCACTGGAACTTAAAAAATCTTAATGAAAATAGTTTAAACCAAAGTAATCAGGAGATGGGAAACCCTGCTTTTGTTACATGTAACTTTTCTGTGTATTTCAGTACAAATAAGATTTAATTAACCTCCGTTGTCGAGGAGTTGAAGCAGAAGTTTCAGAGGTAAAGATGCCAAAACCGCAGGAAAGTTACAAAATGCATTTCCTTTTTTCGGTTCAGATTAACAGACACTTTAGATTACTTTCCTATATATACAGGAAAAAAACAACAACACAGAGTAGGGAATGAAAGTGTGTTATTGACTGGGGACGCCCCAAACTAAAGATTCTTCTTGGACATCAGAAAATGTTTTAAGTTCCTATTTGTGGCAGTGTCTTTACTCTAGCCTTGTTGTATTATTGAACACTACAGTGAACGCAACTCTTGTGTGGCCAAACTAGTTTAAAATGTGTCAAATAAAGCACTCTAATATAAGATTTAACAAGGGAAATCCAATGTTTCCCCTTTGATTAAAACACCCTGCCCCTCCTAAAAGAAACACACGTCTAAGTCAAAACCTATATGGCTGGACACTGTGTGAAACTGGAGGGCTTTTAATTTGAAAAGTCGCGGCATTCAGTCGAACTGCGGTGTAACTTTGATCTCTCACTGTAGCTCTGGATGGGGTCCAGTCCAAAATATTGTATTTATGTTATTTACCTAATTTATGAGCACCTGTTTCTTTCTAGCTCAGTGTGAGAGTCTCTGCTGTGTTTTACAGGCATGTTGCAGATGACGTTTCTGTCCTCTGATCTCTGTGTCTCATTTAGGGCGGAGCTTAATCTCTGCTGAAACGGTGCAGAGCAGACACGGGTGAAAGTAGCGAGGGGAGATTGTCCACTCGTTAATGGATTGCGTTGATAGCGTCGTTCTCTGGTTAATCAGGTTAAAAAATAAATAGCTAAAAAATGCTGAAAATGATCGCCAAATATTCGTGGGCGGCCATAAGTCTATGTTTGGGAAACGCTGCATATTGTTCTAACCTTTTGCGAGCTACTCGGAAACAGGTGGCATCTTCCGGTAGCTTGCAAGCTACAGGTTGGACACCCCTGTTCCAGATGAATAAAACCCAATTTCTTAAGTGAAGGAAGCTGGTGAGCTGAACTGGTGCAGTCTCACGCAACTCTGAATATGTAACTCATGGGTATAGATCCCATTGCTCTTGATGCCCACTCTTTACTGAGAATGGGGAGTGGATAAAACAAGCCTCTCTTCAAACCCTCCCTCTCCATCCCACTATGCAAACAAGCTGCCCAGATAATGAGGCCGGGTGAGAACGTTTAAAGTGGAGGTGTATTGAGGGGCCGAGTAAGCTGGGCTAATCCTCCTTCACAGCATTTGTTGTGTCATTAGAGCTGTATGGGTTGTGGATCTTGTGACACGAGCCCTATTCACGCCTGTAGCCCTCAGCCAGTGCACTGCAGAGAGCCTGTGTTGTGTTCGGAGCTGCTATAAGCCATGGTGGATTTTTAAAAGTGGGAGCGTCCTCAGAGGCCACACAGGGCATCTCCCCTGGGGATAGAAAACGCAGTAAAATCTGGAAATCTAAAAGAGGAAAATACCTCAGACAAGCACAAAAAAAACCAACAAAAAAACAAGACTCCAAGATTAAATCAGCAGCTTTATTTTTGTGCAAATCTCAGGCATCACAGTAGCTTAAAGACAAGAGATGTGCTTTGCAACGCGCACTCTACAAGTCAGGACATGATAGAAGACCTGGCTACGAGAATAAATCAGCAATGACGTGGCATGGCATCCCTTTATTTATTACGTGGGGGAAAGCAGGTGACCAGCTGTTTTATTTCGCGAAACGTACTGAGATTACTGCCTTTATTTAAATCCATTCTGGTCTTATGTGCATGTCACCTGTCAGTACAATAATGAATTTTAAGACTTAACTGCTATTAGTACATTCACCTATATGGAGGATGTTACTATATTCTAACAGAGCTTGGTGGAAAAAAAACAAAAAACATTCTACGTTGCTGTTTCATTCATATTTTAAGCCTGGAGAAAATTATCTTCTATAGGATACAGTACAGTGGAGAGTTACAGTATAGTTTATAGTATATATTATTGTGCCTTTTTTCAACATAGAACACAAAAGGTACACAATGTTATCAGGAACTGTATTGTCCCAGTGATATTGGTCATTCAAGTTTTATTGAGTTTATTAATGAGTCTGATTCAAAAACAAGATGGCACCATGCAATGTGTAAGGCTGAGGTTTCCTACAAGTGTCAGGGTTAAAGTATTGGATTACAAGGGGAGGGGAGTTTACTCTGAGAAGAAACAGAATAAATGCTCCTCATTCAACAGACATTTTATTCTCATTTTAATGAGAATGAACCAGTAACTGCGAACCTACTTTGGCTAACTGTTTTAGCGTCGTCTACATTTTGCCACTACAGATTGTGAACGGGTGAATACTCTACTTGGTGCAGCTACTGTACATTCGGCTTCAGTATATCGTACCATACAGTGCTGATACGAGGTAGTAGAGATTTATTCATTTACAACTGTAAACCATAAAACTCAAGAGAATGACTGAGGGCCAGTTCAGACCAAAGATTCATGAGATTATTTGAAACTTGCATATACTCGCAATGTACCAACGCTCTGAAACCTGCTAGTTTACACAGAGACGGTGTCGCCACTCTCTGTTCTTCTGTTTTAACTGATGGCTTTACAGGCTTTTTCATTGTTAGATTTAATTTGTAATGTATTAAAACAAGATTGAGAATGGTGATAGGATTTTTTTTTTTTTTTGCAATTGCAAAGGGGGTTGAGAATTTGGAGCTTCCCATGGGGTTTCAACAGAATACCCAGGGGCTACACATTTATGCCATGAAAGTGAACTTATTTTGTCTTTTTCCCCCGAGCAGGTCAATCGGTTAGAGGAGTTGCGGTCTCTTCTAAAAAAACAGAAAAAACATAACTATCGTGACGTTCTAAAACTGCTGCAGTTTGACAAACTGCGTCGCAGGTTACACCGTCAGCTGACTCGAGTCGAGCTGAGACTGCTTCAACTTTTACCGATAATGTCCTAAAACAGTTTTGAATCTTCAGTCTGAACTGGGCTTAACAAATTCATATTCAGTACAGTATGATAGAACAAGCATTACAAAGTAGCGATATTGCTTTTGGCTTCAGCTCTTATTGCTGGTTTATAACAATATTAAAATGGCTCATGATAAAAAAATAAAAAAAACAGCTTTGATTATATTTCCTTTTTTTTTCAAAGTACTTTGCAACTTTCAGTACATGATTGTATGTCACCGCCTAACACACTGAACACCATAAATTCATCCCAATAATTGGAAGCACCAAATCCCACCAATTTTACACCAATACAGCTACACTCAACATGCTAATCCTTACCTAAGCAGTATGTGCGAGTTGCATCACACTACTCTACATTTTAAGACTTGTCCAGACATTTCAAAAGCAAAATATTTAAAACATAAGGCCAGTTTTGCCAGTGAAATGATATTTGAAAAAAAAAAAAAGAACACTGTAATAGAGTGCTTAACCGCATGGCTGATTCTCCTTTAAAAAATGGCTGAAAGTCAACTAAGTCAAGATCTTCTAGACAGAAACTATTTGCTGAAGTCATGAGTATTACATTTAATAGGATTCAAGAACTTTCAGCGTGTCTGAATACTGGTAGTCAAACTCTAAATATTTCAACACCTTTTCAGCACCAGCGGATGCCCCGAGTCAGGACGTTTCACCCCGATATCACTTGGGTTGATCTTTGAGCTGGTGTTCCCTGAGAGCACCAGTGAAGGTAGCCGTCCACACATGCAGGGCAGTTCCCGCAGAGAGGGTGAGGAAGAAGAGGAAGGCAACTTGGAAACCAAACCAATCCACCACTCCTCCGGCCAGAGCGCTGAACGTCAGTTTCCCGAGAACCTCCAGAGTCGCCAGGAAACTGTAGTGGGTCGCCTAAAGGGAGAGTGGATGCCGAGACGTAGGATAAGGGGAAGAAGAAGAAGAGGAGGAGGAGGAACGAGGAGAAGAGATTAAAAGGAGAAGGAAGTTAGATGAGAAAGGGACAAGGGGAAAGGAGAGAGTTTGGGAAAGAAAGACCGACATTGTGAGTACAAGGAGTGGGAAGGTACCATGGCTAGAAGAGGTGACATTTCATCCTATCCTGTAGCGCAACTTATCACCTGATTGCTCTCAAGTCTTGACACAGAACAATTAGCCGCAACAGACAGAGAAACAAGGAAAAGGTGTGATTGGAAATGTTTAGGAAAACGCCCCAATGTGCAAAAGAGAAGGGTCGAAGAGAACAACACAAAAAGACTGGAAACCTGTAAGAGAAAGCGTGAGATCATGGCCTGAGATGATGGAAAGAGGCCAAACGAAGAAGAGTATCTGATCTCAACCTGAAGGCTTTCAAGACAGAGAGAGAGAGAGAGAGAGAGAGAGAGAGAGAGAGAGAGAGCGATTACCTAATCTCTCCTCCCTCTGCCCAAGACCATGGCATTCAGCAGGTAGCTCCGACAAACACAGGACTCTAGTGACACCTAGACTACTGACTGAACACATTCATTTATTAGTCTCAGGATTTTTTTTTTTTTTCTTCACAGATTTCTTTTGTGTAAAGCCTGCACTGACAAACACGGAATTCTAAAAACATTTCCATCAACAAATTACTCTTCAGTATTAAAAAAGAAGATACAGCACACTTTCAAAGGACAGTCTTCTCCTGTGTGAAACACTGCACCTTAGGTTGGACACGACTGATTTTGCTGCTTCAAACAGCTTCTTTTATAGGACTACAAATGTTCATTTATATTATTTTAGATATAAAACCTTAGCACTTAAGTAAACTGATCAGCAGATTGACAGTTCAGTGGCAAAAATGTAATAGTCGATTCCATATTGGTTTTTTTGTTGTTGTTTTTTTTTCCCGCAAAAATAGAAGATGTTCTCTAAAGTATGCTGCTGTCTCAATGGTTGAGACTTACTGCTCTTCTCTGTCTGATAACATTGCTGACTGCATACTTTTTGATTTTGGAGTGTTGGTCGGATGAAACGAGACATCTGAAAGTGTCATCTTAAAACAGAATTTCTGACATTTTGTAGTTACATGATTAATCAATCATTAAGAATAATAATGAATCAATAAAGAGCTGCAGCCCTAAATCCTTCAGTCATATAGATATTGACTAGTTATGGGTCATGATTTAAAAAATTCTAAATAGTCATTAAATCATAACAATTCAAATAATATATGCAACTATCGTCCTGTCCTAAAAAAAAAATATGTTTCCCTTGCTCTTACTGGCGCCTGGTAGTAATGCATTATTATTGCCAAAAGGTGGCAGTAATTCACCTCAGAGCTTTTGTCAACTGCTATTAATAAACAACAGAAGAGGAACACATTACTTCCAGCCTCCAGTAAAACGAGTGTGCCGCTGTGAGATTAAATGCTCTCGTACAAACAGCAGAAACATGTAAAGACTTATACAGCCATTTAAAAAGTTCTGATGAGGTCCAGGTAAAACGAGCATATCATCAAGTCTACCATCGAGCGGACCGTTCATCCACAGATCAACGATCAATGCGGAGCAAACAACGGCCCTCGTCTCAAAGATGAGGTGTTTTGTGAAATGCGATGGCATGTGTCGAGCCTTGAGTTTACGGCATGAGTGAATCTCTCTTTCTGTGTGTGGGTGCGGCGGGGGAGTGGTCTTTGAATAATAGTCAAATAGTTCCCAGTGAATATCGAATAGTGTTTAATATGTCCATCTCTAAGAGGAACGGAACTTGTTTCTAAATTCGTACAGAACATTCCTCACCAGAAAACAAAGACTAAAATGAAATGATCTGAATTTGATGAGCGGTGAGGGAGTATTGGTTCGGTTAGACTGTCTGGGTATAGCTGTGGTCTGTGGGCCGAGGTGGAGAGAGCTCTGAGAGCCTGTGTGACCACAGCAAAGTGGAGTGCCTTTATTGTGAGCAACTTGTTTAACAGATTCGGTTTCTTTCTCCTGGGGATCGTTAACAAGCACTCACACTATCAGCTTTCTGTTACTGGATAGCACTGCCTTCAATAACACACACATGTACACACAACGAGCACAGACGAGCCACTGCTCTCCCCTCCTGCACGTGAGCACACACACACTGATTCACACACTAAAAACCAAAAAGTATATGTGTCATGAGAACCTCTCGCATTAACTGTTGTTCTCATCATCGCATGTTGTGATTGTTTTTCTATTATTTATTCTAATTCATCGCCGGATCCTAATATCTTTGCTACAGCCTGTGATTTTTTTTTTTTTCCCCTCTTTCGTCTGCACTTTAAGACTGACAGCAATTTAAATGATAATTTGTCACCTTCAGAGATTGACTGAGTGACGTCTGGATGGCTGTGTGAACAACGATCACCTCCAGGCAACGATGGCCCAGTTACGACAGGGATAAAAGGAGTTATGTCAAAGAGGAGAAAACGAGAAAGGAGAGGAAAAAGTTGGAAAGGAAAGAGAGCATTTAAAATACTACAGAATGACAAAGAGACAGAGTTTGTTGGTAGGGGGACGATGCCAGTGAAAGTGGAAAAAAATAGAGGGGGTGGAGGGGGGGTGAATAGAAACTAGGTCTGCTTCGACTTGAGAGATTTTTGAAGGTGGAAACAGCTGATGTGAGCTAACAGGTATGTATGACAATAGGTGTGGCACTGTATACTGAGGATTTCAAACTCCGGCCTCCCTTATAGCACCATTACACCAAGACAGAGGAAAGGAAAGAAGGGAAGGACGGCGGGAGAAAAGAAAGACTTTTGTCTGTTTGTTAAGCCACAGGAGGTGACCTAACACTAAAGAACGATAAGTTATCACCTAAAAGATAGTGACAAAAGAGCAAAGCTGTTGCATAACAACAACCTGGGTCTGTAAAGAATGAGTAAAGTCTGCCTTACCTGAATGCTTTCCTCGGCCCTCTGAGTGCAATGCATCATGGTGGTGAAGGTGAGCGTGGTGATGAGACCGCCCAGGAAGTGTTGAACACTCATGCTCAGGACTGCCATTCCTGAGGAAACACAATGAATCAAATGCCACTACAGTGAGACAAGAAAAAAAAACAAGTAGTTATTTTTCTGAAAGAAGGTAGAAAAGAAAACTATCAGTTTTACACTGTTGTCTGCTCTGCTATACTTCTCACTATACTATTCTATATAGAAGTCAAAGCAGGGAGACAAAGCAGCGGGAAACGGTAAGCTGAAGTGCAGTCGTCGCCCCCTCCCACCCCCCGTCCCCAAAACACATGTAGTGTATCCTCTGAGGGGAAGTGGCAGAGGAGTGTTAGTGGGGAAACACAGAGGAACCACAGAGCCTATCTGTCTCTGCTCCTGCTAACACTGAATTATTCACTCAAGCCGCCAGAGTTTTTTGCCGAATAAGACTCTTCAGTCAGCGACACAAGGCTGGTGGAGTCACACAGACACACCGACTGATCAGACTGGAAGAGTGGGAAGCGGAGGGTTATCATGTAATATTGAAAAATCTGAAACTGAATGTTTTTCTGTTTTTTTTTGCCAAGTTTTCCTGAAATCTTTGTTCTGGGATTAAAATGGAGGAGGAAGAGGCCTCAACTTCCAGTCTGAGAGGCTTGATAGAGGAACAGACAACTCTGGCAGAGATGAATGGCGTGGATGTGAATCCCAAATGCTCTGAGACTGGCTGTGCAACACGATCAGATGTGTCATTCAGACTTTAACAACTGAATGGTTCTCAGGAGAGAGATCTCTCCTGTCTATCAACATCAGGCTCAAAGTCTTGTGCAGCAGGCCAGCAGTTCTTAACTTTTACTGCTCGTAGGATGGTCTACCGGCTGCGTTTCATTCGGTAGCTCATCCCAGCTATTCCAGACAACGCTTGTGATACCACCACCACGCGCCGTAGCATATTTCAGAAGCATCTCTTGGCCCAGCTCCGCTACAAATATGCTCCCGAGTCTGTTTTTGGCGGAAGCCGTGTCCGGATGCACAGAGCAGGTCAGCCGGACAGGAAGTCAGACACAAAGAATCCCTTTTTCCTTCCACCATGGTCAGACAACATATCACACAAACTCAGAGAATACCACCACCAATAAGATGGAGCAATGTCTCAATATGTCCGCTCTTTGTGTCTCTGTACTGTAAACCAAAGAGATGTTTGTGCCTTTAGGACTGTTTCATTGTGTGAGGAGCGAAGCGAAGTCTGAATTTATGTGGTTTTATGTGATTCCTTGAGGAATTCTCAGCCCTTTATTCACCTGATGGGAGTGCTGATCGGATTTAGGCCGACGGTTTGTTTGACCACCATTTATCTGACTGCAAGTCAACCTCACTGTGCACACAAGGATTTACAACTTTCACTGTCATAATACATGCGTATTGTTAAATCCGGCTGTACGGATGTTATATAATCTTAATATCATGTTACTTACCTGCCAGCTACACTCAGAAATTCGTCTTATATTTTCTCCTTAACCATGAGACAGGACAACACGCACCTTATGTTACATTTATCCAGAGGCTGAACGCACTGACAGAAATACCACAGTGAAACAGTACTGCAGTAGATCTGGTGAATAACACTGTTGATGGTGTGTTGCGACTGGCACCAGTGTCGACTCGACTCAGTGCTCATTTTTGAGGCTGCATTTTTTGTGATTTTCAGTCCTTGTTGGTAAAAGTGTATTTGTGTTTGTCTTTGCAGTTTTGTTGCATTTTATTCACTTTTATATTGACCACTTTGCATTATATTCAAACGGTGGCCATAAAATCTGCAACTGAGCACATTTTATAGTAAATATAAGCTCATAAAGTTCAGTCAGTGTGACTTGTGCCTCAATGTGCTATCCACACTAACACTGTACATCTATGACCTAAAGCAGTGTATATACATGAACCTGAATGCTAATTAATGCGTGTTTTGTGTATTTATTCAAGGAACTAGAAGGTCAAACGATTGCTCTATATGTGTGGGATCAGGATCTGGAGCGTCTGAGTATGTAAATCTACAGATGTGGTGCACTCATTCGCCTATATGGAAAAGAATCAAAGATTAAAGTTCTCCTCAAGTAAAAGTCAAGTTTTAATCTTGTTAACAAGTCAATATGGTGTTTGTTTGTTTTTTATATAAGAGACGAATGAAATAAGATGTCAATGACATGGCTGAGCATTTCTGTTTTGGAACTGCTGTGACAGTCTGACAGTTTCAAAATCACAGATTCAGAGTATCATTCATCACATACCTGAGGAAACAATCTGGTCTTGCGGGTGGCGATAGAGGCAGGGACTGTTTAAATATTCATGGTGTTCGTGTTGAAATTGTGTTGTTGTTAAATTTGTGACTGCCAACTTGTCTTGTGCCTGTTTCAGCTTGTTTCTCACCTTTCATGAGCGGTGATGGTTCCAGTATTGTGAGGAGAGAACTCTGGAAGACCATGCTGATGGTTCGCAGTACAAACATGCGTCGCATCAGAGCCCCGATGCTGAGGAAAAGACCAGTAAACAAGCCAAGTATCAGAGAGATGTTCACTAACTTTAAGGTAGGAATTGTGTATCGATGAGCAGTGTGATATGTGATGATAGAGACTCCAGGCTAGTGTCGTTAATTCTGTGTTTCTTTTCATGTCACGCATAATTACACACACACACACACACACACACACACACACACACACACGCATGCATGCGCGCACACAGCCACATGCGTGCACGTGCTTAAGTAAACAAGTCCCCAGACACTAATTGATTCCCTGTTAGTGCAAGAAAATCATCCCCCTGTGGGTTTGGTTCATGACGTAATCAATAACCTAAGGAGATCCCCAGCATGAGGACGGTAATTAATCACTGTTAACATACATACAAACACACAGACACACGCACATCCACACACGCACTCACACTGTTGTCTGACATCAGGGATTAACAATGCCAATCACTCAGAGGACGCCTGCCACTCAAAGGACTGTGAGTGTGTTTGTTTATGTTTTTATTTTTTGCATGGAATTATTTATGTGTAAAAAAAAAAAAGGTTGAGGAAGAAGGGGCCTGTCAAACTGAGCACGGTATCTGATTTAGTTGGATAAGTAAACTGAGTAAAACTGCTCATTCTAAACCTTTTTTAGGCATTATTCCAGGTTGCAAGCTATGGATAAACACTGCAATTTACAGATGTCCCCTCAACGCCTCACATTCTATAGGTAGATGCTAGCTAGCCAGCTGCACACGGAGAAACCTCCAGTTTCTGCAGCGCACACAACTCAGACAGCAGTGTGGCCAACAATTATTTTTGAAAAGAGTGAAATAAGGTGGTCTAATATAACATTTATCTCCTGTTAAAACTGAGCGAGTTTATATACCCGAGTTTGCTGCCCGAGTAAACGCTGTATTGGCTCACTGACGCTGATAAGATTCACTCCCGCGTAAACGTACAAGTCATGTTTTGAAAAAACGATATTTATATTACTGTGGATGTCGCCGAGTTATCGCAGTTTGGTATCGAATGACAAGGCAGTTTTCAATACTCGATAATATCAAAGCAAATTTGGTCGTCGCCATAATCGCATCGACGTTTAGTACAAACCCTAAATAAGTTTTCTTTGATATCCCAAAGGAAACTTTAATCCTGTCCACCAGTGAGGGGAGAGAAAAAAAAAGTTTGATGCAATAAAGGTCCCGAACTTTATGCCAAACAAGTCTGTCAGGTTTTTAAGGTCTGGGGCTGCAATTGACAACTATTTTATGGATTTATTTCTCACTGTAAAATATAAAAAAAATTGTCCTTTACAGTTTCCTGGAGATGTCACAGTTTTTATTTTCACGTTTTAGTTTTATACAAAACATCCCTTTTTCCCTCCCTTCTCTGTATCTTTACCTCACCCTCTCTCCCCTCTCTCCCCTCTCCACCCAGCATTTCCTTACCTCCCTGTTGGAAAACCAATCCTGCATCATTCACATGCTAAAGACATTCTTCTCTACTGCTCCTTTACCTCCCTTCTCAATGACAGCCTTTCATATCACGCACTCTCAGGAGATGCTATGGGTGTGTGTGTGTGTGTGTGCGTGCGCGTGTGTGAGAAAGAGAACCTCCCTGGCTGCCACCTCACACGGGCCAGGCCCAGATAAGAATAGCTCTGCTCTCAGGTTGCCAGTGGCGGTTGTAAAGGGGGTCACTCACTGACCACTCAGCCGTTCCTGATGGTGGGGAGGATAAACCTTCCAACTGAGCTTTTAGAGGTGGGACAACAGCCTAGTGGACAGCCCTCCGTCTGTGTGTGTGTGTGTGTGTGTGTGTGTGTGTGTGTGTGTGTGTGTGTGTGTGAGAGAGAGAGTGAGAGAGAATGAGTGGGTGATAAAAAAAAGAAGTAAGGAAGAAGAAGTGGTCATTTGGCACCACAAGGTACATGCAAACAAAAATATCAGTTTTAACATTTAATCTACTACTGACTTGTACAAGTTTACAGTTACTTTTCAGCACCCATCAGCACATAATTTTGTCTCTGTTCTAACAATGCTATCAACTCTGGCTTAATTTTGAAAAGTAATTTTGAAAATTGTCGACAGGGTGAAATAACCATTTTCATTTTTAGTACAAAAAAACTCAATTTTTTTTTTTCTTCTTCTGACTCGGGCCCAATTTTAATCTATTTTCATCTATCACAAATATCTCAGACACTCCAAATTGGATTTTAACAAAGGTTGGGAAAATTAAATTAATAACTGCACAGTCTGATTCATCAGCTGTAATATCACTGGCCAAACAGAGGTGCTTCAGTTACAGTTCAAATAAGGTGAAATAAATTGTTTTACACATTACTTCATCATCGGGGAGGTTTGAATAAATAGCTGTTCTTTTGTTACTTCTAGTAACGAGGTTATTTTTTCAGTGCGGTTGGTTTTTGTCTTCCGGATTACAGAAAAACTACTGGTCGGATTTTCAAAAACTTGGTGGAAGTTTGTAAGCATGGACCAAAGAAGAACCCAACTGAATTTTGGAATAGATCCAAATCACAAAATAGATCCACAAATTACTATCACAAATTATTATTTGAGCTGACCGCAATCATTTTGAACAATCATCACAGTAGTTTCCATTCATCTGTATAACAACAGCAGAGTGAAACTAACAGAGATGTCATATTTCTGTTGCTATTTGATATTAAACTGGCGCTCTTTTAACGTAACCTCGTTGCTCTTTTGCTGTGTTTTAATGTAACACGCGTGGAAAAACAGCGCCACCAACTGTTTTATCTCGAAGGCGACTGACTGCATTTCGATGAGCCTTATTGGCATTTACATCATGGATTTAGTTGAAAAGCCAAAACACCGCAGCCAATAAATGTCTCTATTTCTTCAAAAGATGAATGTGTATTATTAAACTCTGATTAGGCTTAACTTTAACAGTGGCATAAAAGGAGCAAAAAAAAAATAATTTTAAATGACAATTATTTGTATGACAATTAATCCCCAACTAAAATGTCATAATTGTGACAGCACTGTAATGTGTGTGTAAGCTTGATCCATTGGTATGGATACAGAGCCAGGAAACTGTATCATTGCATTACTTTATAAAATTTCAAAATAGAAAATTATTTTAAATCTATAACTACTATCTGTAGCCATGATTTGTTAGTGTTAACTAACATATTTCCAGCGTGGCTCTATCGTCAGCAGAGTAACATATTTAGACGATGTACCTCTCAAGAGTGTTTTCTGTCTTTTGTCAGTGTGCGAACACTTTACTGCCTTTACAAGTAACATGGTCCTTTTCAAGTGAGATCGAGACGGAGAGTGAAAGATCAAAAGCCAAAGTATGACAATGACATCTTTTCAGAGCGCGTTCCCCTCAACGAAACTTTCACCTTCTGAGGATTCCTGTGTTTGATAGTGTCACTTGAAAAGAAGAGAAAACGAGGGAGCCAAAAAAAGGATGAACAAACTGACATCAGAGAGCAACAAGTAACTAATGCCTGTCAACAAATGGGCAAGCGAACACATACGACACAGATACCAACACATTAGAAAAAGACACCTTACCTCTGATAAACAATCTACATACTACATCCTGATTATTTTATACTTATTGGTACAAAATTGGCTAAATAGCGAAAAAAATCTTCCAGATGACGATCAAAAGAAAGAATGAAGACTGGATGATTTGTGAAGAGTAGAGTAATGCATTGAGTGAGAACTAACACACTTCCCTCCATGAAGGCATTGTTGTTATTTATAGTTCCCATTACGTCACACTGGCCATAGGGCTGTGCTATAATGTGATCCTAGTATAAGTAGACTCAAAACCTTACGCAACGATGGTTTAGGCACAAATGGCACAATGTAAATTTGCTGAAGGGGAAAACATGAAAATGTTGAAGACAATCATATTATTAAGACAGAAACTGTATCTCCGAAACAGGATTCAAAGATACTAAAATGACTTCCAAAAGAAATTTCTCAATTCATGTATTTTCAGAGGAATTTTTCGAGAGGTTAACATTTAAACAGTAATATTTCTTGAAATTTTTGAATCTTTAAAAAGTCATAAAACCATTTATTAATAATATGCATTAGTCTCAAAATGTTGAATGCTGACAGTCCCGTGCTTTAGCACTTTAACTTGCATTAACCTGTAAAAATAGGCCACACACATAAGTGTGATCTATTGACTTGTACATTTATATTAAATGGAAACTCAGTTTAGTCAAAGGTTACTACATATTTGACAACATTAATAAAAGGTCATCTTATCCAATGAAAATAACAACATGTACCAGAGTCACTGTGAAGTAATGATCAGGAAGTCTAACATTGTAGTATCTGTCTGTAAATCTGACAAATACTTTCTATCCATCCATCTAGGTGCATATTGTGTCTGCGATCAAACCCCGAGGGGTGTGTGTTTGAATTTTGTGTGTGTGTGTGTGTGTGTGTGTGTGTGTGTGTGTGTGTGTGTGTGTGTGTGTGTGTGTGAGAGACTGCACACTTGACTTTGTGTGATGGATTTGCTGCTCATACTGTTCTCACACTACACACCACACAGGGGGTCCCTGAGCTCTCAAACAAGGCTATGTTTACTTAAATTACTGTACACACAGATTCAGACAGAAAGACACACAAGCACACACACACACAGTAAGACAGACTGAAAGATAGACACACACACACACACACACACACACACACACACACACAGTAAGACACACACATACAAACACACAGTAAAACAGACAGAAAGACACACATATATACAGTCAGACAGACAGTTTGATAGACACACACACACGAGTTTGTGAAGACAAAAGCAATGGTTGATGAGGAAGAAGTAAAGGAGAAATCTGCATGAAAGCAGGAGTTAGTGAACATAAAAGGCTTGGAGGAAGGAAAAGATGAGCATGGTGAGAAAGATGATGATGATGATGATGATGATGATGATGATGATGATGATGGGATGACAGTTCTGGGAACTTACAACCAGCCTCGGAGACCAATATTGGCCTTTCTTTTCCTCGTTTTCTATTCTTCTATCCTGCCACATTTGAACCCTTTGATTGTTATGTTCTTTTTTCTTTTTTTTTTCTTATATATTACTTGTTTTCAATTTTGTTATTTCAGTTTGTGTGGCAGTGACAATTTATTTCTGGCTGGTAACATAATATTGTTCTCCGGCTTCAGACTGGCTTGTTTCTAACTGTGCTGTAACGACTGTACCAAGATATTTGACAAATCACTTGTGACTGGGCGCCACTTGGGTCCCGTAAATGGTCACATTCATGCAAAAATATTAGAAGATTAGATGATTAATTGACTGACAGGAACAACGATAGTAATTCACCAACAATGCTCCCAACTACACTTCAATTTATGATCAATACTCTCATGGTTGCTCAGATGGGCGCAAGTACATTTTCTATTTAAATAACGTGAACACTGGACAGGAAAACGAGAACTGCATTGGTGTGAAACCAGCAAAGGCACTTGCCTTGCGCTTGGCGCCGCTTTGTGCCAGGTTTAAGATAGAGCTGACTTTGGCAGACATTTTGTACTTTTTGAAGAGTTTTTTCCCTCAGCGACGCTTTAATTTAATAGCCTTTCAGAGTCACAAAATCCTGCTATAAAAAAATAAATAAATAAATAAAAAAAAGATTACCATGGTGAAGCCAATGAGAACTGAAGCGATGGTGAGAATGATGGTGTTGATGAAGACTACCTGAACTGGGCGAGCAGGAGGCCTCCCAGAGACGAGCCACAGATGGAGAAGCCCATTGCAATGACGCCGTTCCAGAAGCCGAGCTCCCTGGCGGTCATATGGTGATCCAGCAGGAAAAGAGGAAACATCGTCACTGCACCCTGCTCACCTGTATACACAGTCACAGGAGACAGTGGCGGACAAAGAGGAAACATGAGCGACAGAAGGAGAAAGAAATGGGGAGAAAAACAGAAGCATTGGATCAGAATAAGTTGTACGGTCACATACTGATGGCTAAATTGGGTTCTGCAGATTAAATCAATCAGCACACAATGTATTATGGTCTGTATGTATTTAAATAAGACTTACTATTTGTCACCTACAATAAATATGTAAGACACCTCCTGAACACACTTGCTTTTTCCAATCACAAGTCAAATACGACGAGGAGGTTGCATCAAACTGTTTAGCCTGCGAGACCGAACAACATGGTTTTCCTGAGATGACGACTGCAGAATCAAATGCAGCACACCGACATGCAGCGCACCTAGGCCTATTCCTGGAAAGTGTCAATAATAGATGCCTGACAAGAAAAAGAATACCCTCAGTCACTTTATCAAACGGGGGCCTCGCACTTTTCCTAAAGCACAAAAAGGAAAACACAACAAAAACACCAAAACTTCCACAGATGAAACAGACCTCACAAAGACCTTTCAGTCAAAATAAAAAGTTTCTGTCAGACAGTAAGACTTTCTCTGTGTGGCGTTGAGTGTGGGGATAATGTTCTGCTGAACATTACAGTAAAATATTCAGTGGTGCCGACTATACGCCATTATTATATTAATGGAGACTGACTTCAGAAAGACAGTGGGACCAAGGAGCTGCATGAGTGACAGCTTGGCTCCCAGACTGCTGTCAAAGACGACGCAACACAACCGACGACTCACTCACTCAGTCAGCCAGGAGACAAACAAAAATAGAGAAAGGGAAAAAAAGACAGATGAAACAGACTGAAGTAAAAAAAAAGAAAAAAGAAGAAGAAGAGAATACTGAGAAGCTCCCAGTGATATGGAGTGCAGCAGCAGAATTAGTTACCGCTGTAACAGTGGGGTGACAACCCAGCAGAAACGTAGGCTATGAACTGTGGATCCTCTGCGTAGGAAACACTCACTCTCACTTCTGTCACTCATGTTTCACTGATGGGAATGACTATGTTTGTCATGAAAATTAATTTGGCCAATCAGACAGGCTTCTCCGAAAACATGTCTACCTGTCTGACAGACATTACGTGTTTTGTTGTTCCTTTCAGATCAAGAGATAAGCGAGAGTGAACCATGACCCGCTACTGCAAGTCTACAAACGTCTGCCACATCATCGTGTATTGAACAATGTGCAGTCTGCACAGGGGCGGGGATGTAAGCACAATTTAAAAAAATTAACAATACTAGAAGTCTGTCATTGATACAAGTAATATAATCGGATGAATTACACTCAGCTGAACTGAAACATCCAGAATTTGTGGATGAATGGTAGTCTAATAATTAAGGTATGTATTATAGAAATGCTTTCATTATCGATATCAAATTATTTCTAACAATATTTTGATACTAATGCTGATGTCGTTAGTAAACCAGCAGAGAATAAATTGGCAGCTATTCTGATTATAAATAATTTCAGTAATTTTTTTAAGTTATTTGCCTTCGCAAGTATAGAGATTTGATGCATTTCTTTGTCATATATAATAGTATACTGAATTATCTCTGGGAGTTGACGTGTAATCTGTATATATCACATTTGCTATCCTTATAGGTATTCTTCAATGTGATATTTTACAGTCAAAGAAAGTAATAAATGAAGTGGGGAAAAAAATCATTTGTTAATATGGTTTTGATCCTTCAAATAATCAACACACTGAAACAAATACATTTGATGATGAATGTTCGAAATTTGCCATCGATTAACGTTACTGCACCTCTGAAAAGAACAAATTTATGAACAAATCAAACGATAGTGTATCCTTGAAACCAGAGTAAAGGGTAAGCTGTTTGTATTGATCTTGAGTATCTGGATCGAGGTTGCTCAAATAAACAGCAAAACAGGATTTAGGTGGTGAATATGATGTGTAATGTAATTTGACCAACAAAAAAAAAGCTGCCTTTTTTGCGGTATAACAAAACAAACTTTTGTAGAGTACATCATTATAATAGAAGAAGATACCATGACTCCGCACACTCAGTGGGGGCTGCAATGATCTCTGGGCATTATTCACATTTTAATCACTGTCATTCTCTGTGTTGAACTGTTTTGAGTTGCATCAACTGTGTGGTAACCATATTAGTCATAATAAAGTAAACATTGGCAGCAGCCGTACCCATGATGCCAGGGTTGTTTACCCATGGTTCTGCGCTCCCGTGCCTGTCTGTCTGTTGTTTAGCTCAAAGCTCTGAGCTTTCACAGTCCTGCCTTCAACTAATTATTTCTTTAAAGGGGGTGGGTGGGGGTGTGTGCTGACAAACACAACCAGGCTGATTATTCCTTTCTATAAATATTCTCAAAGCAACAATTGTCCATTTCAGCAGGGATTTCATTAGACATCCGCAAAGATTAAACAGAGTGGAGGGGAAGGAAGAGAGAGTGGAACCAGACTGAAGGGGGGAGAGGGTAAGAGAAAAGAAATAGAGTGGGGAGGAAGGGGAGGTAGTGAAGGACTAAGAGAATTTGATACTAAGAAACGAAGAAATAAAGGAAAAGAGAAACAGCAGTAGGCGAAAAGGCCAAGAGAAGCAAAAAAGATGATACATAGTGCTGGAAATGGCAATCATACAGTCATAAATAAAACAACGCGAGTTAAACATGACTGAGGAGATAGGACAGCAGCCACAGATGGAGACAGCTAAAGACAGAGAAAGAGGAGGAGGGGCAGATGAACAGAGACATTGTTAGGAGGTTAGTGAAGAGGAAACAGAGGAGGAATGGCAGGCTCAAAGAAAACTCTGTTTACAGACAGCGCAGAAAGACAGAACAATTCAACATTAAGAGGGATTGTGACAAAAAGGAGGGAGATGGAGTTGTTTCATTTATCCTTTGTTATTTAAAGGATAGATGATGGCAATATCAATCACTTACTAGACTTGCAAGCAAGTATAACATGTTGACAGGGAGAGAAACAAAACCATTTCATAATAAAGGCCCTGAAAATCTTCACGATCAGATCATTTAAATGAAATGTTTTAGCACTAAGGACATAGTTAGCGGTCAGTCCAGTACAACATTGAACTATAACATCATAATGCCCATTTTCAACAGTGTGATAAACAACTGAAAATAATAAATCTAGTTGCGTAAAGGTAGAATTTATGGCAGAAGTGTTGAATTGAACTGCAATAGATTGTGAAGGTGTATCGAATGAAGTTTGGAAACATTGGAATTGAATCTGTGAAGGTGGTGGTGTTCACAGCCACATACTCTTAATATTCCTGAGGCACATTATTTGACTTTTTGATTAATTACTCAGGGTGTTTTCTATTAACTTTACCCTGTTGCTTATTTTTCCAGGAGTATATCAAGTTTTCAAGGGCTTTTAGTGACTTAAACAGGAGAAGTGTGATTGTTTTATTCACTGTAGTTAATAAAGATGCTTCATAACACTTATTTATTTAGTCCTTCCGGGATTTCACAGTTTTTATGTATTATTGTAATCAAAAAGACTTGATTTTGAAGCAGCTTTTCTCAAAAATTCAGGTGCAATTTGTAAAGTTTTATGTTATTTTTCTTTTCTTTGGATTTGTAAAAAAATGCAAGATAGGAAAAATCTTCTTTTCACTACTACTATGTAATGTCATGTGTTATCCCTTTCTATGGTAACAGGCATTCTGTACATCACAGACATTCCTGTGAATATTTTAGTTCTCATCTATTTTCTAAACTTAAAGAACCATGCACTCAGTTACAAAAACCTTCCTGAGTCATATAAGTAATGTCTGTGACATCTTCTGTCAAAATAAGAGCTCTAAACACTTTTTAAAATAATACTAATTCAACACATACTGCATGCACAAAAATAAAGTGCAGTCTCTTAAAACTGTATGGCTGTATAAACTCATGTAATTTATCACATTGTATGATTAGACCGAGGCATCTGATCACTTCCTGTTTTGCCACTTTTTCCAGCGAACCGGCATTTGATTAGTTTTGATGATGAGGGAGACGTTTAGGAGCCACTAACTATTACAAAAAAATTTTTTTAAAAAGGCGGTATTTTTGTTTGGAAAGTCTCACTTTTTGACATAATGCCTTTAGCAGAGCTTTCGATTACAGAGAAATCACGAGAATTCTCCCGCAAAAATATTTCAGAGATTGGTTGAATTTGTGTGACTTGTTGCAATCTCAAGAGGAAATTCATTAGAAATGTCATGGCTTTGATGTATGTGGGAAAAAAATAAATGAAAAAAACGAGGTCAGTGTTTAAGCAGTGCAAACAGAACTTAAGCTGTAGTGGCTCAGTCAGTGACACATATTTAAAGAAACAGTTTCAAATGATCTGTTATTTTCAGCACAAGCAAAAAAGCACAAGACAGTCCAGCAACATCTTGAGAAAAAAGGTCTTAATTTTGATTAAAAAAAAAAAAAACCGCGAACAGTAATTAAAGTTTGAAAACAAGAGCTACTCTCATCATGACCAGTTTCAATTGTTTTAGGACAGTTTTCCAAGTTTTCAATAACTGATTAGCAACCATAGTGAATTTTAAAAATTCTACACATATTCACACATGCTTCATCTACGGTAATTCCATAGGAGAGATGGTGGGATATATAGTATGCTATACATAGACTTTACATTTCCCTGTGTGTGCAATGGAAGGGGGTTGGGTGGTAGTATGGAGTGAGATAAGGTTGAGATGAGAGTGAGAGGTCAACGAGTACAGTGGGGTGAAATCCTGCCGTCCTGGCTGCAGCTTAGACTAAACAGCAGGCAGAGCGATCAGAGAGATCGCAGACGCCACGCGGCCTCCCTGTAGAACGACGTTATCACTCCCTGCCGAGAGCACGGCAAACGGAGACAGCTTCATACATACTACATGTTTGAGCACAGCGCAAGCATACACACACACACACACACACACACACACACACACACACACACACACACACACACACACACACATATAACGACCTATGTGCACATTCAGGTGCACATAGGCCTCCTCAGGTTGCCTGAGGACAAAAGAGTAAACAGAGCCCTTTCCGTACACAATTTCACAATATCCTTTGCATATTAGTCTATTGACACACACACAAACACACAAGGAGTCCCTACAGATCGATGCAAATGACAAGGAGGTCTCCGTGGCCCTCAGGACTCATGAACACGGGAAAATACACTTTCGCTATAGAGGCAAGACAACCACCATCTCTCCACCCGAACCAAACCTGCCGGGTGGAGTTTGTTTATTTTCGGACAAATTATGCAATAATAATAACAGCCATTCATGGTCCTATTGGAAACACATGGTTCCCTTTATTTTCATGACAGTATTTCTACAAACAACAACAAAAAAGTCCACTATCATCAATTATTATCCACTGATGTTATCAAATGAGGCTGGTTTTTGACAGACGAATCAACTTTGCAATTGGATTTAGGTCATTATGTAACATGTATGTTGTAAAAATACAGGATTGGACCTTTAAATAGCAAGACTGATCATGCACTTCTATGTATTGCCATGGATAAATGTCTTCTTTCAGTTTTTCTCTCTGTCTCTCAGGGCACCATGTGGTGGTTGTTCATTAATTCATCCCCTCCTTCAGCCTCCCTTCCTGCAGTCCTTCGTTTTCCCTTTGGAAGATTTCCCCCACTCTCTCCCCGAGTTTCTCTCTAAAACTGCAAGCTTAAACTAATACAGTCTAATACAACAGCCATGCTACAAATCCTACACTTGCAAACATTATAATGTTCATTTGTTGATGCAACTTTGTGGTTATTTTGGAGGTTGTAGTTTAGTACTATTGAGCTGGATCGCGTCTTAGGGGGGATGTTTTAACATTTTGTTGAGCACATTTCGATGGTGTATTTAAACATGAATCCTTACATTTGTCTTTTTAAAAGGGAAACATTAGTGGGTGGCTATAAACAAGGCTTTACTTTTCCTGTTCACGCATCCATCTCTCCGTACACCTGCTTAAAACTCCCCGGAGAAAGTCTCTATCGAGGTCTACGTCCTCTCATCGTCATTCACATCGATTGTCAAACGTACAGGATTACTGGCTCCCGACTTTTAAAATGATACCGCCCTGCTGTATACAACACTTGTGCATCACTTACCACACAGATGTACTTGCAAGTAATAAACTCACATTGAGTAAGATTTGAAAAAACAAAGCGTTTCAGTTTAAGACATGTTGAAATAGATGGCAGGAAGGCGGTAAAATAATTATGTTCTTCAAATTGTCAAATTATAGTGATCAACACTTGAGTTTGGAATATCTTAAAGTATAATAGGGAGTGCCATTTTAGTTATAAATGCTCCGTGTTTTAGCTACTTCACATTTAAGCAGAAAGGTGGCACAAGCACCTTTGTTATCAAGCAAAATATACACATAGACGAGTTTGTTAGGTTTTTAAATGATCAAAACAAAAGATCTGAAGTTAAAAATGAAGACAAAAAAAGTATCTGGAAATTCAATAGTGGCTTCACTAAAGTTTTAGTACTTAGTTTACTTTTTTTGTGGGGGAGGAGGGGGCTGATTATATAAATTTGCTTTAAAGATTGTCCTGTACATTTGAGCTCATGGTTCACCAACACAACAAAAAAAAACAGCCTTGCTGTTCCCACCCCGATGTCTAGTCTCAAATTCAGATAAGTGCCTCTAGCTTGGCAGTATTCGTGCTTCAGACTTCACATACTTTTCTGTTGCCATTTAGAGGTGCATGTTCATGTTTCTCAAGTGACAGCCTGAATTATTTTAGTAGAAACTTTAGTAGAGTTGTTCTAAGTATATTTTTAAGTGGATCAAATACCAATTTATCTATTATTTTATAAAAAAAATTTTAAAAAAAACAACAACTTATGAGAACTTCATGGAGGTTAGCTGATTGTTTTGGGAATACTCTACAACAACAGGATATTAAAATGTTTGTATCCAACTTTTGAGCATATTTGCAACTCGAGGTCTCCATTGTTTTCCTCTTTCCTGGCCTTTTTCCCATTTTCCCTGCCAACTTCCCCCCCCGTCCCCTCCAGTCTACCCAGACAGTTCTCCCATCATGCCTGTGGCCTGAGATGGCACGAGGGTCACAGTTCAGACACGAGGCTCCCAATGATTGGCCACAGCGTTGGACACAGTGCAAACTCAAGAGTTCATTAGGGATAGATGAGGGAGAGGGATCTGAGCTTGTATATGTGTGTGAGTGTGAGAAGTGGGGGGTTCAGACAGGCAGATTACCGGTCTCACACAAACATACCCGCATACCCCATGAACAAAAACAATAGTGTCTCACATAGGCAATTATGCTGCCACATCCAGGCCTAATCTAAAATATTACACAACCTGTTTTTGCTGAAAAGGTGGGAAATATCTAAATTACCGCAACAGGAAAAGCTAACAAGTGACAAGACTGTTAATGTATTTACAGAGCTCAGTCATGGCACTGAAAATACTAAGAGTAATTATTGTTGTAATCGGAGCATCAGCCAAAAGTGAGTGAGAGAGTGAGAGTGAGTGAGTGAGTGAGTGAGTGAGTGAGTGAGTGTGTATGTATGTGTGTGTGTGTGTGTGTATGTGTGTGTGCTCGTGTGACAGGGAGAGTGTTGGGTGGGGTGTGGGGGGGTGTTCTCTAGACAGATTAGGGGGTCCAGCCAGCCTTCATATTTTGTCTAGTAGTGTCGTCTGCTGGGGCTTATCCGATTACTGAACCACCCTTAACACTCTCAAAAAACACACAGACACACACACACACACACACACAATTTAAAAAACAAAGGCATATACGTTCATGCACGTACACAAGTAAAGACTATGCAAATGCGAGGAGACAATTATATTCCCACCACCCACGTACACACATACACAATAAACACACATCAGCAGGATGCGCTGTCTTCCATTTCAGTTTCTAAACGCCACAGACACAAAGACACTCTAATCCTTACATAATCCCCTTCTGCTACCAAACACCAAACTCTGGTCATATCAACTCTCTCTCCCACACACACACACACTTGACTATTTCAAAACTACATTAAAATTTTAGCTTCTTATTGGAACTAACAAGTTCACCTATAAAACTGCGCATGAATGCATTCAAACTGACATTGTATTGTCATTCAAGTGCCTGAGGTTTGTACTTGTGTAACTGCGACATTAAAAACAACTGCTTTATCTGTCCAAAGACTGTATTTCCCAAAGTGCATGCAGGACCTGCTAGGACAAGATAAATTGCCTTGCAACGATTACTTCCCAAACTTCTTCCAATACTCTCATGCCTCAGTTCAGTCCCGATGGAAATATCAACAGAGACATCTAGTGGTGATCTTTGGGCCCTACATTAAGACGGAAACAAAACTGAAGAGGTTCGAAGTGGGACAAAAAGGGATCATTTCAGGGAATATAACTTTTCATTGCCTCTGGGAAGTTATTTTTTTTAATCTAGTTTGTGAACAGAATACAAATAAAAACTGAAAAGATGAAAAAAAAAAAAATGGTGTCCCAGTTCTAGGTAGATGAGATAGGAATGCTCCTCATTTAACATTTTCTTCCTTTACTTGGTTTCATAATGATCATTTGATCTCAGTCAGTACACACAATCTGTTAAATAAACGTTTTAGATAATTGATTGATCCTTTTATTCATTTATCAATCAAAACCTCGTGCCATTCTTTGACTCCAGTCTCTCCACTAGGAATTTTCTGCTTTTCTCTGGTTTATATCTTTGTAAAATTAATATCTTTAGTTTCTGATGGCTGCTTGGAAAAAACGTGATGGAAATTTGTCACTTTTTGTGACATTTAACATATTAAACAACTAATAAAGAAGGTAATGAAAATAATTGGTAAAAAAAAAAATAAAGTACAGTTCAGACAAAACATTGGAATACAATTTTAGGCTGAGGTGGCACAGATATAAAAAAAAAAAAAAAAAAAGATGTCTCTAGTATTTGTTTAATTTGTGAGTCTATTCATTTAAATTTAAACAGGTGCTTGTGTGTTAATCTGACTTACCTAGTTTATATGTGAGGACATACAGGACTGTCCAAGGTGTGCCAGGCACTGCCAGGAGCTTCCTCCACACCCTCCATGGCCTCATAGCATCAGCTCCCTGCCCTCCCTGCCCTCCCCTCCTGCTGCCATCTGCCTGCTGGCCCCTCAGAGTGTCATCATCCAGCACAGGGGTCCCCCAAACAAACAGAGCCACGCCTGCATACACGAACGTCAGCAGCATAAACATCCAGCTCCATCCAGCGACGTCAATCACAGCCAGTAGCCCACCTCCGGCAAACACTGACCCAGCTTTATAGCCCACGACTTGGGCTGTGTTGCCCAGTCCCAGCTCCCCGCGTCCTTTCAACAACCCCACCGCGGCCCCGTCTACAGCAATATCCTGAACTGAGGCTAAGGCGTTCATTGCCAATAGAGTCCCAGCTACTCCCCAGATATGTGCCTCTGGAGCCAGGGCGGCACTGGAGAGACATGTCAGAGCCAGTCCAGACACCGTCCCCACCACCCAGCGACGCTTGGTGCCAACTCGGTCCACCAAAGGGGCCCAGAGTACCTTGAGCACCCAGGGGAAGTAGAGGATCTTGGTGAAGCCGATGCGGGTGAGTGAGTGGCCAGCTCCACGCAGGTAGACAGGAAGCAGGGAAGACTGGAGACCATAGGGGATGCCCTGGACGAAGTAAAGCAGGCCCAAGAAGACTAGTTTGTCATTCATGATCTACCTCCGCGTTTGGGTTGCGCAGACACTGCAGTGGTCCATCGGTCAGGTCATGGTCATTATTTTTGATTTCAGGGGAGTGTGGCGAGTCCCTGAAGTTGGACTGGTTGACCCAGATGAACTGGCTGACCTGAAACAGAAGACAGAGTGTGAAATCCAGGATTACTATGTGGTTGTATAGGGTACTGGAGGAGGGGGGCTAAATGCTTTCACAGCTCTTGCCAGCAACCTTAAAACGCCAGGTATGTCTGCTTCTCCGCCCCCAGCTCAGTTACCTGTAACATTAACCCCCCTCCTCCTCCTCCTCCTCCCCCCCCCCCCCCGGCTAACGGAGGCCACCTCAAAGTCAAACGACATATGCTTATAAACATGTTCTATATTATTCAGACCACCTGTGTTTTCATAGTTTACTTTTTAAGATGGCAAAAAAAAAAAAAAAAACACGATTTTGCATCGTTGACATTTTAACAACAAGTTAAGTTTGTTGCCAAATTGCCTACCTAGCTACCGTTAGCATGCTAAGTCTGCTGTAATGCTAAACGTAGTTCACGGTTAGATTTAAAACACATTTGTACAACGTGTCAGCTTCATGATCTGTTTATCGTTGCAACCCGAAATAAGGTAATAAAGACTACGTCCGTGTCTGCTGTGAGAGAAATCTTAACACGTACTGAGAAGGAAACGGGGTTAGCCTTGTCTTGGCTAACCGGAGAGGTTGTTTATAGTTGTGGTCCAGGATGGCTGAGCCGAGAGGGGTTGCCAGATTCTGTGGCGGCAATCCCCCTTTTCCAGATGACGGACTCAGAAGTTTGGGCTGAGGCTAAATGCCTGCTTTCTATCTGGGATCTTTAACTACTCGATAAATTGCCAGTTATTACAAATGCAGTTAAAATATTAAATATTATTTAATTATATTTATATTTATAATATATTTATAATAATAATAAAATTTAATAATAAAAAACATATTATTCCCCAACCTGGCAACGCAGATTACACAACAATAGCTCTGTATTCTCTCCTTCTGCATTATTCACTGCAAAATGTTTTACGTTTTGCTTTTCAGATTATGATGATGGAAAACCTGGCGTTATATGTGCTTAATGAGGACTTCGTGCTTTTTTTTTTTTTTTTTTTTTTTTGTATAAAATAGTAAGAAACCTACTCCTACTCCCTGTGTGTACATATATTTGTATATATGTATATTTGGCAACACATGTAGCTGATTTTAATGATATGTGAATGTGCAAAGAACCAGGACCACACATATCTGTCTTCATTAAAAAAAAAAAAAAGCTTTTATTTGCTGAATGTTGAAGCTCCTTCAAGGGTAATGTTACCATAAATGATTGGCACATGGTGACCTGTATACATCAGCTGCACTGTGATCAACGACTTCAGCTCCTCATTCAGCATCAGATGGAGAATCAAATGAGTACAAAGCAAAGTCTGTCTAAAGAGCATAGGACCACTGACTAACACTGTCATATCTATGCTGAAATGTTGACATATGTTGGAATAAACAGGAATTACTTGGAATGAAAATATCAGCTGATGCCAGCTACATATTATTCTCTAAATGTCATGATGGTCACAAAGAAAGACATAAGCACATAAGGTACAATGCGTGTCATGAGTTAGCAGGTGATTTTCCAAAGGTGGACATCGTGGTGGATTTTCAGCTGTATTGAGTTTTGATCCCAGTGATAGGCTGTTAGTTTTCACCCCCACAGAGAGCCAGCAGAATCTTCTCATAGTCTCCCTTAGTGTCATCCTGTAGAAGACAAAGACGGTGAATCTTTAAACTGTTTTCCTTTGTCTTTTCTTGAGTGCATTATCACAGCCCACCAAAACAAAACTGAACATCTGGGACGGGGTTTATTGTCATCACATGTTTGCTCACCAGAATCTCCTGGTAGAGTGTTTTGCCGTAGTTTTTCTTGTACTCATCCTTGATCCGTTTCATGTCAATTTCAGCGCGGCTCACCATTATGCGGGTCAGGATGTTTTTGCGGGTACCTTTACCCTGAAGGGAAAAGAAGAGTCAGTTAAGGAAGGCCTTGGGCAGAAAGCACAGCATCCTGCAGGCATTTTTATTTTCTGTTTTGTGTGTAGTAGCCCACACATACTGTACCTTCATGGCCAAGTACAGCCGCTCTGCAAAGAACGCAGCCCTGCTCCCAGCACACTTCACTGTGGTAATGTAAGAAATAGTTCAAGTTAAAATCATGTCTGTGTTTATTTTGCTGGTTTAACGCCTGAGTAATAGTCAGAGTACAGATTTGTGCCTTTACCTACTGCTGTGAGACAACTTTCAACATCTCCCTTCATCTCCAGGTCAATCGCTTTGGCCACATCCACTTTGCTGTACTTTGAGTACCTGTCAAATACTGAAGGAGAAGAGGAAACACAGGAAGAGTGTTAAATCTCACAGGGACAAACAGTTCAAAACAATAGATGTCACTCAACAGAACAGAGAGCCAGCTTACCTTTACGGAGATGAGGGCCACTCCTGGTGGTTAGGATGTCGATGAAGACTGAGCAGTCTTTGCCCTTCCTCCCCTCTCCAGCCTCGTACAGAGCCCTGGCGTCGCTGTCAACCAGCTGTTCAGAAACTCTGTCAGTCCTGCTGGCCTGTGATATGCAGAAACACAGCAAGTTCACAACGCTGAACCCAACTAAAGTGGACTTCCGTGCTGTAAGTCACATATTTTTCCAACATTTCTTGGACATGAAAACTGAAAAATAAATAATTTTGGAAAAATATGATGTAACCTGATAAATATTAAGTAAAAAAAAAAAAAAAAAAAAATGTAATTTATCCACCAGACACTTTGCAACTTCATGTTTCTCATCATTTTCTCAAAATGGAGCTTTGACTTTATTTAAAATGTAATGAATGTTCAGTGTTTAGAGTTTGTACTGTGCATGTACCATTGTAAGATGCCCAAATCTGTGTACACAGATGTTTGTGTACCCAGGGAGTAATTTTTTTTTTTCTTCATAAACCACTATCAGCTTAGTACCGTCACAGCCACAGCAGGGAGTGTTATGTTGCCTCAGAACTTAAGAGTGTCCTGGTGCTGAATAATTGATTGTGGTAAATGTGTTTGCAAAATCCTGCAACAAAAGTACTAAATGAGGAATAAAAGAAACAAAGCAAAGGCGGACACACGTGTACCTTGCAGAGTGCAAGGAGGGCAGTCTTGAAGTCTCCGCTGGTGTCAGACCTGATGTCATCCTCCAGATCCTTTTTGTATTCTTGGTGAAGAAAAGGTGACATTAGAGTACAAAAATTGATGATCAAAGTTTGAAAACTGTGTTTTGAATAATTAAATTTCTAATTTTTGTCCCTCGTGTTGCTACTATTTCTGAATAGGAGCTTGAGGAAATTGAGGATTGTTGCTTAAACTTTGTTGGCACACACCTCCCTTGTAGACCTTCTTTATCTCCAGGATCTGTGCGTTGTTTCGGGAAGCCAAAATCTCTATCAGGGTGTCCTCGTCTGTTCCCAGACCCTGAGAGGGGGATGCATGTATAGATTAAAACAGAGGAAGACCCCCTTATTCTTCACAAACTGAAACACCTTTTAGCCTCCCATTAAGAAAACAACAGATGATATGTGGAAGTGGGTGGATATCATCATACGCCCAAAATAACAAATGATGGTGAGACCAACGCATTCACCACAGATGTGTTTGAGTAGCCTTGGTTTCTAAAGGTTTGAGGGGTTTATACATTTCTATCAGGGCTCATTTTAAGTGAGACGTGTGTGTGTGTGTGTGTGTGTGTGTGTGTGTGTGTGTGTGTGTGTGTGTGTGTGTGTGTGTGTGTGTGTGTGTGTGTGTGTGTGTGTACCTTCATAGCCAGTTTGAGCAGCTGGGCATCGTACTGGGCCGGTGTTTTCAGCAGAGCCAGCACCACGTCCTCCAGATCTCCCTTCAGGGCGGTTTTCAGGGCGGTTTCCAGAGGCTGTGGGGCAACAACAGATGAGTAAATATAGCATGAACTGCTTTGAAACAAAAGCCAATGTGTATCGACCTTCCTCCTGTGAACGTGTAATGCTCATTACCTTGCCACTGGCCTGCTGGTAAGCCTCTTTGATCTGCTGTCTCTGCTCATTGCTCCTTTTCACCAAAATTTCAATGATGGTGCTCTCATCCACGCCTGCAGAGTAATGATTTCTGTCATTCTGCATTTGTACAACAGCACAGTCAATATTTGTACTTCTGTGTGAGGGGGGCCCACAGAGAAAGGAGGTGACTTTCTATCATACACATTTCTATCGAATGTGTAGTAATGATGCATGATAGCCAGCAGAGGGTGTTAAGGTTCTTAACACAGGAACATCACGTCATGCTTGAAGAAAAGACATTGCAAAACCCAAACGTGTTCACACATGCTCCGAAGGATCACTGTGTCCATTTTATGCTCACCTTTTGTTTTGATGGCCTTGTCCAAGACTGACACATCTCCACTGGGGCTGAAATTGGGTGCTGCTGTTACCGTTCCCTCGTTCTTTAAGACCTGGGAGACATATCACAGATTATTGTGTGTTTGGTAAATACTGGTGTGTAGGAAGTAGGTTGTAAAATTGTGTTGTTTTTTTTCAAATTCCATCAGGATACAAGTGCTACAACTGACAGATTTCTTTTCACACACTTCCTCTATCTATCCTCCATCTTAAAACAGACAAAACAGGTTTTATGTCTCCCTTGGCTCTGACCCTGCACCTCTAAGCCCTCCAACCCATGACAGCGCCCTTTAAACTGTTTGGACACGCCCCTGTTGGACTGAACTGAATATTACAGTAAAGTCAGAGTACAGACTGAAATCATGCTGGATAATGTTATGAAACTTTCCCTTAGTTCACTTTAAGAAACCAGGCAAAGGAGAAGTAGCATTTTGTTCTGTTTGCAGAGTTTATAAAAGGGAGGGGCACAAATTCCTGCTTCTGTGAGTCACACAGTCACAAGACTTAGTTTGGTCATTTCTTTTTGCATATAATCTTTACAGTCCAGACACCCTTTCACTTTAATGACCGCTAACATCTTATTTGTTTGCTCTGCCTATCTCCCTTTCCTTCCTCCACCTTTAAACTCATTCATTCTTTTCCCGAGCTATCTACACCTCCCTCCTTCCCTCACTGCCTGATCATTTTTTCCACCCCAGCATACCACAGGAAGAGGGAAAAAAAGGGGGGGAAAAAACAGCAGTTGGCCTTAGCAACTGGAACAGAGCCACAGAGTTACTTACTGACTCATCGGGCATGCCCAGATAGACAGTTTGCTGCAAGAAGGCTTGGATGAAAGACATGGTGGGACTGCTGGAGTCTGTCTGTAGGAGAGAAGAGAAGAGAAGAGAAGAGAAGAGAAGAGAAGAGAAGAGAAGAGAAGAGAAGAGAAGAGAAGAGAAGAGAAGAGAAGAGAAGAGAAGAGAAGAGAAGAGAAGAGAAGAGAAGAGAAGAGAAGAGAAGAGAAGAGAAGAGACTGATGTGATCCAAATGTCTAAAGTAGCATTTAATGTTTAGAAAGTGACCTGCTGGAGGAAATAGTAAAGCATCTTAAATTATAATAAAACACAGCCCACTGAACATATTGTAGATGGTATTTAAAGAAGAGATTGTCACTCTTATTCTGATTGAGTTCTTTAACTTGTTAGTTGAAGAAAGAAAGAAAATGTGTTTGCTTTTCCTTAGTCCAGTCCGTGAAACGTGACTCCAAAACCTCTTTCCGTTATTTCCCCAACCACACCCTCAGAGTTTAAATCAATACCTTTAGGGAGAGGAGACTTAAAGCCATCACATGTTGTTCCAAACTCTGTTAAAGTCGCAAACTTCAGATCACACAGAGATCACACAGAGAACAGATCCGAGATTTTTTTATGGGAGGAAAATGACTTACCGTTTGGCCTTAGAGGAATGAAGTTTGTCTCACTGAGGTTCCAGAGACGTTGGAGAGACACAAAGAGTTTATTTATACTCCAACACAAACTCCACCTAGTAACCGGTCCAGCCCATAAGATACTCCCCTCCACAGCTACCATTGGACTGAACCACTGCCGTGGAAAGCAGAGCTCAACGCAGCCCCGTCCATAACGCAGCACCAGTATGCAATGCGTAAAAAGTAGGAAGAGTTTCTCCAGCACATATGGTCATAATCTAACACCTGGAAGACATCTGGAACAGGGAGTATGATGTAGGCTACTTCTACACTATCATGCATCTTATTTGTTACATATTTAATTATCGTGTTACTTTATTTGCTACACACGTGATTGTCTCCTTTAAACATTTAGATTACAAAAGTATACTATTTATACACTAAAACGGAATTTGCCTGCAACACGGATTAGGTTATTTTGATAACTTTAGTTTTTTAGCTCAGTAGTTTCACCTTTTCTCTGTATTAGCCTCTATTGATGTTTTTGGGTGAAAGCCCAGCACAATTAAGCAATACTCTTTAAAGTAACTCTTTATCTGCGTGGTGGGGCTCATCATGGACACTTGCAGGTTTCTTCATCTGGTCTCTCAGTTCCACAGGTGTTACTCACTGCTGGAATCTGGAGTGCCCCCAGCTACAGCAGTAGTTTGCTGTTATTGTTGTTTTAGAGGACAGAGTGATCTCTCTGACATTCCTGCTGTCTCCTGCAAAAAAAAAGTCATCAATAGGTGTCTTTAAACACAGCCTGAGCCAATGAATCCACTACTGTGTATCTAGCTGAAACTAGCAAAGTCCACTTTATGATCCCTCAAAGGAGTCTGATAAGGTGTGGCATGTTGTTATGACAGCAGAGACAGGGCCTGACTCTACCTGCAGGCTACATGCCTCAGCAGAGGGTGAATGGTTTCACACAGCAGGGATTAACAGATGGAGTGATGACACGTTTGTTTAATGACGTCTTTACTTTAACACAGTCACCCTTTATCATACTAAACAAGCAAAATTTGACATGCCCTTGATGACAAACATTCAAACTTCCATCATGCAATTTCTTAATATCTTTAAGCTAATCTTTCCCTGTTGTGACTTGTGCTATTGCGTTTAATGACACAAGCTTATTTATTATTGAAGTTATTTCACAAAGTGACACTTTGTACAATAAAGTCAGAGCAGGGTTTGGATTGTGAAAAAAGAAAGAGCAGGCAGACCGGTGTTTTCATCAAAGTGGCATCATGGGTGGATTTAGCTCTAAGTAAGGTGTGTTAAACAGATGCTCAAGCTGTGGTCCAAATGTTCCAAATAAGTCCCCTGATCTAAAAGAGAAAGGAAATCCTCTCTGAGGGGCTCATCCAAGAACAACAGCGCAAGAAGACTCGATACCTGCAGTAAGAGCAGAGGCAGCAGGGATCATGAAGGTTGATTTTACTCCATAATTACACCTTTAGAAGAAATATGGACAAATCACTGTAGCAAATATCTAATTTTTATATGCTAGAACGTATCATTTTCTCTTCATTACAGTAAACCTGTGTAAATATCATTCACTGATTCTCCTCAGTGTGGATGTTGGTGGCCTATTTCAGCTTTATTATTTTGACCCTAACAATTCAGGAAAATGTGGTGTCTCCAGGAAAACAAACAAACAAGAGGGACTAAGTGAAGTGAGTGTGTGTACATACTATATATGTGTGCCTGTAAATGTGAGAGCGCATCCAGTTACAATCTCTATTTTACACACGGGAAACCTGAGGACTGTTTGGGGCATCTTTTTACCATCAGGCTCTGTGGAGTGCCTGGTGAAACTCCATCTCTGCAGGGTTAATATTTAAACACTGTTGAGAGTTTGGTTCCCCAGAGAGATCAGAATCAACTCATCCTGGTCCTCCTCGTCAACATAGCAGCACCCAAACCGCACTAAATCACATCGAAGGGATCTTATCTACTCCGAGAAGCAGGTAGGACTTTTTAGTTAGACTTGTTTCATCCTGTCATCCTCTCTACACTCTTAAAAGTAAATGTTTTCTGGTTGATTCGTGTGTATATTTTTTGAAAGAACTGGCTTTGTGAGAAGGTGCCCGGTGAGAGGGAAGATTTGTTCTGATACTGCACCGTGAAAATCGGAAAGCTGAAAAAAAGACAACATAGACACCAAGTCAAAGTTTGTGATATTCAGTTTTTCCTGTTGAGAAGCTTGCAGCTTATAGTAGCTTGGAGAGGCTGACAACTGGATTACACTCCCCGAGTGGATCTGCTGAGTGAGCTTTCTGACATCTGCAAATAGTTTGAGGGTTGAACAGGAGTTCATAATTTAGATTGAAATATCTGGAGATTTTCAGTTCCATATGAATAAAAAATTTCCATCTTTCTGGCCTTCAGAATGATTTTAACCATCTTCTTTTCTCTGCAGATTTTGGACTAATCCAGTTACATAACATTAATTTACAAAGACCAAACACAAGAACAGTAGTGACAGCCAACTCACAGTTATAGACACAATGTATGTGAACTCCTCTGGAGCTGAGAATGGACCCTATTCACTGACCTTCCTGGGGAAGAAAGTGGGGAGACATCACTCTGTGGCCCCTGCAGGCAAGCAACGTGAGTGTAAAACACACCAACAACGAACAAACAAACGCACATTGACAAAGGCTTATATTCATCTGTATGTTGATCATGGAATCCTTGTGTTTTCCTGTGATATAATGTGTTATAGAAGAGTCTGCTTTGTGTCTGATAGATGTGCTGCAGGCAGACAGGTGAAGTTAGATGAGGTTTAAATATTTCAGCTGCTTGGCTGCCTTCATTGTGAAGCAGTGAAGCTTCCAGTGTATCAGAACAAACATAACCCATTGTTCCTGGCAGGGTCTGGTTGGAGATCTGGATCTGAGGGCCAGCTGAGTTCACCAGAAAAAGATTTAAACACATACACATGCAAAGACACATGATAAAAGACAAGTATATGCAGACTTAAATGGCAATACAATCAGCTGGTAGTCATTGCAGAATTAAAGACAGATGCGTTTTGTGTGGTTTCACAATTTGACATCCATGCAGAGGTCCTTGGGTAAACACAAAATATATATGTATTGCAGATTAAAATTTTACATCATGCACACCATTTGAATATTATTTTGTGTCTCAGTTGCCTGGGAGACAACTGTCAGGTCTTGCTCTGAGGACCCGGTGGAGTCCTCGCGGTCTCGTCAGGTCCCAGTAGCAGTGCAGGTGCTGGAAGATTTACCAGGCAGTGTACCAGAGCTGAAGGAGGAGAGGCCACGTCCAATCATTCACAACTCACAGTTTGACCAGTATGAGGACAACACAGCAGGTCAGCCCTGTAGACTCCTTCGGTTTAGCTCTATTTTCCGCCTTTTGGGTTCACCGTCTGTCTGCTCTAAAGCTCCTCCAGCAGACAAACTGCAACTCCAACTCTCCCTGTGATTCATCACATAATTTCTGTTTCTTTACTGAAAGGTGTTTCTGGAAGGAAAGTAACAGCATGACGACACGCCCACATTCCTGTTCGAGGAAATAAAGAGGGTAGAGGGTAAAGGGGAGAGGGTGATGAAATATTCAGAGTCATTTTGTGGAATGTGTCAGTATTTTAGATAAGACTGGGAACATGTATGCATCTAAGATAAAAATGAAAATAAACAGGGACTAACTACTGAGTTCACTATAAAATGATTGCAGTTATTGAAATGATCTGCATTTTGAGTGTAATATTTAGACATTTAAATAAACATCCCTAATCATCATCATAAATATGTAAAACATGTTTTAAATCTTATAAATAAACTGCAAATGTTTAAATGGAATTTTTGTGTTTTTTTTCTTTTCCCCAAGACTGCGTCCACCTAAGTGCAAAACAATGATCATAAATGCAAAAATCTACAATTCAGATTTATAGAAGAGGCTCAATGGTTTGATCGGTTAAAATCACAATTTAATCAGGGCTTGAGCACAATTCCACTTTAGAACTGGTGAAGTAATTTATTAGCTCCAGCATTCAGTAAATCTATTATACAAGTTTGACATTGAAGAGTATTGTGATTGTTTAATTAAACATTTGCTTTTTTATTCCTTTAAACAACTTTTAAATTGCTGGGAAATAAATAAAAACAGACACAATTAGTAATCTGAAATAAGTTTGTGAACCTGATTATTATAAAAATGTTTTCTGTTATGAGGATATAAGTTACAACTGTTGTTTTATTAATGAGCATGTTGTGAAAATTTTAAATGCAATACCGCATAACATGACATTGGCACAAGTGGAATCTATGGCCTCTTCTTTCCCTTTCCTATCACTCCATTCATTAAGCTGATTCAAACTGTCCACCAACATTTGCTTCGTTGTTCAAGCTGTCGTTCATCACAAAACCCTTTGGATGAAGAGGTGGGCTTCGTTCAGACGCTGGGTCGGTGCCGACCGAAGGAGACACATCGTACAAGAGGTCAACAGAGGTGCTGTAAAAACATACAGTGATGAGGAGGAGGAGGAGGAGGAGGGAGATGGTGTGTGCTGCATTGGTGGAGGAAGTGCTTTAGTGGTACTAAAGTATCAATACAGCAATGTAAAATAGTTCAAAGTAAAAGTCATGCATTGATCTCAGTAAAATAAAAATTGCCCTTGTGACTGAGGCTGCATTTTAATGACATTATTGTATTTGAGAATATCCATCAGTGTTTAAAAAGTCTTTTACTGTTGTAGTTGGAGGAGGTGGAACTAGTTTTAACTACTTTACATTTAGGTAGACGAGTCCAGCGGTTCCCAAAATGGGGGTCAAGCCCCTCCAAAAGATCACAAGATGAATATAATCTAACAGGGTAGGAATGAAGTAACAACAATGGGCCTTCAATATATCCCTCTGATTCCTTGTAGTTGGAAGGGTCAAATAAATGTCAGGGAGTAAAATTACTAAAATTAAAATTGAAACGTGGAGTACAAAGTCATCGAAATATTCAGGTAAACGAGTACCTCAAACATTTAGTTTATTTTCGCCTGTGCTGCGACTGATCGGAGGTATGATGATGAGGCGTGTTGACACGTGACACTGCAGGTATATAAAAGCTGTACAGGCTGATAGAGCGAGAGGAGATAGAAGTAAGGATTGCTACTAACCATCAGTTTCATTGAGTGTCTTCTCTAAAGTAAACAGTCATTTGCAGCATGTTATTTCTGCAGGCTCGTCGGAATCTCAGCTGGCAGAGGGCGGCGATGCAGATCAGGCAGCAGAAGCTGAGAGGTCACAAGATGTCAAGATCTACATCCCGTACGAGTCAGCTGAACTCTGCATCACTCAGGTAAAACAAAGAACATAATCTCAGGAAAGCAGCTCAGAACAAATACTGCATCTCACACAGCAACAGTAGAATCTGTTTTCTACCACCAGACGAAACATCCAACTCCTCACTGCAGACCAGCATGTCAGATAAAATATCTTCTGTTATCGTACAAAACAGTGAGCAATATTTTCAGAAGTGTGACTCATTGCTGTGTCCACTCCTTCAGAGAGAGGGCATGCAGACACACAATGAAGTCCCTGTCAGACACTGTTGTGTTCTCACTCACACTCACATGGCTGCCCTGCTGCTGCTGCTGCTGTGGTCCTCGAAGGCATCTGATGATATCTGAGGTCTGTTATTGTGTGTGTGTGTGTGTGTGTGTGTGTGTGTGTGTGTGTGTGTGTGTGTGTGTGTGTGTGTGTGTACTTTAACAAACAGATTGCTGAAGACATGGAAGCCATGAAGAAGAGACACCTTGAGATGGTCCAGGATCTGGAGGAGAACTTCCTTATCACAGCCCGGGAGAACCAGGTGAAGAGGTGTGTTTGTGTCTGGTGTGAGCGCACGTGCAACATAATGATGATGCAAATTATTTTTTGTTTTCAGGAATGGACCGTGCAGAAGATCAGATCGTATTACCAGAACAAGTTAAACACTCTGCGGAGAATCCTGGACCTCTACCAGGAGAAAGTGGAGAGGAAGAAGAATGACTGGGAGAAAAAAGTTGCAGTGAGTCATTCATAAGTCTGTTTATCTCCACTGTGTCTTTATCTCAAACACAACTAACTTCCTGCCCTTGTGTCTCCTGTTTTTTTCTTGCATATTTTCCTGCAGCTTTCTTGCTGTGCACTTTTTTAAGCCTTTGAATGAACTCATCTTTCTTGTTCGTGCACATATTGTATGCCACATTGCTGTAAGCACAATTATTCACTGTATATCTGTATGTATGTATGTATGAAATATCTCTCCTCGCCTGGTCCTGTTTGTGGCCTAGGGCTTGACAGCACAAAACAAGCAGCTGCTGGAGGAGCACAGAGCCGAGAGGCGGAGGAGTAAAGACGAGGCCCAGCAGTGGAACAGAGAAAAGGTTGCAAAGCAAGCTGGCGGGCCTCCTAGCTTCTTACAGCATGCCATCTTTCTTAAGAAGCAAAGCACATTCTTGTGGCCATAGAACACGCAACTTTTATTCATTACTACACAATTATCAGACCAACTTTGTTTGTGTCTTTCTGTCAGAGCAAAATGCTGGAACTGTTCTCCAACCGGCTGGATGTCCTGCACAACCACCAGGCTTCCAGTGAGTTGAGTTTCATACGTTCATATTTAAATTACTGACCATAAATACCTTTAATAATGCCATGTTATTTTGAACAGCATTGCAGGAGCTCCAGATGGCCAGACAAGAAATAGGAAAAGTCCAAGAAATGTTGATGGTGTCGCCACAGGAGCAGCCGGAAGCTGCAGGTGAAGGTGAAAGCTCAGAGAACAAAGGACTTTCAGCACAACAACCAACTGAGGTGGGTTGGAGTGAAGTTACCTCGTCAGTCAACTGTTCGTATCAGGGATGCAAGATCTACGGTCACAAACCCATCACTACCTGTCACTAATGTGTGACAGTTAATAAAAATCCCCAAAGATCTGATATCACAACTGTTTGAAACTACACTCACCTTTACTGCAGAGACGACAGCAAGAAGTTTGAGAGGTTGATATCTCAAAACCTATAAAACCAAAACCCAGTGCATGGCTTAATACCTGGAACTAAGACACAAAATGTTGTTTATTTCTCATTTGGTTTGTCTTTTTAATTCTGTTGGATTGACCCTTCAACTTGGTTCTATATCCAGACTTGCAGTGGCTCAGATCGGCCGCTGGAGGGGGCTCAAGCCCGTCTAGAGGAACTAAAGGAAAGTCTGTACCAGCGGGAGAGGGAGATCACTGAGCTGCTGGAGGCAGAGAGGAGTCCCATCCCATCTGTCCCTCCTCCTCCCTGCAGCGTGCTGCTTCCTGCTGTCATACACAAGGTGCTGCTCAGATATTGAGCAATGTGGAAACCAAATACCATATATCTGCACCTCGAGTTATTTTAAGAATGAATCATTTTAAGTATCCTGAAGTATATCTTAAGCATCTGTTTTGAACCCTGGTTATGTGGCTGTTGAATTGATACCATACCATTTTTTTTCTAGGCTCATGCAGTTTGCAGTGCAGTGGCTGAGAGTAGAGCTCTTCTGGACCAAATGATTGAGGACAATCGAGCTGCTCTGGTCGAAGCCAGAGACAGATTGGACCGTCTGCAGATGACTAAAAAAGACTGTACTGACAGCGAGAAGGCTGCTGACCAGGAGGGGTTAGAGATCATGGAAACATTTTGCAAAAATAAACAACATATGGTTTCTTAATGGTTGGAACAACCACTTACTTTTGAAATGGCAGGATAAATTGAACTACCTTTTACTTTCTTTTACTTTCCGAAATTCATACTTGTGTAAATGCTGATTTTCTTTACAGGTCAGAGTCAGACTTGTCTTTCCTACAAGAAACTGTAAGGGACTATGAGGTCTGTCAAATTGCTTTACACTGCATCAGAAACGGAGAATGCCCTGTAATGAATGGTAAATGCATCTCTTTAGTGCAACCAATAATGAGAAATGAATGACTATAATCACATTACATGCATTCTGCAGCCCTGTTGTGTAATAGTAACATGACAACACCTGTATTTTTTTGTGTCAGCACTAAATGCTCCCTGAGTGTCAGATGCACCAGAGGTTAAAAGTTCTTCTCTGCTCAAACTGTGCAATCTCAGAACTGGAGGACATCCTGGAACATGGGACAGTCCAGACCACAGGCGGAGTTAAGAGTGTCGGTCAGCAGCTTCTCCTGCTGCAGGATCAGGTTAGCTTGTGATCACACAGTACTCGGGTCAGATCTGATCTGTCCTACAAAAACTTTTGGGCAGGAATTCAAACACAGAAATGACAACCTCAAAGCACTAATGCCTGCAATACATGTTTTCATGTACTGCACTATCACAGTTGTGTGTTGTCATGTTTTTATCTCAAGCTGAAGCAAGAAAAAGAAGAGAAAAAGAAAATAATTGATAACTACACTTCAGAAAGGACAATGAGGAAGAAATATTACAACATAGTTGAAGACATGAAAGGTATACTGATGCACCACATTTGTTGGTCTGTTCACAGTTTAAGTATTACTATTTTGAGGTTTCACATAATTGTTTTTTCTCTTCAGGTAAAATTAGAGTGTTCTGTCGGATTCGACCAGTGTGCCAAACCGAAGCTGCGCAGGGAGGGGCCATTGTTGTGGATAAATCAGACGAGTACTCTGTCACCGTGGAAACCCCTCGCGGGCCGAGGGAGTTTCAGTTTGACAAGGTGTTCAATGCTGAAGCCTCACAGGAGGACTTGTTTCATGACAGCAACAGGTGAGGGTGATGATGCTTCTCAATCAGCTAACATGCTGGATAGTCTTCACAGATGTACCATGACAAAGGCCCCAAATGAGTATCTTTTAACCCACTACTAATTTACAAAGCAGTTTTTCAAATTGTAAAGTACAAATTTGTGCTAGTATAACCTAACTTAAGACAAGGTTATGACACTGATGGAGGTCTCTGAGGTGCCTGTACACAGAGATCTACACATATTTTATGATGTCGGCTCAGACGCTCAAAAATACTTTTCCCCACAGGCTGATTCAGTCGGCTATCGATGGTTACAATGTTTGTATCTTTGCGTATGGCCAGACGGGCTCAGGAAAGACCTTCACTATGGTGGGTGACAAGGAACAGAAGAACCCCGGGATCATGCCGAGATCCTTTACTGCCATATTTGATATCGTGCAGGACAACAGCTCTAAATTCGACTTCAAGGTAGCAGACAGTATATCACCACTGTAGTTCCACCTTGTTTGGGAGAGGAAAGATCTTTTTACGAGGAGCTTTTATCAGCCATTTCCTCTTGTCTCACTTCCCTTTCCCCCTCTCCTCTTCCTCCTTCCTGTGCGTCTTCATCCTTCGAGCTCAGGTTTCGGCCTATATGCTGGAGCTGTACAACGACAAGCTGCAGGACCTCTTTGTGGGCCAGGCTGGAGAGGCCCATGCACAGACTCAAGCCCATGGCCAGGCCAGGCGGGTGGAGATCAAGAGAAACAGAAAGGGGGTTGTGTTCGCCCAAGGAGCAGAGACAAAGGAGGCCTCGAGTGCCCAGGAGCTATACGCTCTGTTCCAGCAGGCCTGCGCCAACCGACACATCTCTGCTACCAGTGAGTCCTCTATACTGTGCAGTGCCACTCAGTTCAAACTGGGCCCTGCTAAATGGTTTAGATTAATCGTGTTACTTACAGTCAGTGTGAGGGGATGGCAGCTAGGTACATCATTACTGGACTGGGTGGTGAGTGGCAGAGCAAACAAACTGTGAAACCACATGTATTGTTTTATAGAATCCGAGGAGTAATCAAAAATGAAAATAATAGTCACGGCTCACGTCTCCTGACTCCTGACCTGGCTGTTTGTGAGGTTTATTTGAGAGAAATCTCAACCTGCCACAGCGCAACAAAATCAGTTTATTTTTGTTTGTGTTTACTGTTCAAGAGATGAATATGGAGAGTTCCCGCTCCCATCTCATTGTTGGCATCATGGTGGAGAGCAGTAATCTGACTAACGGGAGTGTGAGCACTGGGAAGCTGAGCCTTGTGGACCTGGCAGGCAGTGAGAGAGCAGCTAAGACAGGTGCCAAGGACCACCAGCTAAAGGTTTGTCCATACAGTGTGTTATGTTTTGATCGGCCCATCAAGTGATCGTAAGGAGGATTAAAAGGATCTGATATTTTTCCGCTTCAAGTTCTCCCATCCTCCTCCCTGGTCTCTGTAGGAGGCCAACTCCATTAACAAGTCTCTGAGCGCTTTGGGCGACGTGATTTCCGCCTTGTCAGCTGAACTGCCTCATGTACCGTACAGGAACAACAAGCTGACACAGGTAATTATACAAAACAGCGACAATATAATTTGATTCAGTTTTTGAAGGAATTTACATTTTTTTGTTTTCAGAAAATGCAAAAATGAACAATAAGCTATTTGTAATTTTTTTTCAACCAAATGCCAGAGCGTGTAATAGACCAGTTGGTTCACCAGAGGTTACCATGTCAGTGCTATGTTTTGCCTCACCTCGAGTGAAAAGTAAAAAGTCTTAAGTTTAGAGGATGTTAGCCACATGGTTAGTTTTAGAAAAGATAATAGTTTGGGTTAAAATGAGCACTTTTACGTAAGTAACATCACGCATGTCACGTAAGTTACTTCACGTACGCATGTCCATTTCGAAAAGGGCCAGAGCCGACTCCATCTGTTGAGAAGACTGAGGTCCTTCAGAGTCTGCAGGACTCTGCTGAGGACATTCCACGACTCTGTGGTGGCGTCGGCCATCTTTTATGCAGTGGTCTGCTGGTGCTGTGCAGGAACAGAGAGGGACAGGAGGAGAATGAACAAGCTGGTCAAAAGGGCCACCTCTGTCCTGGGCAGTCCTCTGGACTCCATGGAGGAGGTGGTTGAGAGGAGGATGTTAGCCAAGCTGACATCAATCATGGACAGCACCTCTCACCCCCTCCATGAGACTGTAGAAGCTTTAAGCAGCTCCTTCAGTAGCAGACTGCTGCACCCTCAGTGCAGGAAGGAGGGCTACCGCAGGTCCTTTGTTCTGACTGTACAACTCCACCCTATAATAATATCGTTGCGCTGTTCATCTCATTTCATTTCATAGCACCGGACATTTTTTTTTTTTCCATTCATCCCAAACTGTATTTATTAATTTTTTTTTTTTTTTTTTTTTTTTTTTGTATATGTAGTCTGTGTGTGTGTATTTTATTCTAAAATAATAATTTTGTATCTATCTTACTTCTTATATCTTATACGTATTTGTAGATTTTGTTATATTGTGTGCACTTTTGGTTTTTTTTCTTGCTGCTGTGATGACCGAATTTCCCCACTGTGCGATTAATAAAGTCAATATTTTATCTTATCTTAATGTAAGTTAAATACATAATCCACACAGATTTTTGCTCTCACAAACTGCAAACACAAACTGGTCTCCCAGCTGAAAGGCCTGTTTGGTCAGTCTAACCACCGTTTGCCTCCATCTTACATGGACTTTATCACTCTTTGTACTTTGTTACATTACCTCTTTTTTTTGGCTCTGGTCATACATGCATGTACCTTTTGCACCCAGGCGAGATAAATCGTGACAGTGACACGGTATCCTTTCCTGGGCTGATGGTGTATTACACACTGTGGCGTGATAGCAGGCTGGATTTCTTATGAGTGGTGATGAACTGTATGCAGGTCTGTCAAACTGTGCTTCTCGTCTCTCTCTCAGGTGATGCAGGACTCGTTGGGTGGAAATGCCAAAACCCTTATGATTGTCAACGTCTCTCCTTCAGAATGCAATCTTGATGAGACTCTCACATCTCTCATGTGAGCAACACATACAGAGAAGTTCATCTTTTCATTCATTTGTGTGGAAACAAAGTAATCTGAACTTCTTGAACCTTCCAGCTATGCAACAAGAGTGAAGGCAATAACCAACAATGCTCAGAGGAATGTGGAGAGCAAAGAGATCGCCCAGCTGAAAGAGGTGATCACGCACGCACAGTCAGTCGTGCCAAATCTCGTCTATATTTAGAATTGAGTACAATTAATTTGGTCTACCACACTGAAGCAGTCACACTTAATTCTGTTCTTGTTTTTTAATTCCTGTTAGGTGATCATGAAGCTGAGATCTGGACAGGCAGTGGAAGAGGAGGATGCTTGAACGGTACTGTATCGCACATTGTGCATAATTGTCCAGTAAAGTGGTTTAAGAACTGACATATATTTAGAGTTATTTAAATATTCACATGGAGGGAGGGATGACATCACAATGGGGACAATGGGGTTGCTCTCTGTTAATGGGGGCTGCCTGCCTGGATCTATAGAACGAGGCCTCCACACCACAAAGGGGCCCACGTGTAACTGAAGAGGCAAGTCGGAAGTCAGTCGGTCATTGAGTTTGCCCTTGATTTGTAAGTGGTAGAAGGCAATACTGTGGCCCATTAGAGATTAAG
This sequence comes from Embiotoca jacksoni, assembly GCF_022577435.1. Taxonomy (NCBI): domain Eukaryota; kingdom Metazoa; phylum Chordata; class Actinopteri; family Embiotocidae; genus Embiotoca; species Embiotoca jacksoni. The sequence goes on along the minus strand of NW_027185436.1, from coordinate 17,897,605 downwards.
TGTCCCTGGCCCATGATTTGTTTCTATACTCTTGAGGGCTCAGATCCCCAGATGGCTGGGAATGGAAACTTGCTATCACACAATGTCATCTTGTTACTGTTTTTCTTTTTTTCTGACCAGAGATGAGTTCGGTAAAATTTGAATTTAATGACAAAAGGTATAAATACCTGTAAGGATGGCTCAGCTTCAAAGGTGCTAAACTTAGCAGGAAATTTTGTAGATTTGCAAGCATTAATCCATCAAATGCAATAAAACTCTGTGGTTTTATTTCCCCTTAAATGTTGACATTGAACTGTTTCATACATATATCTTAATGGAAAAGATGGCAATTGTTTATTAGAATAGTCACAGAAAGATGGATTCTGGTATTTATTGGCTTCTGTCTCTCTCCAGGCGCAAACTGAAGCAGTCACGGCATCAACAGAAGTTGTTTGAGCCTGGGTGGCATTTTAGTGCTGATGGAGCATAATAGTTTCTATAAGTAGACTGTCTTTTGTCTGCGGTTGGGCTCAGCCTTAAATTTCCAGCATTTTTAATCTACACTGTGGGCCTCTCAGGGAGTCCTCTTTGTTATGCCATATTACAGCCATGATTCCTAGCTTTGCGTGCTATGTTTTATTGGCTGCTTTAGCTTTGAGGCCAATCAGCAAATGTTGACTGTGATTTGTTATTCTTAATGACGGCCATAGTTTAAACTTTCTGTGAGTTCTGTGGACTAGAACAAAGTGAGGGACAAAGACGCAGTGTGCTACAAGAGAACACATGGAGAGGGAACAGGGTTAATGAGTGGGCTGAGGTCTCATCCTCTGGGTGTGTTTGGTTAATTAATCACCACAAACCAATTTGCCGCTGCAAAGGGTTTGTATACATCACAGGTAAACTGGGAATTCTACACTACAATAAATAGCTGCAGGCCTTCTGCCATTATATGACTCGTCTCAGGGCTTTGAAGTCAATCAGAAAGTTACAGTCTTTCTACAGATTTAAGCTTTGAAATAGAAACAAATCTTTTATTGAGCTGGTTAAATAACTGTAAAACTATCCATGGGCAGGAGAATTGAAGAGACATTTTCTAAATTTGATTAAATTAAGAATAAGTTTACTTCCGGTGTTAGTTTATTTATGTCTATTAGTCTATCCATACAACTATTAAGCAAACCAAAACTTCCTGCTCCTCTTCTGTGGAGGTTAATGTAAGTGAAGCCTTGTAAACCAGTGTGGACTGAGCAACACATTTAGGTTTATGACACTTGAATCAAAATAGAAGTGAATTCATCATGCAACACAGAGATTAAGCATGTTTTCTTTTATTTACATATTTCATGTTTTCACAAGGACATTGTTAGAAACTGACATTTTAACTTGTTTTACATGACAAGATTTTAGTGCTTTTATCTGAACTACATTTAATTTTTCTTTAATTACCACATATTGCAGGATATATTTATTTCATTCTTTTCCCTATTTCCTCTCCTTTACTATATTAAAAAAAAAATGATATAGTGTGCTGACATTATCAAGTGATATATATCAGTGACATTTAGTGCTCTGACTTAATCTTTCAAAGATTCTGCATGTGTGCAACCATAAAAAAATAAATAAAAAAAAAAAAAAACTGAATACCTGTGACAGATACGATAGCACACAATTAATGCCAGTGAATTAAGAAAAGAATTCAAGGAATGTGTGTGAACAAAAGTTAAGAAGAATTTACTTCAAAATTACATAACATTAACTAACTCTGGGACAGATGAACCAATTTTAGAAACACAGAAATAAGGATGGATTTTACTCACAAATCACTTGATTTGTCAAAACCCACGGAACAAAAATCTTTAAAAATCCCATTCAGATGTAATAAAAGAAATCTAGAAATAATTTGCTTTGGATAATAATATTTATCTTTTCCACAAAGACTTTAATAGCCATGTATAAAATAATCAAACTTACATCTATTCTTTCTGACTCACCGTAAGACCAGAATTTATGAATAGGCAAATATCGTTGAGCCTGACTTCGCTCGACTGTCGCTCACAGCTTCAGTGTTCGCTGTGATTTTAGTCTGGAAACCCAGTTTGAATGAGGGTTTGCTCAGCCACTCTGAGGGGTGGACAAATCAGCGACCAGCGGTGCTGGCTAAGTGCGATGATGTTGAAGTTAAGCGTTTGTTTCTAAATGTAGCCCCAACTATGGCAGCAGTGGTAGAGTTATATGAGGATTTAACCTCCTGTTGTTCATGTGAAGCAGCTCACTGACCCATTAGTCTGCCTGTAAAATGCAGTTTCAAGGTGGGACCCTGCTTGAAGAGAACATAAGCACTCAGTAGACTTTGTCTTCACAGAAAAAAGTTTTGAAAAGTTGAACATAACTTTCCATTTAAGGACGCCTGACTCCTCTTTTGTTAAACATGTGCTTCTCTGCGTCTTTACATTCAGCTTGTGAAAATAGAACTGCCTGATTTCACTGTCCTCTTCACCTCCCTCACAGATGTCTGTGACTGTTTCTAATCTGCTGTGTGTGGGAGGTCACAGTACTGATGGGCAAAGAGGAGGAGGACGTTCAAAAAAATGGGAGAACTTCTATGTCATAATATCTATTTTGCGTCTTTCCTTTTATGACACTGTCAGCCTTGAAGCTACATTAAGAGGAAGAGGAGCCAGAGAGTGGGGATGTGGACAGGGAGAAGACGAGGACGTTGGGAGGATAAAAGGAATCTAACTGATGAGAAGGTGATTGGAGAAAAATTGAAGCAAGAAGGGGGAGACGAGGGCCGACGAGAACGGAGATGAACCCTGTATGAACACAGTTTGAGGCCTGAAGTGCTGATCACCAATCCGAAACACCCTCTCTCTCCCTCCTTCAGTGTTTAACAGTAACTAATAACTTAAGATAAAAGCTTTTAATGAGGCACTGTTTTTAAGATACTTAAATTTTTAATGTGGTGGGACTGGAAGGCGGAGGGACTCTACCCTTTTAAAGTGGATGCACAGAAGCACTTTGAATGACCCTGTTTCACAATATGGTGTTCAATACAATGAAGTTAGTTCATTTCAGTTCAAACATACATTTCTTATAACTGTAAAAAAACAGTCTTTTTTTTTCTGTGGAAATATGAAGATTAGCCAAAGATGGTGGCAAAAAAATAATAATTAGTATTTGTGTTGTGATGTTCCAAAACATCCACAGAGGGCATCATTTGGGTTTTCAGAGGCTCTAAAATCTCAAGGAGATGGTTATCCTGTATGGACGTGGCTTCATAGTCAGACCAAAATCGGTGCTGAGATCCAGCTCCTGCCCTGGAACATTTTCAATCCGCAGCCCGTGGAGCAGCGTGGTGAGAAAGACAAACATCTCCAAACGTGCAAATCCGTCACCAAGACAGCGTCTCTTCCCCATGCCGAAGATGAGAACCTTCTCCGTCAGGTCCTTGATGAGGAGCCCTGACGGACACAGGAAGCGCTCCGGTCTAAATGTGTCCGGATCACTCCAAAGATCACTGGGACAGAGCGAAAAAACATGAAGGTTCAGAGGGAAAAACGTGAAGTTAAATACAGCACTAAAGCAGAGAAGTATATTCTTATAACCTGAAGAGAGGACACTGAAAGAGACAGGCACATTTCACAACCTGATACAACAGCATGTTTTCTGAGAACCAAATTCCAACTCATTGTGCAGTGTTTTTGCTTGTGGCTACTCACACATCGTGATTGACTTGATACTGGTTAATGAAGACACATGTGTCTTTGGGAATAAAGTATCCATTCAGGGTGATGTTTCTCGTGGTGCTGAGGGGGGGGAACAACAGAGGGAAGTTTTAACAACAGTTGTTAGAGGTGTAAGAAAATATCAATACACTTGAGTATTGCAATGTTTTGTGACATTACATCGGTTCTCAAAAACACTGTATAAATTTTCCCTTAATAGTTTACGTGCAAAGATTCATGGCAGACAGTTGTTTGTTTTGTGTTGTGGTTAATCCTCCAAGAGCAAGATGTGTTGTGCAGTGTTGCAATCTATCTTTAAACTTTTCCACTTATGGTAACAACGTAAACTGAGACAGGAAGTAGAGTATACTATGAACGTTTTCCAAAAGGCTTGTGCTTTATCGGATCAACGGGAGGGACACTCCACCTGTGATTGATTGTTATGAAGTGGAAGGATCGGGGTTAGGGACCAGTTGACTGACAGTGAAGCAACCAATCACAGCAGCGTAGAGTTTAGAGTCCATGTCCCTCCAGCTGATCCAGTCGAGCACCAACCCGTTCTAAAATTGGATTTAAAAAAATTGCAATATATCGCCTCACTTACAGTATGACAATATCACAATATATTGAATCATAACTCATACTGTAGGATATGTATCGTATCACCAGATTCTTGCCAGCACACAGCTTTAAAGACAATATCTACACGGAGAACGTGAATGTGCTGCAAATAAAATGTGTATCATACCAGTGAGGTATGGTGAAAGGGACATATGAGGCATGACGGAACACTTCATAGATGAACGCCTCCGTGAACGGCATTTTGGGCTTGTCTGAAAACCTGGGCATCCTCGCTGCGCCGATGTGGTCATCTTCAGAAAAAGATACACCAAAAATCAAATTAAACCAGACCCAAAATAAATTGGCAACCGAGTTGTTTTACAATTCCAAAGTGAGAGTTTTCGCTGCTCTGTACAGATCTTAACAATAGGCAAACTTTTACGCTCCTGAAGCTAAAGCTAAAGATTAACATTAAATCAATATTCAGTTTGTAATCACTAGTTTTCATTATAAACTTCCAAACTCAAATGTTCCCCGTCTGCTAAATTTAGCAGCACTTCAGTTCGTTATCTATTGAAAGAGCTGAGTTGTGTTTCCTATGAGTTTGTAACAATTTAGGAACATGCACTTGGAAAAATAATTACACTGGGAAAGCGTGCTCATCCTGCAGATTCATTTTACTCGAACTGTTGCTGCAGTAATAGTAATGTAAGGTAATGACCCAAACAATACACAATAGAATAAAAGCTTCTCAGTCAATTAACTATATTAATTTCAATTTAATTTAAGTGATAAGTAAGTGAAGAATGATAAACTATGTGTGTTGAATGCCTTGCGTGTTGTTGCCTTTGTGTCTCTCTGGAACACTCTAACCCCTCTCTCGTTAGGATTCATGCTGTCTCCTCTTAGTATCTCTCTCGCTGCCTCTCTCTCTCTCTGTGAAAATGCAACGTGCCTCAGAGCAGACAGCACCAGTTCTGTCAGCCTGCTTCAAAAGTATCTCTGGCGTCAGCAAATTGGACTGATCTTTTGTGAGTTTCTCTGGTGGTAATGTGTCTGTCTGGGAAGGGCACTCGGGTTGGCCATTGTCTGGTTGTTATTATGTTTATTCTGCCTGAAATTTTGATACTACGGATGTCACAGATGTCTGGCTTCTCCTGTGTGTTCAGTCGATCTTTATTCCAGAGATGCACTTCCACCTGTTTGGTTCAGCTTTTTTTTTTTTTTATCCTTTTTAAGTACATAGATTAATAAATATAAGAGTTAAATCTGGCATTTATCTTTATATCTATTCCATATCTCAAGTAATGAGATGTGACGCATTTAAAGTTGGTGTTAGTTTTGCTTTATCAATAATAAACCAGCAACAATTAGCTGATGCTCATTAGTGATGTGATACTTGTAATCATTGATGATCAACTTTCTATTTTTGGATTCTGAGAAACACACTTATTATCGGTCATTCATTAGACCAGGTCCTGGACAGGCTTGCCATTTAGCAAAGCATGAATTATTTCTCTTTTGATAAGAGGCATGCAGCAATTCTCTGTGAGCAGTGAATTCAGCAGTCAGAGTTCCCTCTGTTTCAATTTTCTAGCAAAAATATATAAATAAATAGGAGAAGAGGAAACATTGTGGACAGTAAGGAGGGCATACGTCATGTTAAGACTTAAGTCCATACCTATCTCCTGATGTATTTTGTCCTGCGTGTGAGGAAACTTGATGAGGTACAACAGGCTCCACTGTAAACCAGCAATGATGGTGTCAAATCCTTCAGAAAGTCACAAACAATACAACGGTGGTGAAAAGAGAGCAACCACCGTCCCCTGGGTGATCAATAGATCTTTTTTCACTGCAGACATTTTGACTTTTCACCGAGGGGGAGCACAGGTGTAGGAGGAGGTCCTGCCTTTGTGCATGCTGCTTCAGTGTCACGGTTTACTGGGACACTTAACGGAACTGAACCATTACTACATGAGTGTTTTCCCTTCTGTCTGCGGTGAAAAAGCTCTATTAATGTCGTTACGATAATATGTGAAACTTCCAGTTTGTCTAACCTGCTCCAAAAATGTCTGCGACCGTGTGAATGATTTGAGAGTTGGAGAGCGTGGATGTCTCCTTATTTTCTTCTCTGTCTTCACAAAGTGCAATCAGAGCATCTGTAATGTCCCGGATACAGTTCTGTAACCACACACACGTACAGTACGATTAGGACAGGAAATTTAACATGCATGTAATAGTATTGCTGTCTTTCACTGACACATCAAGCCATCTTTACTAAATATAGGCTGATGGATGATTATGTAGAGGAAGAGCTTCACAATTTAAAAGTAGCAATTATGGAGGAGACAGTCATCAGTTATGGTACGACGCGTGTCCTCCGGTGGGTTGCTAATTCCTAATTAGAGTGCGTGCGAACATTTTAACCACGCTGCACAAGAACAAAGGTCCGTCCCAGGGAACTTGTTTGTTATTTTTATTGCTACAGAAATACTCAGAGCTACTGCTGTATGAGTGCGATGTCACTTTAAATAGGCAACTTACAGACACAACATCAGGCTGTGAAAGATCCATTTTACACTGAAAAGCATCGAATTGTGCAACCCAGCAGAGCTCAAGCAAACAAATAAAGTCCCATCCTGCCAAACAGCAATGGATATTATAATACAGCAACGTGTTGGTAATTCAGCATTACGTTTGCATTTGTTTCCATTTAAACTAAATTCTTGTCTCCAGGTGTATTTGCAGGTCGCTTTACCTTGTCAAAGGTGTTGATGTGTTCCTCAATGCTCCGCTCCATGAATCCGTTCATCCTGCGAATGTGCTGGACCATCATCCTCAGAGACGGACTGAGAAAGTAGCGAAACACTGGAAAGAAATCAGCCAGGTTCCCTGCTGCAAAGATCCTCAGGACCTCGTTGTTGATGTGAACGATTGTGAGAAACTCCTTGTCATTATAGTCATACCTTTTCCCAAAACAGAGAGCGCAGACAACATTTGCCACTGAGGTTACCAGGGGCTTCATTGGATCTATACCTGTCACATTACTGTCCGTTTCCCCTTTGGCAGCTTGTTCCCGAATCACCTCCACCATCTCAGCGGCCTCAGCACAGACGTGTTCCTCCAGGAGGCAGGTGGCCCCGGATCCCCTGGGCTCAGCTTGGGAGAAAGACCTAAGGGCGTTCTTACACAGCTTTTTATGGAGCAGCCATGAAGGTCCATACTTCTCACTGAAGGTCATACTGGTCCCGTTGGCTACAGCAGAAAAGGTGAAAAGGTCAGGTCGCCCCGCAAAAGCTTCTCCCTGACGAACCAACGCCTGTCTGATGGTGGTGTAGCCACTCAGGACAACGACAGTCAAAGAGCCCAGACGCATCTGGAGTGAAGAGATGAACAACTGACTGGATAAATAAGCAAATACATGCCAATGTTTGTTTTTCAGACAGGAACAAAACTTTTGGTACCTTGAAAACATCACCATACTGGAGCCTCAACTTGGTCAGAGAAAGATGCATCTGGTCCCCCATCTGGAGCAGATTCCCGACAAGGGGCCACGGTGTGGGTCCAGGAGGAGGGGGGTATTTTGTGTGGTCCAGCTGGGAGTCATGGTGGAGGTGGAAGAAGGATCTGTGGTTCTTTCGGCCCCTGAGGACCATCAGGAGGAGGGTAAAAAGACACAGAGCAACAGTGACACCAGACACAGAGGCACAAGGGTTCTCCTTGATGGGCAGAGTCCCGAACAGGATGAATCTCATGTTGCAAGTGCAAATGCTGAGAGAGAGAAAGAGACAGACAGAGAGAGAGAGAATTAAAAGATGAAAGTGATACTTGTCTGTAAAAAGTTTTTTTTTTAAAAAAGGTCCCAATTAAGTCCAAATCAAAAAACTGTGGCAGGTACTGTCGGCTGCAATGAACAAACAAAAGAAGCAAAAAAAAAATTTGAAATATTTTAAAAATTCACCTTACAGTGTCCTCTAAAAAAGTAGAGTGTCTGACCCAGTCGGCTGAAAGCAGGGCACAGACCAAAATACTCAGCAGGCAGAAATATGAGTTCTGATCCTTGGGAACTTGTTGATGAGTGCCTAGTTGAAAGTACGGGACGTTCCTCTCAGCAGCCGCCAGGCCCCCTGCAGAGGGAGCTGCTGCCTGCTCACAATAGAGAGACACACATGGCGAGAAACTTGGCTCTGGGTTAAGGACGAGTCCGGCCCTGCCAGCCAGTGCAGCAGCGGCCCAATTGACCGCAGACCGGAACCATACACAACAGGGGCCCCTCCTCTCCAGTTCGTACCGTCCCTAACAAAGCCGGAGGCTGTTTGTTGCAGCACGTGGGTCGGAAATGTAGTTTAAAATGATGTGTTGAGAACGTATTTGAAATTTCTTTTAACAAAACAAAGATTTTCTACAATTACAATCCACCAATTAATACATTTTCAAGTGAGGTCATCTATAATATGGGCAAGTAAAAAAAAAAAAAAAATTTTTTTTTTTTTTTTTAAATTTATTTTATGTTGTTAGTTAAATACAAAATTCTGATTGAATTGCTAGAGTAGTGCAAATTGCTAGAATGTTACCTTAAAGCTTGGTTAAATGTTCCTCTAACTGACTTTTAAAGTAAGTAGTAGAAATATTGCAGGTACAACTTTAAATTCAGGCCTTTACTTGAACAGAAAAAAAAACCTTCTGACATGAGTATGTTTGGATCTGAATGTGTTATCTACCGCTGGTTCACAGGCCTCAGCATTGTTTTATGAACAATGTAATTTCTGTAAAATGTCACAAGGGAGCGCTGTCCATCTGTTTGGGCTGACTTAATGTTCCCCAGTTTTGGCATTAGTTCTGCTTTAGACTGCATTGGCTTATTAATCACATTGATCTCTCAAATGATTGCTGCCAAGCCCTGTAGTTGTGTATAGTTACACTATTGCCAACAATAGCCCTGAAGTTTAAACCTTTGTTACAACATCTGCCATGGAAACACTGATATTTGTGCATTATACTTATCTTATTATTACTTATTACTAATTATTATACTTCAGGTGGATTTGTCTTCTTGCTTAGACAAGGAAACGGCAAAATCATATCATATCAATAACCTAATTTAATACCTGACATATACAGTATATTTGGTTTTCGTAGCCTCTAATTTGAAAGACTTGTGTTTCTCTCTTCAATTCACCTTCTTTCCTTCCTTTCTCTCCTCACTCCTTTTCCCACCTTCCCTCTCATGCCTTCGTGCCTTATTTCCCCCTTTCTTTTCATCCATGACTGCATTACTTCCTACTCCCCAGTTATTTCACTCTCCATCTTTCATTCCCCTCATTCTCCTTTCTTTCTCGCTCTCCATCGCACCGTCAATTTAGCTCAAGCTCAACTGTGGGACACCCAGTGCTGTCGTGCCGTGCGACAGCTCCTTTGACCTGGTAGTCCACATCCTCTCCAGGCCGAGACGGTCCGATCTTGTCATTAGCTCTGGCAGCCACACACTGACTCTGTGGAGCCAGACTGGATGGTGAAGTGTCTACAAGGAGAATGTGTGTTGGAACATTAAAGCATGACCAGGGTTAGAGACCTAACACAACTCAAAACACTTAAAAAGGCATGCGCAAAAAGCTCCACATGTGGCTAAACTAGACAGACTGCTTCTACTAAATGTTAATCAATATGTAATTATTTTAAACAAGCACAAACCTTTGCACAAACTGTTTGACAAATAAAATGTGGACAAATAATGACACAACATTTATACATAACCCAACCTCCTTCCCTTCACAGAAAAAAAAACTGCAAGTCAACCGTTTGACAAAGTAACAACTGTGTGCATTCGTATGGGCAGATGGTTTTCAGATTGTTTTGCAACACTCCCTAAATGCAGTCCTACTGATCTTTTCATTGTTTAACGAGGGTTAATTACAAAGGTTGTGTTGTCCCAGAGGATAATGTCTGTATTTCCAGACAGATCAAAATGGGTGCACTAGACAAAGTTATGTGATTACATTGTTCCTGGGAGACAGCGAAGCAGCAGGAGGCCCCTTATCAAAGCAAACATCTTCCCAATTATGTTTGCTGCCTTGGAGAGGGGCCTATCCAGTCAGTAGGGCTGAACTGATTCACAGACTACAGAAGTAACTCAAGTGTCCATCACTTCAAAAGTCCAGCTATTAGGGCTTGCATGGAATTGCACCACAACAAGTTAATTCACTGAATACACTGAAATGATTCTGCTGTTCTATTTTAAAGGTGTATTGATAATATATAGTCATTGCTATTATATATTATATTATATTTACAGCCTGCAGATTCATATACATATACATATACATATACATATACATATACGTGATACATATTACAAGAATGGCACAGACTACATCAACAGATCTGGAACATTTATCCCATTAAGTAACAATACAACACTGTGAAAATATGCCATTACAAGTAATTTTCTCTTAGGTTATCATGTAATGTCAGTAAAGTGTACTTCAAGTGTCCAAGGTAAAACTATTTACAGGTCAAACAAACACTGTGATTGTTAAATTGGTAATTTATTACTGGAATATGTTTTCCGATACAATAAAGTGGAAGCAGCATTTAACGGATGAAGTTCGATGTTTTCAAATATTTTATAAAGTAGCCTACTTTTTTATTTGTTTGCCCAATTACTCAAATAACTTGTAATATTTGCTCCCAAATAAACAATGTAGTAGACGTTGGTGTCTTAAATGTAGTAGGGTGGAAGAGGGACATTTTTATTTAAGTACAAGTACCCCATTGTTCTTAAGCAGTAGCAAAATGTCCTTGAAACCTATAACATAAAAACATTTCACCTCTGCTCTCCACTAAAAAAATTAGCTGGAAAAAGCAAGTTGTATTTCCTGTCTTCTTCTTACACTACCTGCAACATTTTTGAAAAAGAAACATTTTGTTTGGCTAATTTGAATTTCAAAAACTCGCCTTACCATACTGCTTTTTGTCATATAAACTGGGAGGAGGGTGCGGGGGGTGCGCGTCTGCCTGCCTGCCTGCCTGCCTCGCGGGTCACGTGGGGTAAACTGGGACGGGTTCCGTTTGAATTGCAATTAGGGCGTGCAGGGGGGACCCTCGAAGGACCCGACGAGAGCTCCCGGTGTGACGGTACGTAATGCTGCCGATTTCAGTTTTCTCGCGCCGCAGAGCTGCAGGTATATAAAGAAGCGCGGCGGTCCGCGGTCCACTGACGACGCGAGGAGGCAGGCAGCAGCTGCAGCATGCCAGTGAACGGAGGGGGACTCCACCAGAGCGGAGGCACCCCGTCAGCATCACCCGCAGGTAACTCGACTTTGGAGCCTTATAGAGCGGAAAGCCATTAAACAATGTGTTTTCTAGTGACAGTAAAACTGTTTAATTCTTTTTTTTGTATTATTATTATTATTATTATTATTATTTAACAGAACTACTTACTGTTACAGTTAATATTTGTGTTTGTCCTCAGAGTGACATAAATGTTCAGATATGCTGCAAAACATTTTACTGAACATGTTAGTCAGAAAGCACTGAGCTATTTTTTTTTGGAGCAAAAATAGAAACCACAGCATATTTAAAGCTTAATATTTGTTTAAGACAGAAAGCATGAAAAATGTGCGTAAAACATACAGTGCCATAATCAGTTCTTCTGAAAAACAGAAATAAGAAGTAACTCAAATTAGGTAGCCTATCAAAATAGCATTTATCTGTTGTCAGTGGACTTTTATTATCTCATCTTTAGATACCAAAATTAGAGGAAATGACAGTAAAACAAAACAACACTTGTACATGCTGAGATGTAATATGTGACCGTTTATGTATTTGTGTGTGTTACTTTGTGAGGTTGAGTGTTGTTGTGAGTATCTGTGTATAGAAGGTGAAATATTCTTCAGACTTGTTTCCCACAGCTGCCTAAGTTCCTGATCAAAGTTCTGAAGTCTTTCAGTAAACATGATGAAGCTCACTTCTGGTAGTAATTTGTCCTGACTGTTGTCTTGCTGTTCTCTGACCCTCTCTGTCCAAATGAGGTCCAATCCGCTGTTCAGAGCCAGCCCGACTTTGCGGTGCCAGTCGGGACCCTTGACCGTCTGGTGTTACCCTGCTGCCAGTGCCAGCACCTCATTTGGCACAGTTTCTTTTTACTCCACTATGTGGGGACGGCATCTTATGCACAGGGTTACACAAAAATAACTTTTCTCACTCTGATTAACTTTCACACACATATGCAGTGCAGTGTATGGGTAAACACACATGTATGCACACAAAGGAGCTCCAGTAACACCGGCTTTAATTTGTTTCTTTTTCAGAGGGAAAACATGCCAATATGAACTCTCAGCCGGGCAACGGCCACGAGCAGCAGTCTGGGTGCAACCACCAGGGTTCAAACCAGGACCACAAACCACAGCACGTGGACGGATCAGAGATGAAGGCCCTGCCCACTCCGATCCCAGACCCCCCTATTCTTTACACAAAGGTAAGCTGCACCGAACAGTCAAGCGTCACAAAGTTTACCTATAAGAAACTCAGGATTTAAGAATTTTTGTAGAATATGCAAATCAACTACAGGTGTTATTGGTTGGATTTGGCTCTCAGAAAAATCCATTGCACAATGGAAAAAAAAAAAAAAAAAAAAAAGAGAGAGAAAAATGCCGTTTTTAATTGCTATTTTATTCCCATCCTAATATGTATTATTCATTCTGGTAGGACAAAACATTAATCTTGTCTGTATTTGATCCAGTCAGCCTGTTGATAACAGGTGCAGTTGCCCTGTAATATGGCATTGTGTAGCAGTGTTGTCGTATTGTTTGGTTTATCATATGGTTTATGTCCAAAATTAAACTGAAAATGTGCTCTGTCTGCTTGTAATTAGAGGAAAATGGAAATGTGGTTTTAACAAGATGAATACGGGAAAATAAGGCATGGTAATTACCTGTAACAGCAGTGTGCAGCTACATCCCATAAAAAATATCCGAGCAGGAAAAGCGACTCCTGCTAAATAACAGGGAGCCTGTTATTAATTTAATCTCATTGATGAGAGCTGATACAGTGCGTCTTTAATCTGCTTTTAGACAGCAACCTGGGGAGATACCACTTCAAAGAAAAAAATCTACTTGACGAATATGCGTCTGTTTTCTAATTCTCCTTTGGTATCGCAGTTGTTCATCAACAACAACTGGTATGAGTCCTGCTGCAGAAGAAAGATCCCTGTGTACAATCCCACCACAATGGAGCTGCTGTGTGAAGTGGAGGAGTCCGACTCAGTAAGTATATTATACACCGCCAGTAAATCAGATGTGCTTTATTTTTCTTTTTTTAGACCCGTAGGAGCAAGAATTTGAACATTCAAAGGTGGTGGGAAATCCTATTTTTGAATTGGGTTATACAAATATGTAAAATCTAATATATATAAATAAATCAAATATATAAATAGAATTGACTTGATTTTGGTGACCACCTCCTGAACTCAAACCTCCCATAGGAAGATGTGGACAAGGCGGTAAAGAGTGCCAGAGCTGCCTTCCAGATTGGATCACCATGGCGATCAATGGACGCCTCAGACCGAGGTCGTCTACTTAACAGACTTGCCGACTTAGTGGAGAGAGACCGGCTCCTACTGGCAGTGAGAAACGCACATGCATGCAATAAGTCCTCATTTTAAATATTGCTCCGCTGAAACAACAACAGATTTACTGGCACTTTTGCACTAATTACTGTTTTTTTTTTATAAAATTTCTAGACACTAGAGGCTCTGGACTGCGGCAAAGTGTTCCTCATGGCATATTTTGTAGATTTAATGGCCACAATCAAGACCTTAAGATATTACGCCGGCTGGGCTGACAAGATTCACGGCAAAACCATCCCCGTAGGTGAGCTGTCTTCTGCTCAGTATTGGTCACCACCTCTTTGATCCCGCACAATTTGAAGTGATAGATTTGAAGTGTCTTTCAACATAATAATAAAAGCCAGAGTGGTTTCAGTGCTTTAACGGATCAAGTGTGGGTATTTCTTTTCAGATGGAGAGTATTTTACTTACACACGACATGAGCCCATTGGTGTATGTGGCCAGATAATTCCCGTGAGTAGAAAAATGATATCAATGAATTATCTACATTTCTGTTTGGTTTTGGCCAAACATTAAACACATGAGTTTCACACGTGATGAAAGATGCCAGATCTGCATTCAACCAACAATCAGAGTAAAGAAACAGTGAATTTCAAGTATTTAAACTAGTTGTACCTGAAGTCGAGATAATTGACAACCAGCTGTCACATTTTTATTAAATCACCATCCTATAAATGGTTATAAACAAGCAATTATGAGGTGAAAACTTAGAACTTGAACATTGAATTTTGAAGTGCATTGTGGAACCGGTTCATCATGTTTTTGAACCTACTGACCTACTGTACAGTGGAACTTCCCAGTGATGATGTTTGTGTGGAAGATTGCTCCTGCTCTGTGCTGCGGAAACACTGTGGTCATCAAACCTGCTGAACAGACCCCATTATCAGCTCTGCACATGGCTGCACTCATCAAAGAGGTACTCAAGTTATTACCACAACAATGATATACAGTACATGTGGACAAAAGCAATAAACTTGCTTTCAGAAATGATCCTACATGGCTGTAAAAGTTGAAAGGCTAGTCTAAGATTAGGTCTTGGTTAAAGACGGTGATTTGTTGTGGCTCTCTCTCCATCTGTCTGTGTTCAGGCGGGGTTTCCTCCAGGAGTGGTAAATGTGGTGCCAGGTTATGGTCAGACAGCAGGCTGTGCCATTTCCCACCACATGGACATAGACAAAGTAGCCTTTACCGGATCCACTGCTGTTAGTATCTATTGAAATGAATCCTCATTCTGGTGCCTCTTTTCTGCGGTTTTAATATCACTTCTTCCTGTTAATATCAACTCCTACCAAGTAATGTAACTGTGTATCTCACATTGCTGTCACTGGTTGCCAGGTTGGGAAACTCATCCAGAAGGCAGCAGGTGAAAGCAACCTGAAAAGAGTTACTCTTGAACTCGGTGGAAAAAATCCAAACATCGTCTTTGCAGACTGTGACTGTGAGTATGTGTTGTTGTTTTTTTTTTTACCTCAGACTGTATATACAACTGGGCAGAGCTTCCGGGTCTGAAAAGTGAGGCCAATGCGGAAGTGCCATAAAGTGCAATACCACCAAGGGCCACTAGGGGTTGGCTCCAAAAAGGCTCTGGCTCCATAGACTCTCATTAAACTTCTCCTAGGATTTTAAATCACTAAAGATGTAAGTAAAAATGCAATGAATCTGCATAAGATACAACAAATTAGAGTGTGACACTGTGTCAAAGGAGAAAAATGAAACACCATTAACCCTCAGTGCAGAATGTGGAGCGACTTCCATATTGCTAGCAGGTAAAGAAGCTCAAACATACTGCTTGGTACATGTTATGTCCCACTCCTGGTCAAAACTAGTATCGAACTGAGATTATGATGTACAACCCGTCTTAGTTCCTGCCAACAGTCTAGTTGCAGCTTTTTAGACTCTATGTGTTTGTGTCTGTGTTGCAGTAGAGCACGCGGTGGAGCAGGCCCACAGCGGTCTGTTCTTCAACCAGGGCCAGTGCTGCCTGGCTGGATCCAGGGTGTTTGTCGAGGAACCAATCTACGAGACGTTTGTCTGCCGCAGTGTAGAGAGGGCCAGATCCAAAGTCCTGGGAAACCCACTCCTCCCAGGGGTGGATCAGGGGCCGCAGGTATCCTTTAACTCAGCAGGTCAAACTGAGGGAGGGAGAGAGAGGCACAATAATGAGAGCTGCTGTTTGCTGTTTTCTGCAGATTGACCAGAAGCAGTTTGATAAAATAATGGAGCTGGTCGAGAGCGGGAAGAGAGAGGGAGCTACGCTGGAGTGTGGCGGGTCTGCATGGGGTCAGCAGGGACTTTTCATCCAACCCACCATCTTCTCAAATGTCACAGACGATATGCGCATCGCCAAAGAAGAGGTAGGCACGATAAAACGCATTACACTGTGTCTTTATTCTAAGACTGTTCTGAATTTTCTCTTCCTCTTCATTCTTGTCACCGTGTTTCCTGACCGTCCTCGCTCAGATTTTTGGTCCAGTGCAACAGATCATGTGTTTTCGGAGTGTCGGTGAAGTGATCCAGAGAGCCAACGCTACTCACTACGGCCTGGCAGCAGGAGTGTTTACCAACGACATCAGCAAAGCCCTTACAGTCTCTTCTGCTCTGCAGGCTGGCACAGTCTGGTATGAATCAAATCCTCCTGCAGTGTCTGCACAAATTTATCACAGAAGTCTTGTTGGAATATTTCATATTATTTTAATACAAAATAGTGAATTCCATTCCAAAAAGTAGTGTTAAATAGCCTTTGATTGTCACATAATGAGGTGAAAATGATGCTGCTTTGTTTGCAGGGTGAACTGCTACAATGCCATGAGTGCTCAGTGTCCGTTTGGTGGCTTCAAGATGTCCGGGAATGGGAGGGAACTGTGAGTGATACCATTGTACAATCTTTGTGGTAATAGCCCTTTGTACTTGCTGTATTTATGTGCACCTCCAAGCTACATATAGGTCAGTAATTTGGTCCTCGTAACATTGCAACTTTACTGCTAAATGTTAACATAATGTGAGGAAACATAAGCACTTTTCCCCCTACGTAATCAGTGGTGCTTTTTTTATTTTTTATTTCAGGGGTGAATATGCTCTTCAGGAGTACACAGAGGTCAAGGCAGTCACCATCAAAATCTCACAGAAGAACTCATAATACTGTTGGATGGACTTTTCCTGTCTTTTAAAATCCCCTCCTCATAGCTTCAGATCCTCCACAGACATTTTCGAGTAATTGTGTTGCCCTTGGATGTTTTGAAGACGTGTCAGTTACCTGTCACTTCATGAACATTTATTCCTGCCGTCTCTGCTAAGAAATCCCCTATTTTTATAATAATGTGTCACCGTTACACCCTTTTCTCTTGATATTAATGTGATAATGCTCATTTATCCATGTTCCTCTAGTGTACAGGTTAGTGGACAGAATGTTCTCTATAGTGGTGAGTCTGTTTTTGTTCAGAGGTAACAACTTAAATAATATTTTGTCAGAAATCAAATATTTTAATAGGTGTCATACAAAAATAGAAAGTCAATTTACAAACTATTTACAGGGATTTTCAAATGAAATCAATAAAAGGGAGTGGCCCATATTGACAACCAAAAAGCCGTTTATATGATCGATAACACTTCTTGCTATAAGTCTGTATTGCTTATAAGCCTGTTGTGCCATCATTTTTGTTGATATTTTTGCTGTTGTAACAGTAATTTCTGTATCTTTAAACAAATTCCCACTACAATAATTTTTCTGGCATTAACTAGAATCCATTCATAAATTAGCATGTCTAAAGTTCTTATTTGAATGCTTTTCAATTATCCAATAAAATTATTACAAATAATTTTGTTTGTTTACTTTCTTGAATTGATATGTCCACAACTTTGAATGTGCACATATAATTTTAAAAAGATATCATTACATTTAACCAACAAAAAACTCTATAATTATTCCAGTGACCTCCATGTATGACTGTGACTGCAGCAGTCATGCTAACAGACAACTGTTGTTTGTGGTGAGCAGTTCGTGTCGTCTCGTTTCTGGTCCATGAATCATGTCTCTTATCTCCTCGGAGGTGCACCCCGACCTCTGCCTCTGCCTCTGCCTCTGCCAGGTCCAGGCTGAGGCCCACTAGCATTTCCAGGAGGCCTTTCCCTCTGCCCCGGGGCACGGGTCACTGGCCTTCTGGGGTTTGTGGCAGCCAGTGACACCTCTTTTTGCAGATTGATCCCTTTCCCTGCTGAGCCTGGCTTTGTTTTGGGAGACTTGTTGTTCTTCTCAGTTACGGCATCTGAGAAGAGAGAGGGTGAGGAGAAAAAACGGGGGTGAGGACTGTTGGGTAAAAATCAGCTAACAGCGTGTGTGATAAAGGAATATGCGTTTGTGTGTGTGTACCAGGTGGAGGTGGTTCTTCAGCCGGAGGAGGTATTAGAGACTTGTTTGGCATCAGGTCCTCCAAGTCTTTCATCACTTGATTAGTGCTGTCTTTGTTGTTCCTGCGGTTCTTCTCCTCATCTCGAGCCTAAAGTGTAAGCCAGTAAATTAGACAGACATTTGTTGGATTGAATCTAGAACAAAAGACTTTGAGAGGAGAAAAAAAAACCAAGAACAACGCTCATACTGACCATTTGCATCTTTCTTTTAAGGTCGATGTTTGCTTGTTGGTATCCTTTTGACAATGCGTTGAGGTAGTAGAGGGCCAACCTGTTGGACATGATAAGTATTTTACTGTAAATACAGCCACTGTGCTTTGTGTTTTATGACTTTACTTCTAACAATAACTCTTGATTCTGCTATTTTTAGGATCAATATGTATACATTTTACTACACTAGACCCAAAAAGACTGACTTGGGTGCCCCTGTGTGGTAGTATCAAAAAAGACAAAGTGTGAGACAGCAATGCATATTATTTACCACGCTACTAATATTCCCTGCTAAGGTAATTTTTCGACACATTAAATGTGTTATGTGTTATAAATCCACACTTAAAAATATACAAAATGTTAGAAAAGAAACTGAAAACAGTAATTAACTATATTTAGCATATACAACACTGTATTTCATTTTCCATTTAAATGATACTTACACCATGAGGAGGATAGCAGGCATGATGAGTCCAGGGTTGGTGGCATATGTGAAAATGTTCCCTATGAAAGCTGGTAGATCCTGATCAATCGTCTCCATAACCACGTCATACATTTGCTCCTGACCGCTGATGGAAAACACAGCGGATCAAACACACAATATACTGTTTGTTGTAATTAATCTTGACGTAAAGAGCATTAAACAAATCACAGTTTAAGTATACTGTATATGTGCAACCAACTGACAGACTGAAATTGACACTCAATGTCATTAGGCCTCGTCACAAGAAATGACAAAATAAAACTAATTCTGGAGTAAAAAAAATACTACCAGTACATTTGGATAAACTGTCTGTGTAAATTTTTAATTGTTTCAGGTAAACTGAAAAAATAATCAACTAAAATTCTTTCAACCTGCAGAGCCTGAGCTATGATGACAATCCAAACTTCGTCATATTCATGAATATTTCACGTTTATCCAGGGCTGGCTATTGTTTAAAAATTTTGGATACTGCTACCAATATTTTAACTTTGATACCAGTTCCTGAACGATACTTTTTTTGATGCTCCTCACATGATGTGAGTGGATTTTACAGAGCCAGCTGCACACGTATAGATGCATATCTACATGTAGAGATACCTCCAGTCGTTGCAGGACACACGTCCCAACAAATTTGCGAGAGTGAAATAGAGTGATTTTATGTACCTGGAGGACCGCCTAAGTAGAGCCTGTATGGCAAACACTATACTGGCTCAATGACACCGATAACACTGCTACATGAACATTGCAAAACGTACGCATTTCAAAATGAAGTTAGTGTGGCTGTAGCCTAGGTATCGAAGCAATGTGGTCACTGACATATAAGTATCAGAGTAAGGTAGAGTAAGCCCCATGCTTCTCTCATAACATCTTCTACTGTTTCCATCTACTGACCTGAACGGCCCACAGTCGAAGGACGGTGGCAACGTCATGATAGTGTAGACAACAGGAAGCAGGCTAAGAAACAGCACAAGCAGCAGCAGGCCCATGTAGAAGTTGTTCGACCGAGAGGCTTTGAAAACTCGCGCATGAGGAACATTACAGGCCATCACTGCCCAGCACTGGTAGTACATGGAGGTCAGGAGACGCAGCACGTTCAGACCCACCAGACCCGGAGCATAAAATGCTCCCATCCTAAAGAAAACAGATTTAGCCACATTAGCTCAAAAGGACTGTATTATCCACCAACTATGAACTTACAATGTATTTTAGCAGCTTTTTAGTCAAACATTCATCTCATTAGAGAATCCCTGATAATGTCGAACGAAGCAGGAAATAAATTTAATCAGGTAGATGTGGAGAGATTCACCATATCATTCCCTGATTGAAGATCAGCCCCAGCACATTTCCACTGATGTCAAACTCTCCATATGAAGGCTGGAACAAACACAGAAACATGATTAGCATGTTCTCCTGAATTAATCAACAGCAGGTCAATACACTTTGCATTCGCTGCTGTGTGAGTGTGTGTGTGTCTCTCTCTCTGTAATTAAGTTCTCATGGCAGTGTCCTGTTTCACTCAATGTTTGGGATCACCTGTCCTGCCAGATGTCATTGTATGGTATCAGGTTGACTTGGATCCAAGACGAACGGTGCCGTACTCACACAGTGTTCAATAATAGTTGAATGACATGGTGGCTATACAATGATATGAACATTCATTATAATGATACAGCCACTTCAAATTCAAATACATCCACATGACTGCAGATACAAGTGGCAAAAATAACAGCTTTAATTATATATATAAGATGGATATATGAGTATAAATGTTTATTTTTTGTTGGAAGGGTAAAAATAAGATAATAATACTTTACTATTTTAGCTAAACCACCTAAACAAACACGTGACACTGTGACCCACTGACACACAAGTACTTACAAATCCGGCCTCCAGGTCCCAGCACCAGCAGTAGTTGAGGAAGCGGACGATGACAGCTCGCAGGAAGTCACCAATCAGGATGGTCAAATAGCTCACCTGCACATCTGACACGATTAGCTTCACGAATTCCTGCAAAGCAAAAAAAAAAAAATAGGGGAAAAGAGGCGAAAGAAATATGATCAAAAAGCCGACATTTGGTCTCTTCTGTTTGATTTATTAGGGGTAAACTACTCTTCTCTGTGCCCACAATCCACAATTGGACAACAATGTATAATACTACTACTAACTATTCCCACGCCATTCTCCCAGCAGGGTCCTCTGATGATGTCGGCTGGGTGCACATCTGGAGGAGGCACATCTGTCGTGTTGAAGTAAGAACTGTAGTTGGCGTAGTACTGATTATAAGCCCATTCAGTGGCATTCTTGATCAACTTCTCGCTCTCCAACTAAAGACCAGAAAATACATGAAAGAATAATCAGGCAAAGAGAGCCTAACTTAGGTTATGTAGAATATTTAACACACAGTTTGCAGCTCGGGTTTAAAGGAATTGTAATAATTTCACGTTCTGGTTGAAAATTGTATGGAAGAATTATACCGCCTTCACTACAGCCAGCAGCCGGTTTACTTAATTCAGCACAAACACTAGAAGCTGGGAAAAAGTGGCCTGGTTTAAATTTGTTATGGACTTTCTGTGGATTAAACGAATGTGATACGACATGCTGTAAGGTTTAGAGGTGCCAGAAGGTGGATTTTGTTGCCTTCATACAGCGAGCTAGCTGTTTTCCCCCTGTTACCCTGCTTGGCGCTGAACTCACTGAATAAAGAAATGTCCAACGGCAGGCTACAAAATCTGCCAGCCGGCACCTCTGGAGGGCACTACTATCTTGCTTTTTTCATCTTTACGGAATCATTGAATTTGTTTCTCATTTTCGGTGAACAACAAAGCTAACTTGCTGTTGACTGTTTTTCATCTAACTAACCGATAGCTAAGTAGATTTAGGCAACGTCTCGGCCTTCTGCAATGCCGTTTCAACATGATAAGTTGAACTGGAGCTTACAGTAATTTAAAAGAAAGTAAAAGATGTAGCTATTTCTTTATATATATATATATGTTAAATTTATAATCTTGCCAATCTCTGTTTTGTTCTCTATGAAAGCACCTCTGGCGATAAGCGGTAATTGCAGCTGTGTTTTTGGACTTCACTTCCCTGAGATCCGAGAGCCAGTTGGCAGTTGAAGAACAAGTTGAACGCTGCCTTCAAATGGAACTTGTGGTTACAAGCCAACGATATAACAAGGTAGCAGGCGGGTAACATAATGCAGGAAATGCAAAGTTACATTGACACAGGAAAAAGATTTAGCCGTTTGGAACATCAACATTTTCCTCAGAACTTGGATTGAATAACTAGGAAAAACTCTATAAGACTAAATTTATAATATATAAGTTTAACATTCAAAGAAAAATGTAATTCTAGCCTCCACCATTTTCCTAAATTTTGGCATGTAACAATTTGTGAACTCTGAGCATTTACAAAATTGCAAAGTTGTGAAAACCACAAAATTTCATATGGATTGTTTGCGTGAACACTATGAATGTGTTTGAAGGCAGCAGAAGACTTAGCTCCACCTATCCTCTCTAAGTAGGACAACCACTGCTTGGTAATGAAAAGAAAACTTTACAGACACTGATTTACTCTAAATGAAAAGGTTTGAATAATTAGTTTATCTCTAAAACCGACAGTACAGCATATCAGAATGCAGAGCAAAAGTCCAGCGACTCTCAGTGAAGTCTCTTCCCATGGAAATGTGTCCACTTGCAAAGCTAAAAGTTTGTCCAAATAAATATAAAAACAACTGTACCATACGAGCATTAATAACAGACACATGCAGGTGCATCTGTCATACCTTGGCGGTAACCTCATCAAAGAGAGCGAAGAGGAAGGTGTAAAGGTTCCCCAAGAAGAGGGCAAAGATCCTCCCCAGCTGCCACTTGAGGGCAATACGAGGGTGATAATCTTCCAACTCTGCAATAGTTTCAAACAGAGGAGGACACACCAGACCCAGCAGAGACATCACAAACTCCACCTGATGTAATAGACAAGAAGAATTACAAATCAAATTTTTCACTCTCATTTTCAAACTTTACCAACTTTCCACCGCTCCTTCTGTTCGCTCCAACATAATCCTCTCAAAACTAATTTACCACGTGTTCATTGTAAACCTGCCTCGTTCTTTTCCAACCAAGAGAGATCGTCATTATTCATCGCAGCGAACTCTTGAGAGCGCTTTACGACATAGTAGATGAGATATCCACTGCCTCCAAGACAGCACAAGATCAGAAGGTTTGCAAGAAGCCTGAGGAAACGCCGGAGATGGATGTTCTCGTCTTTCTGGTTCTCCTGTTCATCCACGATGGATTCCTGCATGACAGATAAGAACAGTCATAAACAGACTTAAAGAAACACCTAATGTGTTTTCAATTGTATGCTGCACCATGTTGCAGTTTCCACATTTCAAACTTTTAAATCTCACTGCAAACCTTGTGAGGAAAGTGAGAATAAAGAAAACCTCCACATTCTTGTATTGCTGTAAACCTTATTCTGAAATCTTTACTCTTCCAACATTTACCCTCTTATAGCAGGATGTCTTTAAATTTCTCGGGTACCAACTACTTCACTGTGAGTTCCTAGAATGCCTTTTAGCTATTAATGATGTTCCCTTTATGATTATCAGGTTTTGGTGCAAAATGGTAAATCTAAAAGAAAACCCTCAGTCTAAAAAAAACATTTTGGCATGCTCCAGAGCTCATCCGCCCAAACATTAGTTCACACACACCTGCTAACCTTGAAGCTGGTTGTAATGGAGGCGTACTTATTGTCTGCAGTCTCAGGGTTTCCGATCAGGTAGTCCCAGCTGGTGAACATCTTCCAGCTGAAGGTGAACTCTCCCTCCTCCGCCCCCTCTCCTCCATCATTTGCGTTACTAGCCATCCTGAAAAAAATCAACATATAACCCATTTAACCCAACATCAAGAAAGAAACCTCCCTATCTGCATAATGTACATCTGATTGTTTATATTTTTGTGTCTTGCCTACGTTCTAATGACAACCATCAGGCTGTATCCGAAAATCCCGACACCCACAAGCAGGTACGACAGAGGGAGTCTGAACTGCAGCAGTCCGATTGTTCGGTCGCTGTTGTAGTAACCGTAGAACAGAAAGGAGTACTTGCAGTATCCCTGTTGTTAGAAAGAAATATCCATAATTACAGAGACATATCACAACTACACAAGCTGGGGCACAAGGCAACGTTCCCACTAAACAAAAGTTAGAAAGCATTAAAATATAAATAACGTTATAAAACAAGACCAAGAGAGGGGTGATTAAAAAGTTCAGAGACTTCTCCTTTAACGCGTGAATGGTAAGTATCACCGTGATGAGCACAGAGCAGGAGGGAAGCTTTAACCTTTGTGAGTAAGTATTCCAAGTTAAATCGCTGGATCAAAATCAACACCACAATTTGTGTTTTTGTGACCACTAGTAGGTCTATGTGCTCATTTGCAATTTTCCCTTTGACCCCAAAACTTGAGCAGAGAGCGGACATCAAATTTAGTGTCACACTTTTTGGGAACACAAAGAACTTAAAACACCTCACCTGGCTCAGTGCTTCTTTGCTGTAGGCTGTCTGATGCATCTCAAGAGTTTTCGGTGCCATTTTCTTGAATTTGACACAAAATTTGATGTGCTTTTTGCTCAAGTCCATGGTGAAACTGTAAATGGCCACGTACCAAGGGTCACACAAGTGCTGACGTTGCTCAAACAATGTAACTTGAAATGCTTTTTCTCAAACGTTATTTATTCCCCCCCTACTCTGTGCACTCGAGGTAATGCGCTCTGTTTGTGCGCAACAGGAACAATCTGAAAACGTTATAATCGCCCCGCGTACTTTAGCCATCCATTTAATGGTGGTTGAGATATTCATTCTGGACCGATTATCATCCCTAGAGCCATGCCAGCAGTGTAGACAAAAATGCAAACATTAGTATTAATCACAAAACTTATATATATTGTACAGATTTGTTTTAGCCACCATTATACAATAAATGAAGATCCTCACACCAAAGTCTAAGAGCACTGATAAGTCCATGGCTGAGTCTTGTTCTTCTCGGGGCACAGTTTTCCTGGCAATGGAGCCAGCGGGAAGACCCATGAGAACCTAAACAAAAAGGAGAGAGATGGAGGTGAGAAAGATGAAAATGTACAGACATCAGGTATCAGCTGCTGGCAAGTATTATGCAAAAGGCCGAACCTCAGGCAGCATCACCAGGCCAAACATGAACCCAAACAGGACCAGATTCAGACCATACATCCACCTCAGAAAAATAAAGTAGGATGCCACAGATGATCCAAAGTGACCTATGATCAGGAAAATAGAGAACTTAACAATGTGGAGACGGTTTATTAGAAACATTTAGGTTACAGGCCATTGTGGTACCAACTTTCTACGTCCTTTATCTTCCTCTCCCAGGGTATACAGGCTGTTTTGAAGTTCTCAAAGTCTCGTTTAAACTTAATAAGTTTCTGGTGAGAGGGAGAAAGGTTTACAATAGTTATTTCCACGTACCTACCACATTATAAATCAGTGAAGTTTGTTTTGTGTAAGTGTCATCAAAATTGTACAATGAGCAGATTACCTTCGCCATCATGACTTTGTATGCATACAGCTTCCTGCCTTTTCCTTTCCCAAGAGCTCCTTCAAACTTTTCAACAAACTCCTGGGCCTCCCTGTTTGACCAATCAGCGAAACACAAGCATCCACCAGTTAAATAAAATCCAAACCAACATCCAGCTTTAAACCAAAACCTGCCTGACCAATGAATGAATTAGTTAGTGTGTACAGGATGTACAAACAACAAGTCTGGGATGATTCACTGAGTGATGATACAGTGCATATGTTAAGAGCATCGGCAGGAGAACTTGGCAAGCAGGAGGTCAGTCAGCCGCCACAGCATGCATTAAACAGTGTCAAGCTCATGAAAAAGTTAAGGCAGTTCACCTATCATGTTGAGTTTCCACAAACTTGCCTGTACTGATCTGTACATAGAGAAACATACACACAGATCTCTCACACACACACACACAAACACACCACACAACTCACAGCCTCGGCCCCGGCAAGGCAGCCGCAACTGTTTACAGTGTTTGAACGCGCTGAACGACGGCCAGCTTCGTGTGTTTTTTGAGATTTATAGGCAGATCTCTGGTCATTGTGTGTCTCTCAGAGGGGAGTTTCCATAACTGAGTAAAACTGTGAATGTGAGTGAATAAATATCTGCCTGTATATATTTATTTCTATGGGTTTTAGGACTTTACAGGCTGATTTCATGTTGAGTGTTTTTATCAAAACAGGAAATACACTCGAGCTGCTTCATAAATTATCTCTGTTTGGAAAAAAAATCTACTTTGTGTTTATCCAAAGTAGTTTCTGTCTATAGAGCGCAGCACTGGTAAAGAGAAATATCAAACAGCTAAAGTAGGAATAAACAAGTTTTAATTATGAAGGAGCAACATCACATGCACATGACATGAGTGATGGTAGGCATTAAGGGAAATGCTCATACAAACAAACAAACAAAATGTCAAAATAAAAGATGCATAAAGAACAAAATGCAGCAGCAAAAAACAGAAATTACAGCAGTCACCAGCAAGGCAGAGGATGTGAGTTAAAGTTAGCCACTGGTTTAGTTTTAGTTTTTACTTGAGCAGCACGAGCCTCCTCTTCATACGCCAGGGTTTGTTCCTTAATGTAGCGATCAGTTTCTTCTTCTCCTCCACTTCTTCCTTCAAAGCTTCAATCTCTCCCTCCGACAGTGAATCTTCATCAGACCCGGACGAGGAAGAAGAGCTGCTTAGGGGAAATAGCTGTCACTTGCCGTGATTTTTGAAAAGGCTCAACAGGAGCTTAATCTAAACATCAGGCAGTGCATCAGAAAAGTCAATACTTCAAGATGAACTATTTTACAGGATAGAAAGAAAGTAGCAGCTCAGTGAATTCCAACCCCTAAAAATGTTATTAAAAAACAACTAAGATTTTCTTCTTTTTTTTTATGCTGGGCTTGTTTTTTTTTTAATTATTATTTATTTATTTAAAATCCCTTCAACCATCAAAAATGACCACCATCAGTTGATGTTTTAAATTTGTCCCATACTTAATGAAAACATTCCCATCAGCCTCAGCTCCACGTTGTGCCTAATGCTAACATCATTATGCTACAACTGCAAAAACATTTAAAAAAAAAATTAATAATAAAAAAAAAAAAAAAAAAAAAAATAAGCAAACATCTGAACATCTTATTAACATGTTGACATAATAGTAAGCTTTTGAACTAAAACAGCCACCATCATTTCGTTGTGAACTCTAAAGGCTAGGTTATCCTCAAAGGGACCATATTGTGTGACGTGTTGTCCAACCACAGCTGAATACAAGTGTTAAACAGCTGTTCGGCCAAATCTGACGGACGCATTTCTCTAGACAAAAAAAAAAGAGCGCGGCGGCTATTCTAAGTAATGTTACATTAACTGTTCAATAATATTTGCCTGGGTCCAAAAGAACACGAAAACAACGAACAAATACAGATGATGACAAAACGTAGCTTCGAAAGTCTAGTTTTACCCAACCAGAACGACGTAGCCAGCTGCCACTACTAATAGTGAATAGCCTGTTGATGTACATTATCATTAGATAAAACACCTGCAAGTACAGCTGCCGCAGCCATCTACGTAAGTCAACATCTTATTCATTTGAGCTTGAGTATTCTTGTTGTTTGACCTCCCAAAAATATCTAGTGCAATCAGATAATACAACTTGTTTGTCAACTGTTCCTTCTGAACTCAGAAAAAACATCTCCTGAATGCCACGACTTCCTGTATTTGTTGTAAGTTAAAAGCTCTCTAGTGTTTCACTGAAAATAAAGTAAATTTATTTTGTGAACATCAGCAATATATCTAAACATGAACACTTTTGTGATAAACTAAAGGGAAGCACTTTTTTTTAATTTATTTTTGTATCCCCAAGCAGCACTTCCACAACTCTTCACAAACTATTCAAGCAGGTTTTAGAGCTGTGGTGTGGATTTCAATACTTCTCCTAAGTCAGAGCAGTCTTCCTTGTCACTGCATGGTCAGAACTAATTGCCTATTTTTTTTTTTTTAAATACAGCCAACACCCCCCCCCCCCCCCCCCCCCCCCAATGAAAGGCAGCAGTAAATAATGGATGAGCAAATGAGATTACACCATCCATCACAGCTGCCAAAAATCTGTATCACTCAAACTTGTTCACTATAATTAAATTTCTGTGTCTTTTGGAAGAAAGGGTGACATATCCTTTCCACATTCAAAGATCGTCCTTCTCACACACACAAAAATAAATCACCTGGTCCAGTAAATTATTAAGTAAATTCTGTACATTTGGTTGTCCACAACTGGTGCTGCATTAAAAATCGGCTAGATGCCATATATTCAGGGATTTAAGTGTGTATTCTGTGTTGCAGTAATACTGATGCAATTGACACTGTCATTTCTTCCAGCTCCCTGAATGTATGGCACGTACAGTAGCTTCACATGACCAGAGTCTGCCAGGAGTCTGCATGAGGTTGCATGAGGTTGCATGGAGAAAGAAGCCAATACAGGTGTGTGGAGCGTGCAGGTAGGTGAGAGACAGCTCTCAGAGAATACTGCACCTGCTCAACTTTCCATTCTTCTTTTTCTTGTCCTTGTCCCCACCTCTGCCCTTAACATTCCCCTTCTTCTCCTTATTCTCCTTATTCTGCTCCTCTTTCACCTTTTTGGACACCGCTCTGCCTCCCTTTTTCCTTTTCCCCCGCTCCTCTTCGCTCTCCTCGTCGCTCTCCTCCTTAGCAGGTTTCTTCCTGGAGGCTTTTGTTCCTTTGCTTTTCACACTCCGTTTGTCTTCCTCTTCTTCTTCATCACTGTCCTGTGGCTTGGCCTTCTTTTTTCGTCCTCTTTTCCTGGGTGCCTCGTCCTCGTCCTCCTCGTCTTCCTCCTCCTCACTGACTCTTTTGGCTTTACGTTGTAGTTTGGCTCTTCTGTTTTTGCTTCTCCTCCTGGCCTCATCTATGACAAATATATTTACATTTTTAGAGAAAAAGCTGAAACTTTCATCCAGTACAATATAATTTATACTCCCTAAACTCATAAGTACAAAAACTGACAATAAGGAGTTTCAAAAATGCCCTGAACTCATTCAGTTGAGTACAACAGAGGGGATCTACAGAAAAGGTATAAATAATCTTAAAGAAAAGCAATAGAAGAAGCAAAAACCAGCTTCATTTTTCCCATCACATGGGCACATTGTGGCATATTATCCAGATCTGCCCACTTTAACTGTTTCT
Organism: Embiotoca jacksoni; assembly: GCF_022577435.1. Classification (NCBI taxonomy): domain Eukaryota; kingdom Metazoa; phylum Chordata; class Actinopteri; family Embiotocidae; genus Embiotoca; species Embiotoca jacksoni. The sequence continues at coordinate 17,868,327 of NW_027185436.1, read as the reverse complement.
GTAATGAAAAGCAAACACAAATTGCACCAGAAGACTCACCTTCTGACTCACTGTCTGACATGGCATCAACCTCCATCCCAACTGCAATATATGAATGAAAATACCCCATGAAACATAGATTTAAAAACAGATATAACAATGACTTAGTGATTTTTAATCAATATATCAACAAAGGTAAATATGAGTTTTCAGCATAATAGCATAAAAAATTCCTCTCACCATCTTCAACCTTAATTGCGACATTGTTTTTCTTCTTTGGAGGCATTCTCCTGAGCTCCTCGTAGATCGTTGTTTACTCTTTGTCTCCGGTTAGTTCTTCTCTGCTCACTTCAGACTCTGCCTCAGCCCCATCCATGAGTCACACAGTGGAGGCAGCTGGTACACCAGGAAGGTCCAGTGTCAAAAAGCCAGTATACATAACCACAGACCCACACACACACACACACACACACACACACACACACACATACCCACACACACACACACAGAGGAACAGGTGTGCCTCTGTTTGGGGTGTTCAAAGACAGGGCTCTTTGACGACCGTCAAAGACACAGTCCATTAGATGACAATCAGTAGCTCAGGGAGAGAACAGAACCCAACAATGGACTTGTCAATCAAAATGTTAATTGATATCATACCGTAGAAACAAGAGAACATATGCATTAAGATGCTTTAATCCTCATGTTTATTCAAAAGGGAGAACATCGAACAACATGTATCATTGTCATATAAAACATGCAACTGCACAAGAAACAGTTTTTACACCAAAAACTGAGCCGTCATTCACTTGCGACCCGGTAAGAAGGCACCAGAGCAAATGCAGAAATAAATGTCAGGCTGCATTAAAGTTGCATGAAAGCTTAAGTAGTCCTGAGTGAAAAAGTGAAACAAGCCACCGTATTTAAATACTGTATGCGGTGACCTGTGGGAGTGCGGTGGAGTGTTACTACTGTCAATCTATAACTTCACTGAAGACAAGTCAGTCAATTTTACAAGCTGTTCATTAAAGGGTTGGTTCTCATGTAGTCAAGTGTACTTTACAAAAAATACTGACAGGCTATTAGTATACAGAAAAGTGATCACTGCAATCATTCCTCCTGATTATAATAGCCAAAAAGTGATGTGGAACAAAGCGTTTTTAGAGAAAAATTATTACAAATTTCAGCTTAAGATAATTTGAAGCAGCAGTGTTTGATTAGTTAAATTAGAATTGACGATTCTGAACTGGTGTTCTGAAGATTTCAGTATTTCAGCCATTGCCATCTTGCTATTTTGGAGCCTGAAGTGACCATATTTGGACGAGCTGGGGAGGAGCAAGCAGTGGATCTGACTCCATCTGATTGGGAAGCCGAGGACCTACAGCAGAAACATGACTGCACCATAGGCCTGTCAATCAAACAGACACGCCCCCAAACATGCAGCTTTTTGGGGCCTAATATCTAAATAATGATGACATTATTTTTATAATGAACTCCAGAAACGTAAGTAAACATGTAAACATTATGACTCTTGGAAAAAATGTATTGACTTTATATTTTGTGAGAGAAATTGAATGGGAGTCTATGGAGCAAGAGCCTTATTGGAGCCAACCCCAAGCGTAGTTTGGTGGTATTGCAGTTTAAGGCACTCGTCTATGGTTACTATCGTACCACTGGAGCTCAACAAGGAAACTGTCTAGAGAACACAAAGAGGAAACTTAGTACAAAAGGATTGTGACTGTAGAAAATAGTGGCTTGAATTGAATAACACTGATGACTCTTCAGCTAAACATGGGAATTCATTTTTTTATTTATTTTTTTTATTTTAAAAACGGACATTGAAAATAATTTGGACCAATATATTCAGAGTTTGTGATATCACAAAGATTTTTTTATTTTTTTTGAAGTGAACGCTAGGGCTGGACAGTGTAGGCTGAGTTGTCCACATTATGTGCTTCAGCAACTAAGATGTAGCTACTACCTGAGTAGTTATGGTCAAATGTCAGATCTGACCTTTTAAAAATGCAGGAGGAAACGTGAGACGCCGGGCCGCCCTGCAAAAAACACAGAGCATATGGGTGTTACATGAATGCTGGCTTGAAGGGTTGTACCTGAAAGACAAGCTTGTCATGACCTCCTCATCCAGCCCCCCTCCTCCCACTCGCTCCACCCCCTAATTGTCCGCCCCACTTCCTGCAACCATTCAGTACTCTTCTCCATCAGTCTTCATCTCAGTATACTCTATAGGCTTAGAGAAGAGCCAGATGCATTTATTCCTGAGATCTATTAACTAAAAAGGGTCTAACTTTTCACACGTTCACACCGAGGACCAGTGCCAACCTTTACTCTCAAAAGCAAAACTGGATACCGTCCGAGCAGTCAAATCTGGGCTTGAAGCGTCTCACTCCTCCATTCATTGCCTTAGTGAATAAGAAATGCCCATCGCAGTACAGCGGACATGAAGATATCCGGTAATGTGCAACCTGTCATGGCTCAGTTTTCTGCCACAATGTACCAGCATGGAGAGAGACTGGGATGGAGCCAAAACACAACTCCAGTAGGAGGGTGAAACAGGGGGCATCGAGGGGCTGGGATTACCTGGAGAAACAGAGTGCGGCGGATTATGACAGAGAGTCCCGTTGACAGCGAAGATGGAGACTTCTCACTTATTATTACCTATCAAAGTCTCCTTAATAATAATGTGATTGACAGTCCTTGGCTTTCAATGAAAGAGCAAAGCATGGGGACTTACTCTTTTCTCTGGATCTCAAATAACTGGAGAATTAATACTTAATGCTTTCTTGCCATGAATTGATCATGAGCACCAATGGAAGTGGATTTGACTGACACGGTGGTTTAATGTCAATGGCATTAGGAGCTTGTTGACTTGTCTTACAGGATTTAGACACGACATGTATTCCTCAATGATAAACCTTTCACTGTTCAGTTTACTCTGGACTGAAGAAAACATTTTTACCACTCAGTATATAGATTTTTATGCAGATTAATTTGAACTAATTACACAACAATGTTACTTTGAGATTTGACTGACAGGTGAGCTTTAATGACAGATTGCTTGGCAGGCCTGCTCGGTGCCCAGTGAGTGCAGAGCACAATCAGCCATTGAGACATTGGATATGGTCAGGCAGTTATCAGATAATACGAGTCTCTGCCACATGATGAGGGTCAAATCTGATTGTTTGGCACAGATTAAAGTATTTTTTTGTGATCCCAAAGAAATAGATGATACAGCTATTGTGTGCTTTCCAGGTTCAGAGCTCACTCAGTGTTATATCTATATTTTATTGCAGATTTAAGTAGAGTGTGTAAGTGCAGCCAGAGATTGGTGAAGGATCCATTTAAGCCTGGCTAGCTAGGTTAAATGGCCTCCATGTCTAATGAATTGTTCAATACTTTGACCAAGGTCTAGGAACAGCTGTGCTTAGAGCATAAGACGCTAAAGCTAAGGCAGGGCTGAATTACACCTCTCAGTGTCCGCTTCTCCATTTGTTGCACCTCTTAATGCTGTAAAAGTGTGTTAGACATTTTAGCTAAAGCCCTGACTCTGTCTGGAAAGCATTTAAAAAATTTTGAAACCTTTAATCTATTTGTGAAAATGACAAAAAGGGTTATTTCATTGTTGTTATTTTTTTCTTTCGAGACCACATTAGACCTGGTCCAAGTCTCAAACCACTATACTTAGAAAGGTCAAACCCAGACTAGATTATGATGGAGAGGCTGGAGATTCAGTAAAACCCCGTTTCTGAATTGTGAAACGTTTATTCTATTTGTGAAAATGAAAAAAGGACATTTCACTGTTTTTTTTAACTTCTACACTAAACTCGAGCTGGTCCACATTTAAAACTGATATACTTCGACAGGTCAAACCCAGACTAGATGATGATAGAGAGGTTCGGTAAAACACAGTTTGTGATTTGTGAAACCTTTGATTTGTGAAAATTCAGCAAAGGGATATTTCACTGCTTTATTTTTTTTTTTTTTTTTTAAATCCTGTATTTGTCATCTCGCTTTAAAAGTCCAAGGAGAGCATGGTGTGTGTTCGTGGTTTGGACCCCTTTGGATTTATCTCTCAGAAAAAGAAACATCTGCATATTCTCCTCCAAATTAATCCCAGTTTGTGATGTACATCTAAACAGAAGTTAAGTTCTTAAGTTTTAAGTCTGTTTTCATCTTCTCAGTGTCTATGCAGGCTCGGCACTCTGTACATCCTGGGCTCACTTTGCCGAGGGAAACCGGGCAGGTACCCAGGACCCCCGCTGTTGCCATGGTGGTAGGTCCTGTGGTCTGGGGCTCTGGCAGCTGGCACTTGGCATTCTCGGTCTCCAACAAGGGGAGAAGGAGGAGGGCTGCGTCCATTCTTACCATCATGCTGCCTCTCACGACTACCACAGTTTTCTTCATCATCTGCTGCAGGAAAAGGTAGAAATACGATAAATCACTGAATCACTAAACTCATGTAACAGTAGCACCTAAAGCCTTTTACCCAGCAAGCTAACAATTACATTTTATTCATGTAGTACCAAATCACAACACAAATTATCTCAAGGCTCTTAACATCGTAAAGTCTTTACAAAAGCACCTCACAACAGGAATCCAAAAATTCAACAATGCAGAGTTGACCGATAGCTGAAAGGAATATCCCTCATACATTTTTTTTTTTAAATTAAAAATCTCACCTTCTTGTTCTAGAAGAAGCGTTGATGAAGCGTTGTTGTTCTTTTGTTGCTCTGCAGCCTGTGATGCTGATTTTCTGGCCTCCTCTAGATCCATCTGTGCTTTCAATGCAGCTTGCTTGTTCTTCTTCTTGTTTTCCTCATTTTGCTTAAAAAGGGACACACATCTTATTATTTGGTTCAATCAGAGCACAACATTTAGAGATATCCTACTCTGCTGTTGACAAGCAACACAGTGATGAGCGTTAATTATCGAACCCAGCGGTATTTGAACAGAGAAAAACTGTTACTGCGCTGCTCTCTGCTGGATTGACGATACTAACACAACTACTGTGGCAACAGACATGCGCCACAGTGGCCTCAGGTGTACTATTCATGCATCTGCACGCTGTTCGGAAGTATTACATTGAATTTATTAAGAAATTCTTACTTTTACTGGCCCAAAATTAGATTTACTCACCATATTTACAATATTAGAGGTTAACATTGAGACAAAGTGCGTGCCACAAGATTGCTAAACAAAATTATCTCAACTTTCCAAACTCACCACTCGACTATGGGATTCATTCATGTGAAATTTCCAAGTGCAAACTTTATTTACTTGATTATGTAAGTGCTAGATGAGAGGTTACCGTTTGTAGTTTTCTCTTGAGGTCCACATTCGCTTCTCGGTAGCTTTTGGATGTGGATTGCAAATAATAGATGGCCAATCTGAAAGATCAAATAACACATGATTAGTGTTAAAGAACCTAAACCTTTACCACTAAAAGGAAATGATGACAACATACCCATGCAAAATGTATTACACATTCACATATTCTGCTATTCCACTATTGACTCACACCATAAGCAATATGAAGGGTAGCACCAGCCCCGGGTTAGAAGCATAGCTGAACACTTTACTAAACCAGGCAGGGAAGTCAGACTCCAGCGTCTCCTGGATCACATCAAACATTCGGCTCTTGCCACTGTGGAGAAAAGGTAATTGTGAGAGACACCAAAGAAGTCATATTTTGAAAGCCAGATACCATGAACTAGCATCATTACCTGAAGGGGCCACAGTCGAAGGAAGGGGGGATGGTGACGATGGTGTAGATGGCAGGCAGAGTGGACAGAAAGAGGATGACCAGCAACATGGCCATGTAGAAGTTGTTGGAGCCAGAGGCCTTGAAGACCCTTTCCTGCGGCACATTACAGCACATCACGGCCCAGCACTGCAGGTACATGGACACGTGGAGCCGGAGGACGTTCAGGGCAGGCAGGCAGGGGGCGTAGAAAGCACCCATCCTGGAGGAAACGGTTACACCAAACTCCTCCATTTCATTCAGCAATATCAAACACCTTTTTTATTTTATCAGTATGAATGGTTGAAAATAAAACACAAAAATTAAAAGTGACTTTCTGGACCCGCTGATTAAAATACAACCACCATTGTTTTCTTACCATATCATTCCTTGATTGAAGATCAGGCTCAGAACGTTCCCACTGACATCAAACTCGGAGTAGGACGGCTTTTACAAACGATACAACAAAGACAAGAGTAACTCTGGTGTGTCCATTTTTTTTTTCCATGATCAACATTTAAATTCACCCCCAGAAAGGTGCATATTTTTAATGTATAATCAGAATTCAATTATGGAGAAGGTGACTCACAAATCCGTTTTCGAGGTCCCAACACCAGCAGTAGTTGAGAAAACGTACAAGCATGGCTCTCAGGAAATCACCAATCAGTAGCGTGATGTAGGTTGTCATGGTATCAGATATGATCAACCGAACAAACTCCTTCAAAGGAAGAAGCAATCATGAATAATATATACAGTATTTTATATTGTTGTCTTCACATTGCTATAAATATAAATTCTATTACTATGATCAGAAAGCATGATAAAGGTCAAACTGTCAAGATGAATTTTAAAATAATCAGTGATATAGTTGAATCAGCTTCCTTTCATTCATAGGTATATTTCTTTGTGTCCCATATATTTATTTGATACTGGTCAGTTTTGGTATCTACAGCTTCATGCTGTAACAACAATTGCGTCACAGTTACATAATAGTTTAGACACACACACATGCACACTAACCTGCCCCACCATGGTCTCCCAGCAGGGCCCTCGGGGAACATCGGCAGGGTGGCTAATGATGGGTGGAGCAGTGCTGTTTTTCAATACTGTGCCATTGTAAAGACTGGCTTCCCACATGCTTATATTAAACTTTACTATCTTTTCCTCTTCCCTCTGGGAAACACACAGCTTAGATTAATTATATTGTGACATTACACTCTCATACATCTACACTCATGGGTTCTCACTTTAAGGTTGATCTCATCCATGAGTGCGATGATGAAGGTGTAGAGGTTTCCCAAGAAGAGGGCAAAGATGCGACCCAGCTGCCACTGCAGGGCGACACGAGGGTGGTAGTTCTCCAGGGTGCTGATGATGTCGAACAGCATGGGGCAGAACATCCCCAGTAATGACATGACCATGTTCACCTGAGAAATACATGAAAACCTGTGTAAGAGAATTTTTGTCTTACCCAATATGTAATGATATATCTGGCAGCAAGATTATTTCTGCCTCCCCTAGATCACCCTGTGTTGTGTGCATGCAACAAACAGTAAACTAAACGTGGCTTTCGCTGTCATCTACTGAAAAAAAGAAAATGTATTGCTACTAAACAACTGGTGATTGTCACCTTACACAGTCTGTAAATTCAGACAAAATATTCACCAGATGTCATGCTACAAAATTTAAGTCGTTTGTTGTTAAAATTGGAAAAATTAGCCCGATTGAGGGTTTTCGTTCGCAATATTTCATTGTTTGATAGAAAAAGTGATAGAAAATGTAAAACATGGATTATACTCAGAACAGTTGGGATGCATAAAACTTTAGTACTCTCTTCCACAAAGTAATGCATAAAGGAAACTGAGGAGATGCTAACAGCTTGAAAAAAATTATACAAATCATGATAAAACAGCTTGAGATGCAATACATGTCATATACAGTTAATATGTAGAATAGACTTGAAGCACAGCTATCAGGTGTTAAAATTACAGTCACGCCAATATTTTATTACGGGATTTTAGGTTAAGTACTGTTATACTTTGATTAACAAGAAAATAGTATTTGTTTCTATGTTGTTTGAAGTTTTTGCAGAAAACTGATTTGTTTGTTCCCCAGTTTTCACGATGTTCCATGTTACTTTAGCAAAATATTTTTGAATATGGACATCAGTACAAAGCATGGAGTCTTTTATGATCAGAGTAGTCACAGTCTTGTTACTGTAATAATTTATTAGGTTATTTGTTTTTTGCTATTATCTTTGTTTGGTTCCATTTTCTGTCTTCCTTTCTCTCACTTCTACCTCATTCCTTTCCCACCAGGTGTGCTGCTCCAGTCCATCCAGGGCAAACTTCTGGGAGCGACGCACTACAAAGTAGATGAGGTATCCACTTCCTGCTAAGCAGCACAAAACCAGGAAGTTGGCCAGCACCCGCAGGAAACGAGTCAGGTGGATGTTGTCATCCTTGCAGCTCTCTTGCTCCTCTAAAATTGCCTCCTGTGTTGGTAGAAGAAGGGATGTACTGTCGGTAAGTGTAATATAATGTATCACATCAGTTAGTATATTGGACAGCCAACAGTCAGCTGCATTGACCTTGAAGCTGGTGGTGATGGAGGCAAACTTATTATCTGCAGTTTCAGGGTTCCCTATCAGGTAGTCCCAGCTTGTGAACATTTTCCAGCTGAAATTGAAGCTGTTATCATCACCAACCCCCGACTCATTTGCATTACGGGCCATCCTATGAACAGAAATTATTACACATACAGTATAACAATGTGCATTAAAACGCTTCATTAAATGTATATAGGCATTATAGACTTACGTTCTTATGACCACCATATAGCTGTAGGCCACTGTACCCACACCAACCAGGAAGTACGACAGAGGCATACGGAACTTGAGCCAGCCAACGGCACGCTGGTTGTTGTAATAACCATAGAAGAGGACTGAATACTGGGCATATCCCTGTGGATACTAGCTTTAGTTGGAGTAACTTTTTTAGAAATCTGGGATACAAAATCTTTATTTATAAAGTGGCTCAAAGAAATAGGTAACCAAGATAAAATAACATGCTATTTAAAGTGGATGAGGTGAGCATGATGTTGCATGCATGTAGTCAACTGACCCCAAAGTCCCACAGGACAGCAAAGTCCATGGCACTGGCCTCTTCAGCCCGGGGGACGGTCTTTCTTGGGATGCTGCCGTAGGGCCGCCCCATTAATGCCTGTTAGCAATAATCAGGGAAGTGAGGAGGAAAACAAAGCATGTAAACAACAAAATAAACTGAGAAATATGAGGCGGCGTACCTCTGGTACCATAACCAGGCCAAAGGTCAGACCAAACAAGATCATGTTGATGCCATACATCCACCTCAGGAAGATAAAGTATGAAGCAACTGAGGAGCCAAAATGACCTGAAGGGCAGAGTGAATAAATATGAGGATGATCATTATGCAGGTAAACTAAATGTGAGGTCTGAACAAAACCATATGTACAGGACATATATTACATAACTGCACAGCATTTGCCTGCATATTATACTCTTTTAGTCTTAGAAAACACATAGTTGTGAAAACTAGACGTGAAACTAGAAACACTGAAGAAACACTTACTTTCAATCTCCTTTATTTTCATCTCCCATGGAATGCAGGCGGTTTTGAAGTTTTCAAAGTCTCGTTGGAACTTCATCCATTTCTAAAAACACGTACTTAAAAGATGAATCTTATTTTTATTTGTTATTTAAATAATCATAGAAATAAATGAAAGTCCGTGATTCTTTACCTTGGTCATCATGACCTTGTATGCATAGAACTTCCTGCCTTTCCCTTTCCCCAAAGCTCCCTCATATTTCTCCACAAACTCCTGAGACTCCCTGTAAGAAAGCAAATATTTGATTAAAGTATTGACCGGTGACACCTTGACTTACAGCTGAAAACTGAGGGGAATCTGATCCTTTGTTGTACCGTAAAGTAACAAGTTTCTTCTTCATTGGCCAGGGTTTTCCCCTCAGACATTGCATCAGTTTCTTCCTCTCATCCACAGCCTCCTTCAGCTCCTCCAGCTCCTCTGGTGACAGGCATTCAGGCCTCAGCTCTTCCTCCTCATTTTCCTCTTCTGCATTGTCATCTTCTTCGCTCGTCTCCTGCTCAGAACTGTGGCATTAAAAAGTCTTGTGTTTAATGTCTTAGTACCTTTCCTCTGTGTGTGACGTGATAGTTTTTCTCAGCAGCAAACAACAGATGAATGTGAAATTGTAAGATCAACCTTTACCTTGTTTCTACAACCTTTTTGTGCTTTTTCTTCTTCACTTCCTGTGCTTCCTGCTTTACCGCAAGTTTACCTCCAACCTCTTTCTTATCCTCTTTTTTGGCACTAACATGTTTCTTTTTTCTCTTTTCATTTCTTTCCTCAGCCACTCCCTCTTCTTCCTCCTCCTCAGTTTTTTTGGCTTTTTCATTTTTAATGTTCTTCCTTCTTTTTGCTGGCTTGCCACTTGTTATTTGGGCCTTCTCCTCTTCATTGTCCCTCTTTCTTCCTTTTACTTCTTGGTCATTCTTTGCTCTTCTTCTCCTGCCCTTTTCTCTTCTCTCAGGTGTGGTCTGTAAGTCCTCTTCCTTTTCTCCCGCTCTAGATGTTCCTTTCCTCCTCCCATTTCTCCTCTTCTTTTTCTCTCTGTCACCATCTCTTCTTTTCTCTTTTCGTCTTTCCCTCTTATGTTGAACAGGGAGAACTTCATCCTCGTCACCTGCAGTAAAAACAAAGATGCTGTTTGTATTGAGTGTCACTCTAAGCATGCGTCAGTGACTTAGGTGATGTGACTTTATTTCATTGCAGTGCTATCAACCTTTTTTTTTTTTTTTTTTGTCTTTTCTCTGTTACTGATATATTTTAGTTGTGGTAATCCTGTGGAACGTCTGTGAGAACTGAGGTAATAACCGGCCAAAAACAAACACCATATACATAAATTTTTTAATAAAAGTCAATAAGAATTATCAGATTAATTAGGGAAATTCTCCATGCTCACCTTACCTGTAGAAATGACCGGAAGAATTGGAACCTTTAGGGATTCATGTAAGAACACAAGAGCCCACTCACCTGCAAAATCGAGTCCAAGGTCAACTGTGGATGAGACATAATTTCACCAATAATAAAAAGTTTGAGAATATGGAGTATTGCATTGTTTACATCGTTACAAGTTCTACCTCGGTTCATTTTCACCTAATTATAATAACTTTCTTTCTGTCAACATCAGGGGGGAGACAGCATCTTTATCTTTTGCTTGACTTTCAAATTTGATCAGTTTAAGTGTTATAAAACGATGTCCTTAATAGGATAAATTGGACATTTAGTCGACTCATTTTAAGTTAAAAGGCTGTACATAAAGGTGTTCCCTCCACAGTTTAAATTGACCTGGCTTAAAATTGACAAATTTGTGTTATTACACTGATTATGCTAAATCATTAAGAAAGAGTGTAATGAGATTTCACAGAGAAGTCTCAAGATGACTTAGGGCACCTTTGTTAAAGTAAAAGACTGTCTTGGTTTCCAATCACAGCTTAATTTTTTTCCTTTGATAGCTGAATTTTGATCATCTTGTAGTCCTTGTAAAGAAATATAATATAGCATTTTTCATATGAGTATGTTAAAATATGATCCTTACTGTAATTAATTTCTCTTCTTTTATTACATTATTGTTGTTTTTCTACAACATAACCAACGCCTTCCTCTGACGACGTCAGCTTTACAAATCCAGTCCATTTTTTGTCATCTTCTATACCGTACTGACCTTAGTCTAACCTTATTGTGTACCTGGCGCTATTATACTGTAGTAAAGGGGGATAAAAAGGAAAACAAAGAGGACCACTGACAGACTGAATAGATATTTATGTAGTGGGTCTTTTGATGTGTGTCCTTAGTGTAACCGGACACGGGTCATTACAAGGGGGTGCAGCAGAGGGACACAAAAGAGACAAACAATGGCCTAGTGAAGGGAGACGGGGTGGCTAAGCCAACGAGGATGGGGGAGACAGCCGAGGGCCGGGGGCCAGCTCCCAAATATGCAGCAGAGCGAGCAGAAGGCAAGAATATGGTCAGTAAATATAGTGGACAATGGTTGGCGTTTTATGGGTCTTTATATTACTGAACATAACAAATGTGCATCTTTTGTCCAAAAATAGGTTCAAATCAATTATTACAACAATATTACAGGTGACAAAAGGTCTTGTTTTATTTAGATAAGCATTATTTAATATTTTTCCTAAAGAACATGTTGGCATGAACAAGAATTTGAAGATATAAACAGCAGATTAAGTGAATCTATCAGACTTTTATCTCCACAGGACATAAAGAATTAATGGACTCTTTTAACAAGACTCCTCAATCGTATAGTGTGAAAAGAAAAAATATAATTTAGTCACAGAAATATGAATATGGCCATCTTCTTACTGTCATTCTCGGAGGTGATCAGACTGTCTCGAGGCATCTTCCTCTCATGGTCCTGTATCTCCTCGAATAGTTGCCTCGCCGTCCAGAGGTGATGCGAGTTGTAAATGAAGGAAGCTGCAGGATTTCAGTGGTCTCTCTGCTTCTGCATCTCGAGTGAGGTTGCAACTTATCCGTGTGTGTGCGTGTGTGTGTGTGTGCGTGCGTGCGTGTGCGCGCATGCTGAGGGGATGTTACATGATGAGTAACTCGAATGAGAAGTTCACTTTTTCCTCGCCACCCATCGATCCGAAACAGGGACAATGATGACATGGAAACCCTAGAGCCACGCAATTTCACTGGCAATCAATTATTCAAAACGGTTATTACTCCCTTTATGCGGCTGTATGTGAATGTTTATGAGTGTGAATGTACCGCCAAGTGCACGGGCAGGAGGACAAAAACACGAGGGTTATGAGAGCAGCAGGTCAAAGGGAGGGTCAGGAACTCTTTGACAGCTCTTTTTTTTCAGTGGATCATGAAAGCTGACTCAGCTGTTCACTGAGAAGTGACTCTAAAATAAATCTGATTCATCTAATGTATCTGAATGTCCTCTTGTTCTAAAATATGTTTTTTATTTTAAACTAAAATAATGGCATTCGTGTGTTTTATCAGTGTAGCTACTCTTTTGACCTTACTGACATATCGTCCTCATTTATGAATTAGCCCCCATGTCTTATTTAGTAGCAATATTAAACTATATTAAAAAAAAAAAAAAAAAGGAAAAGAAAGGAAAAGACTGATAACAATTTCTGACCAGCTGGTTATTTACCTTTTACCTGGGCTGTTGAGCAGTGTGAAGTTTATCATAGATGTCTGCCTGTGTGTCTGGGTAGGTTTTCTGGTTTCTGGACTAATTCATCCATCTGAATCTGTGTGTTTCTAATAAACCTGTGGTAAAACTATTACATTTTAGGATTAATGTGTTCTATTTTGTTCAGGTTCATAAGGGTAAGGGGTTTGGTGTACTTTCCTTTCAAAGGATGTTGTTGCATTGTTTCATTAATTCCTTGGAGACTTGCTGCAACCTTCGTTAAAACTTAATTCCTCCTGAGGATTTAGGGAGGAAGTGGAAAAGTGAAAATCTTTTACATTTGAGAAATCTGAGCTTGCCGATCAAACCAAAATGTGACCATTTGAAACATCAGAGTTGATGTATAATGGAAATTCAGGAAATTTTCACTTTAAAAATTCACTTAAGAATTAGTCATATCAAACTGACCTGATTATAAAATGAGCTGAGTGTAGTTTACATGATTTAAGAGGGATGAAAAGAGATGAGTTCAAGGCCAACAAACCTGTAGAGGGTGGTGTTGCTCTACACTGATTCAAGTACATAGACAGGAAGAGGCAGGAAGAGAAATCTCTACCTTCTGAAGGATTTTTATCTTTATGTGACTTGCTTTCTGCTTGTTTGTTTGCGTATGTTTGTGAAAGCCCAGAAGTGTCACAGACTTGTAAGTGTGTTTGTGTCCATGTGCATCAGCCCCTGCATGTGGTGGAGAAAAGTAGAGACGGAAAGATATCAGTTTCATAGCGCTAAAGTTAGCTGCAGCTACGAGGGAGTCACTGAACAGGGAGGTGAGGGAGGTCGTCAAGGCCACTTGAGCAGAGTGTCATCAAAACAAACTGGATTTATTTCACTGTAAATGGCTACGTTACTGCAGTACAGTCAAGGTGATTACCATAGAATGAACTATATTCAGGTTGCTGAAGAAAGAGGGGTTAATTTCTGTCATAAAAGCGATAAGAATATTAGGCTAAGTCTATTTTTGAATTTTAAGTGGTTGATCAACAAAATACAAATGAATGTCTTCTAGCTCTGCTGATAGATTGGTTTATTTTACAACGTGATTTCTGAAGTGTCTCTGAGATTTCTGCCTCCACTTCTAAATCTATAGCTAAGGATATTTTGTTTTTCATGCTTATCGTTCCAGTTATTCAAAGTAAACCACAGAATTCCCTGTAAACAGTTTTAATTAAAAATACTTTCTACCAAAGAAATCACTGCCACTGTACCAAATGAAATCAAAACTTGGTAGTGGTGGTCTTTAAGGAGTATATGCACAAGTGTGTAATGGTCATGTGTAATGCTTTAAAAGTAAGGCCTGTTTGAAGTTTATATACAAAACAAGAAATTAGAATGGTGCATATTCACAGAAAAAAGAGGATTTTAGCAATCATAAAGTGCACTGAAAATAATGATCAAAACCATACACATGTTTAATGGTTTAGAACAACTTTCTTTACGGACTGTGTGTGCTATGGTATCTCAGCAGGAAATTATAGGATTGTGTTCTAGGATTTTCTGTGCTTTTCTTTTTTGTTGTTGTTGTAGTGAAACACTAAATTAATTGGTAGCTATCAGTGTGCAAGCGTTAGACAGTGATTCATCAATCTGTTGGCGTGATAAAAGACTACTGAGCTCTGCAAAGTGGCTGCATGTAGTATATGAGTCAAACAGCAGCTCCTTAACAGATGATCTGTCTGTCGCCCAGCTCCCTAATGCAGGCCAGAGGCAGGAAAGGCAACACAGACTTAAAGGAAGCCTGTCTGGTGAGGTATGAGGAGTTCATAAAAAAAGAAAAAAGAAAAAAAAAAAGCCTTTATCAGAAGTGCCACTGGTTATCGTGAGGAACAATCAGCAGAGTTGAGGAAATGTCATCAAAACAAAATGAGCAGTTCTTTGCAGCCGATCATGTTGTAAAAAGATGACTAAACAAGATGAATTTGTTTAAAAAGTCGATTTCCTGTCTGTCCTGTTTTTTTGTTCTTTAGTGTGCTGTAACATTCAAATGCAAACACTGTCTGTATAAAAAAAAACACTGCCAGTCTATTTCTGCCAATAACAATCCGCCCGTGAACTTTGTATAGCATTAATGAGTTCCAACACTGTTGACACTGAATGTAAAGCAGCAGGAAGTTTTGGCCCCTGTGGCTGTTTTTGTCAGAGAGAGAAAGAGAGAGAGAGAAGGTAGCTGGGGGGTGCAGGTTAATCCAGTTGTGATTCATACTATAAACACGTTTTTGCCCTAGGGATTGAAAATGAGACAATCATTGCACACAGAGACTTGTTATTAAATATGTTAAGTATACTGTATGATGTGTAGTTTCTGGGGCATACCGGTTGTTTACCTGCAAGACTATCTGGGGTGATTGATTGCTGTAGAGCAGAGGTTACACTAATTTTTTTTCAGTTTTAAAAAGACTAGAAAAACAGACTTGTTTCAATATTGCTGTTGGACTTCCACCTACTTTCACGTCTTTTCTTCTAAACCTGGCCCTCAAACAGCTGGATCTTTCCTCCCTGTTGTTTCCCTCTTCTTTAAATTCCTTCTTGCTGTTTCTGAGGAGGAGGACTGACAGTTGAAGTAAAACCTTAAGGAAGAAAAGTCCAGCCTTCAATTTATCAAGAGCAAGGGGGGTAAATGAGAGAAAGAGATAGTTTACATGAATGGAGAAGGAAGTGTGTTGCTCAATTCTGCACACAGTGTTTGCTGCACAGCTACAGATAGTGTGTGTGTGTGTGTGTGTGTGTGTGTGTGTGTGTGTGTGTGTAGTTGTGAGTAGTTTTGAGAGTCAAAAAAAAGGAGCTTGGTAAGTATGGGTGAGTAAAACAGCGTCATCAGGCAAGGAGGTGGGCCCTGTCAGACTGTGGGTGTTGCAAGGGAAGGGACTTGGCAGCTGCAGTTGACAGATTAGAGCGGTGGAGGCGGGGCTTGTCCTGGCAGTCACAGAAGCACGTGGCTAGGCCCATCTGCACGAGGGAGCAGCAACAAAGAGCAGCCAGTCTGTGGAACAGAACAGAACACAGGACATCTGCTGCACACACATGTACACACACACACACATGAGCACTCACATGCAGAGGTTCACATTTGACATGCAGGCATGTGGTCATACATAAAATCTCATATATCTATATCAGCAGCAAAAGGGAAACCTGCGCACCGTAAATGTATTTGTACAGCACCATGGACACATTACAGACAAATGCATCGCTTCTTTGTTGCTTTCCCCCCCAAATCTTCTTGCAGGCACTATGTGCACACATATAAACATACACACTATGTTGATCCAATAATGATCCACATACCCATGTATGGTGAGGTTTGTGTGTGTGAAGATAAGAGAAGAAAGTATGAAGGAGGGAGTTTAGCTTGAGAGTGTGCTGGGAAAGTTTTGGGGACTCCTCCCTGGCCAGAAATAACAAGAAACACATTGATGAGAGGCTCACAGGAGTTGTGTGTGGCAGCACAAGTGAGGGACTGATAGGTGCTCAGCAGATCACATTCATTGGATTTCTGCTCTTTCTTTCTCTTTTCTGCTTTATGTCTCTTTAGTTTTTATCTGAATATCTACTTTATTGCTGTTTTCTACTTCATGTTTCCTTCAGTTTCACCAACTGTCTCCTCTACTAATACAACAACAGTTTAAATGAAGATGAAGATACAAAGGCCTTGCAACAAAGCTCTCCCTGAACCATGTAGACATGCACTGTCTGTTTGTAATAAAATGTTGTATTCAGCTAACACACACACACATACATGGTCATTCCCTTCATGGGGGCCTTGCATGAAGCTGACTGTAGATGGAGCAGGGTGGGGGATCACGTTTTGAAGCAATGGTTTTAGTCAACCTCAGTGCAGAGCTTATCAAGCCCCACACAGGGCTTATGTAAATGAGTAAGCTGCCATTTCCACCACTAGCCCCTTTATCAACAGTGTCTCACCAACCAGACACATGCAAGCTGTGCCCCTGTGTTTGTCTGTGTGTGTGTGTGTGTGTGTGTATCCAGTGGGCCAATATCTGCCTAGTAACAACAGACAGGCTGCTCCACATTCACGCAAAATAATCCCCACAGTCCCTCATACACACATACACAGGCTGAAACATAACAAATAAAACAACAAAAAATATAGCTGAGACTTGTATGCATCTTTTGTCATGGAAACTATGTAGCTTTCAGCCTCTCACATGTATCTGTCATGGTAGTGGAAAAGTAAATGACAAACACCTACACCCTCCAAAACACACACATATCGAAGCAGAGCTGAGACAGCGAGGGGGATGGGTAATGATACTCAATACTCAACACCTCCTACTCTCTCCTCAGCTGCCCCCTCCTCTCACTGAAACCTCCAAACCCTCACATACTAAACAGATATGCTTTTCACATACACATGCTCCTTCTTTTCTGCTCCGTACAGGCCTGCGTTAACACAACACTCGCACACAAAGACTTCATTGTAAAACACAGACTAGGTTTCCTTGCCTTCGCTCCCCCCCCTCCCTCCCCGTGCTTTCTTTACTCACATATGAAAAGCTGTTGAGCTGTACAGTAGAGGAACCGTACCACCACTGTGACAATTTACATAGAATGCGACACGATGAGTTTCCACAAGCACTAATCACATTTGTTCTGGCACAGAAATATCTTAAGTACGACTTTAAGTCAGCCTTTCGCCCATCACTTGATTACTCTCACTTTAACCTGAGTGAGATGTTCCTGGTTTTGAAAGACGCTCCTCCGATACATTCGTATGCAAATGAACTCACTGTCGTCAAAGTTTGTCTTTGCGAAAACCGAGAAAGAAAAGACAACATTAATGGGGGATGCTGAAAGTGACTGAAAATCATTAGTGTGATCAGTTGCAAGATCTTCTAAACTCTGTGACCAATGTTTTAGTTTTTTTTTTTTTTTTTTTTAACTTATTTTCTTACTTTTTATGTATTTATGTAATATAGCATCAAAAGTCAATAAAGAAAAAATGGATAAATGAATAAAACACCGTATGCTAGGACTAAAAGAAAACAAGTTAGTTGACACATTGGGATTCAAATGCTAGTTTCAGGTTGTGTAGATAAATACATCAACAAGTTGTCCTTGGTTTATTTGTATATGTTAAAGTAATGATGACGCCAATGTTGTCAGTGTAAAAAAAAAAGCTGTGTGTGTGTGAGAGAGAGACACACAGAGACAGAGAGAAAGAGAAAGCATTTTGATATCCCTTGAAAAAGTTAGATGAAGACCAGCTGTAGTTCCTACTTTTACTTTCACTGAGCTTCACCTCCTTCCAGTTTGCGTGTGAATTCTAGTTTGAACTCGATCAAACAAACTTGGCACACTCGCCACTGGCTTCCAGACAGTTCTAGCCTTCTAGGTTTCCATGAATTCCCTCACTGATAGCTGACAGCATGTTCCCTCGACACACAAACACTTACTTCGAGTGTTTGTTTTCTGCTCAGCGTGGCCTGCAGTGCCTGGGGATGTGTGTGAAGTTATCTTGATAAAGTGGGGAGATATGCTGAGACTTGTTAAACCGTGGGGCAAACTGTACAGCACACATAACAAACTGCAAGTGAAGGGAAAGCACATGTTTTCCTGTTTCACAAAAAACAGGCCATCAGAGGATGTCCTTTGGTTGGTTGTTGAAAAACAGACGTTAAAGTAAAACGTCAGAGAAAAAAAAAAAAAGAACCCACATGATTTGTATCATGATCTGTGTTTTATTATAAATATGTTTACTACCAGGACAGTAGAAAAGACTTTAGCAATACCGAGGCCAAGGGAATGACTAGCCACCAACACTATGTGAAAATGTATTTTCTCACTTTTTGTATGTTCATTTAACTGTTAAAATACAGATTACGCTAATTTAGATAGATTAGATTATCCTAATACTATATATAATCCTCTCCCACAACCCCAGAATATGATTTAGGGCTAAAACAGTACAAATAAGAATGTGGACTCTTTAGACTTTAGCCTAACTCACATTGTAAGGTCAACCAGTGGGGATTATTTTCAGATGGACCGCCAGAAAACTAATGAAACTTTAGCAAAAGACACCATAACGTTTTGCAGAAAATTTTTTGGTTGACTTCGTATTTTTTGAACCAACCTTCATTGGCCCTCCGTGGTATTGCAGTTTAAGGCACTTCCATATTGGTCTAGTTTTTCAGATGCTGAAGATACGTCCACTTTTATATACATTCAATGAAGATAACAAACTCCATCACCAGTGGTTAATTCAACATGGATAACCTACTAACCTTGTTGTCTATGCTAGCATCTGTTGTGCAGTTAAATTCTACATTTTACTTCTATAATGCTACTACTGCCTAAATGCACGGGAGGCCAGCTATTATTCAAGTGATTTACAACATTTCCCAAGTCCGCCGGCATTATAAGCCTAAAATGGATCGCTGCTGTTTCATCCTGTTTGGTGACTCGCCGGATTCTGTAATCTATATTCTGTTCCTGGATTTAGCAGGCATCAGTTTGAAACTAAAATTGTGTGTTATCACCATCTCTCAGCTGGGTTCGTGTTTGTTGTTTCCAATTACCTCCTGGAAAACATGTTTACTCTCGCCTGTATATATCTGTGTTTGTGTGCGTGTGCGAGGGTGGACAGCCAAGTGTCAACCAGAGCTCTCCCATAACAAATAGGCTGTATATTTTTCAAGTTGTAAATCTGCACTTGTGTTGTTCCTCTGATAGCAATAATCACATGAGTGGCAGGAGGGGCAAGGCTGTTTTACCAACAAAATAGTGCCTTCTCACAGATATTCAATCTACTACTAATAGACATTCCCTGGTGAATACCCTGTTAATCATATATTCTATTTTTTTTTCCACTGTCAGCACCATTATTCATTCAGCCTTTCATTTAGGTGGATTACTCAATAAAAAAATAAATTAAAAAAAAGACTCGTGTCCTTGTAGGAGGATGACGAATAGATGTGTAATAACGCAATCCTGACTAAGCGCAGGCGCACACCCCACCCTCCGACCCCACCGCCGTCTGGCAGAACTGTACACAGCGCTCGGGGGCTCCGCGGGCAGCCAATGGCGACACGTTGTTTTACCCGTGACATCATCCGCCACTCCTCTTACTAAAGAAGGAAACAAACATCCATCCAGAAGGAACGGGAGACGGAGCGAGAGAGGAAGAAAGGCAGGAGGCCGAGGTGGGGACAGTTTAAACCCGTCTAAACCTGTCTGACACGGAGGACGACGACACATAAACAGATACTGAAAAGGGACGTTACCAGGACCCGAAACCCTCGACCTTTTTTTTTTTTTTTTTTTTTTTTTTTTTTTTTACCTTCTGCCCAGACAAACGGCCACTTTTCCTGTCGTCTCGCGAGAAACTTCATCGATTTTTTTTTTTAGCAGGTGATGATGTTTTCTTTCTTATTCTTTTTTTTTTTTTTTTTTTTTAATCTTTCGTAAGGATTAATTTTAAAGTGAGGTCAGCTTGTCGAGGTAAACAACGAAAAGATGTGTGTTTAGCTGGGGAGGATGGTCGGTCGTGGCGACCTTTAACGGGGGATTGAAAGGTCAGGTGGTGCCTGCGTGACGGATTTGTGTGGTAAACAAGCTCCTTCTGCTCGTTAGAGTTGCCACCACCACCACCAGCACCACCAGCAGCAGCAGCAGCAGCACCACAACGACCTCCTCCTGGCTGGAAATATCACAAGCCCTTGAACGTGACTCGGGCTGGTTCTGGGGGGGAAAAAACAAGGGAGGGAGCCAGCTAGTGCTGTCTGTTTTTCTGTTTGTCCCGAGCTGGGGGATGGGGAACCAAAGCCAGTTAATTCCTGTCTAGAAATAGAAAATTCATAAGCCGAATAGGCGAGTAGAGGCAGAGAGTTGCTCTGAAATTTACTACAGACCCGTTTGCAGAAATATTAAATGAAGTGCCGGCAGAGCTAGTGTTTGCTGTAGTTTCAGATTTGGGTGAGATGAGGTTTGCTCGATGTTGTGAACTATGTGGCACCACCAAGTCGCTTCTAAGTGCTTAAGTGTGATTATATAATCCTGATTGTTCGCATTGCTTCGTTGAAAACACGTAGAAAATGGATATTGGTAGAAATGCTGCGTTAAAGTCGAGCTACAAAACGATGTCTAAACAGGAAGCAGGGAGATTGCAGACAAAGGAAGAGAGAAGAAACAAAGGGAGCAGAGACCACACTGTCTAGACTGTGTGTTATTTCAGAAAACATCAATGCTGTTGCCTTCCTCGTAGCCTCTTGTGATTATTTTCAACATCGTGTGCTTATTTTAAGGAGAATAACATACTGCTGGTAAAAAGAACAACTGAGCTTTTTTTCCTGCTCCCCTTCAGTGACTCAGGAGTTTTCAGCCCCAGCAGGGCCTGAAATATGAGCTAAGCTTGTGGCTGATACAGAAGCACAATCTTCCTCTTTTTCATTTGCCAGAGATTATCACACATTTCACAGGGTGTGTGTGTGTGTGGGGGGGGGGGGGGGGGGGGGGTTCAGCTGTCCCTCCCATAGACATGGCACAATTTCAAGTCAGACCAGTTCAAGCATTGGATATTTCTGTGAAAGGAAGTTGTGGTGAATTATTGTGGCTGGTAGTCTGTGCTGGAAACCCCCTGACTTTGCCCTGAGGTGTATTTTAATGTCATATATTGGACATTTCAGCTCACTAGCAGTGTCAGGGAACAAGGTACACGTACTTATTTTGCTCCAGAGCAGAAATGCAACTGTTAGCTATTGATTAATTGAGGTCAATATATGATGGCTTCCAGTTAATGACTATGACAACCATAACAATATTTTTTTTTTTAATTTCGTGAGCAGTGTGTTTGCTTTGCTTAAGGACCTCATTTGACCATGACACATTTAAAACTTCTCAAGTATGCAGAGCAGTTGTATCAGGGTAAACCAGAGTGTTTTACCTTCTCCCTGTTGGTTAGAGGTCTTGGTAAATGTTGGCTAAATGTGTTTGTCTGACAGCTGAGCCCAAATATGACAGCTGAGCCACAATGTTCATTGTTCCTTTGTGTCAGAAAGTTTAACAGTCACAGTCAAAATGTTTGCTGCTGGTAAGGGTCTAGTCATTTTCTTTGTTGTATATTTTGCGTTTTGTTGTGAAATGCAATTTGTTCTTGGTTTAAGTCTAAATCCCCTGTTTGAGGAGCTATCTTGGCTTAACATTGATCTCAAATCATACAGTGCACATGCAGCTATTGTTGGATTTAAAGAGAGAGGAAGTGATGAAAAGAAAAATTCCTTTGGAGCTACATGGTAGTTACCAGCCTGTATCTCAGTCCTCCTGTCTGGTATTTTTCAGCAGTCAGCAGTTGAACACGTGACACACATGGGAGAGAGGGTCTTTGTGGGCTTTTCCAAGGAAACCCTTTGTTGACACAGTAGTGATAGCATGCAAGGGTAGAGTTTCAGAGGAGGAAGGAAGGGGTTCGGGGTGAGCTCAAGATTTAAAGGCACTTGTAAATCAGGACACCTCAGATTTCACATTGTGAAACAAATGTCAGCATCTCCTGGAACATTAAGCTCGTCTTTCCTGTTGTGTCCGTGACCAGAATATAGACAAGCCTTACTCCAACACAAGCAAGCAGCTGCCATGTTGGAGCAGAACAGGGCCATGGGTTGTTTACAAAGGAAATATGATACTGTTGTAGTGGGCAGAGTGTCAAAGGTGATCAGATGAATTGTAAAACAGCCAGGACAAGACAGGATGCTTCTTACCCAACTAATGTGGGCCTGCCTGTCTGTTTGTTCATTCATCTTGTTGTTTTTGATCTTTTGCCTCAAAGCCAGTGTCTCCCATTACACAACTTCCTGTTGTGTTGTATTGCAGCAAAGGCAGGCCGAAGATATCGTCATAGGACGAAATGTTTTCCCAAGTTGCGCACATACACGCTCATTTTCGGGATGTAATGTGTGGTGAGAAATGACTCGGGGAGTTTTGAAATGCCTCATGTGGCAAGAGCCATGCAGAGGGAGGAGGGGAGTACTTTCTGAAACTGTTGGCCTACTTTGTTCATCTCTGTTTAGTATCTTGTTTTACCAGATATGTCGTGTTTGTTCTTTTGCAGTCAAGATGCTTTTGCACTTTTGCTTAGTGAGTCAGAGCTTTGTTGTGTGCTTGGTGGATGGAAGTAAGTGGCCTGATTAGGGACTTTTCATTATTGGAATTAATCACAATGAACCTGTTGATCACCTTGAAACCTCAGTTGCCCCAATGTTTCGAGGTAATCTAGAGTTTCATTGTGTAATTGTGGTTAATTTCATTTACTTTTTAACACAATCACCTCTTAGTTTTCAGGGAAATAACTTTGCTTGAGGACAGAGAACACTTGATAAGAAAAACAATGTTTTTCTTAAAGCAGTCTACAGATATGAAAATAAAAGATGGGTTAAATGTTGGCAAGGGCTTGAGAGCTTCCCCAAGGGGTGATGGGATGGGAGAGCTGGCAGGAGGGAAGGGAGGGGGGGGGGACACACAGAACAAAGCTGTGGGACAGAAAGAGAGTCCAGCTTCTGCCAAAGGTGCTGAACAGAACACAGTGAGTGTTGTTTGTTCTCTGGACTTCCTGTGGAGAGGCGTTCATTACTGTATTCAGGCTGAAGGGCAAGTCAAAACAGACAGATGTGTTGTGTTCCAATTTTCATAATATGACTCTCCTGTTCTCCTCTGGAAGCACATTGGATGGTCGGCGGTAGGGAAATGTGTCTGGGAAAACGCTTCGGCTCTCTCCTGTGTTTCACACTGAGGTGCTTGTGGAGAAAAATGGTTTCTCTGTGTGCCTCTCAGTCTAATAAACAATATCACTCTGTCTCTCTCATTCTGTTAGCAATGGCTCAAGAGACGAACCAGAGCCCGGTGCCCATGCTTTGTGCCACAGGCTGCGGTTTCTATGGCAACCCGAGAACCAATGGTATGTGCTCTGTATGCTATAAGGAACACCTGACGCGGCAGCAGAGCAGTGACCGCATGAGCCCCCTCAGCCCAATGGGTAAGATGCCACACAATTTCATTTCTTTCTGTTTCTCTAGAACTGTAACGGTTACTGCAAGTCAGATTGATTATAGCAGCTTTGACGTTTTTTGTCGTAAACAGATAATTAGCCTATAAATTTACAGCTAAAGATAAGGAACGACTCCAAGAAGAGTAGTCATTGTTTTCAAATACAAGCTGGTCCAGTCGAGTCGGCATTTAGTCTGTGTTTTCCCCGCCGCTCCACCCCTCGTTTTTCCACTTTGGGTAATGAAAGGCAGCTGTTTTCTTCATCACAGTGTTCAAGGTTAGGGGGTGTTCACTCTTAAGACATTTCTAAGGTTCCAGCATTGAACTTTCTGTCACAATGCAACACTTGGAACCTGTTAGAACTTGTTTTGCAAACAAAACAAATACAGCAGAAAAGAGGAGATACTTTAATGCACTTTTGAGAAAGGAAGGTTGTGATACTACATTTCCCAGAGATTTAAAATTATTATTCTGGGATAGATGAGATTCATTTGTTTAATGTAAGCATCATTACAGTTTAGTGCTCTTAGAAATTATTTTTTGGTAATCACAGTATTTTTCTCGGACTTTGCTAGTGATTGTACGTATTTGTAAACTGAATCAGTGTCATTGTTTTCCATTTGAATTTAATTGAATCACTCTGCTCTCATACAGGCTCCAGTGCTAGTCCTACCTCAGAGGCCTCAGCCATCCAGAGACTAGAAGCCAGTCGAGCAAAGGTTGATTCCTCCCCTGCCTCCTCACCAGACATGTCTAGGTCAGTATTGGCTCTGATTGACTGTTTGAGATAGCTGGTGAGCTTTTCTTAAATTGGAGAATGTGTGAACTGTCGACTGACTGGTCCACTTTCCTCCCTCCCTAATTTAAAACTGCAGAACTGTTCAAGGATCTCTTCCTGTGACTCAACAAATGACAGAGATGAGCATCTCGAGAGAGGACAAGCCCGAACCCCTAGAGCCTGGTCAGACACACAAACACACACACACACACACACACACACACACACACACACCACACACACACACACACACACACACGCACACACGCACACACGTACACACATACACATGTAATAAAAGACAAGCTGGCCGACATAAACTAGGAGACACTCAACACGTAGACACACAGTTGACAGCTCACAGACATTTTAAAGCAAACATGGCTTTGTATGACCCGCTGTAGCCTCAGTTTATTTTTGATGCTTTGCTGCAACCTTAAACTCCAGTGTTGGTTTTACTTACAGCCTCCAAGAAAGAGAAGGTGTCTAAAAATAAACCTGTTTAAAAATACCTCTACACCAGAGGGCCTTCTCAGGTTTGATGCCGCTTGCCAGAGGCTTTCTCAGAGTAGTGCACTGTTTTCTGCCAAGAACGAGAGGGGCAATTGAGAGATAAGGAACAGACAAATTACAATCATTTAGGACCAAAAGTGCACCATTTTAGATGCCGGTGTGTTTGTTGTATAAAAGGATGAACAAATGTGCCAGAAATTGCAAGAGTATTTATTACCCCAGCAGGACTTGTAAGTATTTTTTTCTCTTTTTGTCTTTCTTTACATGTAGTTGTATGCCAGCCTGCTGCTTCTAGCCCTACTCCTTTAGCTTCCTCCAGCAGTGAAGAAAGCAAGGGTGACACCCCTAAACCCAAGAAGAATAGGTGCTTCATGTGCCGCAAAAGGGTGGGCCTTACAGGTGAGCAGGGGGGCATGAAGGGTCAACACATATGTACCTGTCGGCGAGTATAATAATAGTTTTACTGGTCATTGATGGAAAGTTAAAATGTTTTTTCATACCGTCTTTCCTGCGTAGTTGTTCACCCCTGATGTTCTGGCTTTGACCCTTGGCCTTTTTGCCTACAGGGTTCGACTGTCGCTGTGGCAACCTGTTCTGTGGCATCCACCGGTATTCTGACAAGCACAACTGTCCCTATGATTACAAGGCTGAGGCTGCAGCCAAGATTCGCAAAGAGAACCCCGTGGTGGTGGCCGACAAGATCCAGAGAATATAGATCTGACCGAGCACCCACGGCGGCAACAATGAAACACCTTTGACAAAGACTGGAGTATGAGTGTGAACCTTTGAGATGGCTAAGTGATGATCGAAAGGACTTGATTTTCTAAATTCCAACCTCAAGAAAATAATGGGAAAAAAGAAGAAAAAATTAAAAGATCCTGTCTGAGGAAGATGCATGAATGATCACTTTTCTCCTTTTTTTTTTAATTTTTATTAATTCATTAGTTTGTTTTATCCAATTCTCTGTGATGTGACTTTGCCGCTGTTTGGTCTTTTCTTTTTTTTAAGAATATGTATCGTCTTACTAAGAGCAGACCAGGCTAAATGTCCAGGATATGCCGTGCTCCTCTCACCCATACCAGGCGCCATTTTGTGCCAAACAATAGATAGACATTACCTGAGGCCCTGTCATGTGTCAGACACTATCAGGGCTCTCAAGTCATTCAGACTACACAGAAACAGTCCATACGAGTTGTGTCCCTCCATCTGACCGGAGTCAGTCAGCGTCTCCCATTGCATTGCATGAGGGGATTTGTTACTTTGTCTTTCCTAGCTTTACCTACCTCACAGCTGCTCTGTTAAGCTACGTTGTCTTCCCATTTACTTTGTTATCATCAGCTTCGACCCCAGCAGAACAGTGGATCATCATGACACTCGGCCTCAGTGACCCTCCGAGCCTGCGTTGACTTAGATCAGTCTGATTGTGATGGGGCTGTTTCCATTACTCCTGGAGGTATCATGCTAGACAGGGACAAACAAATTTACAACACATTTTACTGAGACTAAAACATTTGCAACGGACGCAACGAGTACAGGAGTCCCCCAACTGGTCCGAGTTCAGATTGTAATCGCAGACGCCTGGTGCAGGGCTGTGTGTACCAATGTGTGGCCTGAGAGGAAGGACGGCACCCTTCCCTGGCGGGCCTGGTGGGTGAATTTAGGTTGCAATATTGTAGGGGCATGAATGAATGGAATAAATGCATGAGTTACTCTTCATCTACGTTAGAGTTTCAGAAATATCACTCGACTTAGGGTTTCAAATGTTTTATTTGCTGAGAGACAATTATGTTATGTTTTAGGTTTTTTTTTCTCTACCATTGTACTGATTTTAGCGCATGTACTCAGTGCATATGTGGAAATAGGGTATGTGAACCATGATTTTTCTTTTTCTTTTTTTTTTTTAATGCGCTAACAGAACAGTTATGTGAGCACAGTGTGTGTGTGCCTGTGCGTGTGCGTGTGTGTGTGTGTGTGCGTGTGTGTGTGCGTGTGCGTGTTGTTTCCCCAACCCTGTTGACTGTGGAGCTACCCGGTTTATCAGCACATGTTTACAGAACTACAGGAGCATGCCAGACCTAGACTTATGAAAAATAATAGATACCAAGAGTAGATGTAACTTCTCATCCGTCTAACAGCTATTGGTCTGTGTGTCTGCAATAGAACACCGTAGAGAAGTGTGTGTGTGTGTGTGTGTGTGTGTATTTGTGCGCGTGCATGTGCACATTCACGTGCAAACAAAATGTGTGTTTTAATGGCTGCCTGACACATTGGAATCCATGTATGTTTGTGACTTGTGTTACTCCCCCTCTTTTCTCCCCTGTAAGGATGTTTTTCATTTAACTGTACGTATCCGTTTGAGTTTTTCCTTTCTGATTCTTAGTTATATGCAAATTTGTACAAAAAAATGAAAAAACAACAAACTGTGTTGATATTTATGTATTACATATAATCTTGCTATCCAGCATTACAACAGAATAGTATCATGTAAATAAAACTGTACAGAGAGACATTACCAAGCTTCTCTGTGTGTGTTGTCTTTGTACAGCTCAGCATGTCTCCATGTTGTTGGAGTTTCAGTGTGTTGACTTTGCAACAGTTTCAAACATTTTTGAACTAAAGACTTTTAGTGTTTAATTGTAGATAGTACAGTCGATACAAGATGGTTAGGAGTGAACATAGGGCTAATTTCAGTCCGGACGAAAATAGTGTCGGAGGCACATGTCAGGAGCTCCAGCATCACCCTTTAATACGTTACCTAGGCTAACCTGACCTCCCTGTAAACCTCACTGAAGAGACTTTTGTTCAAACCTTGTCTGGGTCACACAGGAAGAACTAATCCCTGGACCGTGGAAGACAGAGATCCTGCTCCGCTCCATCTAGGCTAACACTGTACATGCAAAACACTGATTGTGTGTGTATGAGTGTGTGTTTGTTTCACTGTGTGTTTTCCTCACACTCCTGTTGGGAGTTTCAGGGCAGAGTGGTTTCACAGATGGCATAACGGCAACAGCTGCTTAGACAGCTGAGGTGTGTGCATGTAGTTTTCCTGTGACAGAAAGCTACAAAGATCACATTGTCTGGACACAAGTCTGTAGTACAATGGGGGATGTCCACTGAGGGATGTCGGGTGTGGAAACATCAGATCCTTCCAATGTTCAAACTTAAGATATTTACTGAGCTGTCTAGATCAGCCGGTAACAAAAAAGTATACAGTAAATTAATCTGAACATACATCTGCATGTCCTTTGAAGCATAGACGACAGAGGAGCATGCTTTCCGCACTCCGAATATGAACTGGAACAACTGCAGCCCTCACTTCATTTTTTTTTTTTTTATATTTGTGTGTGCACGTGCAAAATATTTCAACACACACTGCAGTGTCAGTAATCTCACCTTCCTGCATGCACATTAACCTATACTTTGTTTCACTGATGTGTGCAGCTCGTCCCTCTCTGTCTCTCTGTGTGTCTGTCAGTGGGTGAGACCGAGGTTAAAAAGCTGACTCGGTCGACGTAAGACTTCAGAGATTCTGACTGGTGGAAAACGACAGATGTTGTTGCCAGATGTGCCAGAGGAGTTGGAAGTTAAATGAGGCCACAGACAGTAAATACAAAACAGGAACGTACTCTTCTCTCTCAGGATGACAGTCACACCCACATTAACTGCATCTACCGCCATTTCTTGTTTTTATGTGCCTCTGTCTGACTACAATATTGTCTCAACATTTTGTTGAGTGATTTCTGCATTAAGATCTGAATGAGAGTAAGTTTGGACCAAAGCGAGAACCTTTTTTTCCCCACATGAAACCATTTGAAATACTTCTTGAATGACGTTTATTTTCATGCATAGTCAATACCTATTTACACAGGAAGCTGTTGTAGATATTTAGGAGTGGTTATGACATCCATGTAACTTAAAGTTTGTGTTTGACAGAACTGGCTCCTCCTGTCCACAAGTCAAAGTGTCCTCGAGTAAGACACTGAACCCCAAATTGTTCTCATTACTGCCATCTGGATGTGAATGTTGTGTTGGTACAGCTCATTCATTATGCGTTCACAAAGCACTCATTCATATTAAAGGAGAGCCCACATTATACGAAGACACACACACATACAGTAAACTTCTAACACAGAGAGATAAGGCTTATCGTCTCCAAATGAATACATTAACTTCAGTCAAACTGCATTGTAAATGATTTGGTCGGTTGTCCAAGCCAGTATATGTGATGTGTGATGTCACATCTGAAGATACATTTTTCAAAAAGTGGGAAAATATGAATTTCTGTTTAGGTATGACAATGATTTATAAAACCAATAGATTTATCCAGGTTTGATTTATAGTTCCTTTTGGGTGTAATGTCATGGTGCATTTGTTAGCAAACTCCCAAATTATAATAAAATCCCTTTTTAAAAAATGGATACGAAAATACGCCTTTAACTATACTTTACATAAAATGTTTGTGAAGCTTTTCTTTACATGCTCTGCAAGTCTAACCCATCTGTTGTCTTTCTCAAGAAATTAAAGGCTAGATCAGATTCATCTACATTTCAGTATCGCAGTTTTTATGAGATTTTTATTTGTGAAGTATGCCAGCTAATATAGACATTTACCTGTCTGGTTGATATCAAAGTGTAGGACACTTACCTCTCCATTCATGTACATATAGACTATGTACCATACTATACCTCTACCCTATTCTACGCTTCTATAATGTTGTTTCCACATTTTATCCTCAGTGTCTTCCACATTTCATACTAGATTAGAATGAGTGCAAATATGGACCCAATTAAGATACAAAAAAAACCAAAAACAAGCCTACATGTACACAGAATACACACATAAAAATGGTAGTACTGTGTACTGCAATGCACCTGGGTACAGTTAAGTACCGTGGTATGTGTATCATCTGACTCACTACTAACTACTACCAATACTACAACACAAATAATAAAAAAAAAAAAACACCTGTACTTATGTAACATTTCAAATCAATGTTGCAAAGGAAAATAGACATGAAAACAAAGCCAAACTACCATTAAAAAGGGATCCAGGACAGTGACTTAAACTGGATAAAACAGCAGATAAATACAAAAAAAAACCATCCTCGAAATAAGCAATAACGCACAAAAACATAAAACAATGGGAGGAGTTTCTTTTCTTGTCTTTTTAAAAACAAATATATATTTTCTTGTTCTTAAGAAAATACACAGATTCTTTAAAATTCTGTAAATATCGCGAATTTAAGCGCTTCAAACCTAAAACCGACAATTAAACGAGCACAACCTGAAGGGGGCGCTACTTGAATTTCCTCCGTGTTGCCGCTCTCGCCTTCGACACCGGAAGAGGAAAACAAGTGGCAAGCAGCGGCTTGTTGTGCGCTC
Source organism: Embiotoca jacksoni (assembly GCF_022577435.1). Taxonomy (NCBI): domain Eukaryota; kingdom Metazoa; phylum Chordata; class Actinopteri; family Embiotocidae; genus Embiotoca; species Embiotoca jacksoni. The sequence goes on along the minus strand of NW_027185436.1, from coordinate 17,837,635 downwards.
GTGTTAGCTGCGCCGTTGTAACGTATCGGAGACGCATTTTCTTGTATGAAACTTTGTACTTTTAGGAACAGTCTATATGTTACAAATCTGAACGTTGCGCCGATGTTCTCACCGTTTCCATAAAAAAAAAAGCAGAGTGAAGTAAACTCAGTGGGCTCGTTCTTAAAATCGGTAAAAAAAAAAAACAACTAAAAAACTAAAGAGAAAAGCGGCACCATGGCGGATGTTACTGCTCGTAGCCTGCAGTACGAGTACAAAGCGGTGAGTACGTTTGGAGACAAACTCGTGGATATCGACACGATGGATATGGCGGAGATTAATATTCGTTACGCATTAAAGCTAACTTGCTTCATGTTTGTACTTCACGTTTGCTGCTGCCCGTCGTTTTCACCTAGCCGCCATGCTAACTAGCCGCTAGCCTGGCTTTGAGCTGCTCAGACTGATCACTTTTGTGTTGAATTGTCAGAACTCAAACTTGGTGTTGCAAGCCGATCGCTCTCTGATTGACCGCACTCGGAGGGATGAACCCACCGGAGAGGTGCTGTCCCTGGTGGGGAAGCTGGAAGGGACCAAGATGGGGGACAAGGCTCAGAGGACCAAACCTCAGAAGCTGGAGGAGAGACGAGACAAGTCAGTGCAGGCTACGACTGTCTTGTCTGTCTGGTGTAAAAAAATATACATGCAGAGATCCAAGGTTTATCAGAAACAATCCACCGCAATCAATGTGAAGACTTGTAGAATTAAATTCCATTTATTTGTCTTCTTTTCTTCTGTTTATGCAGCAGGAAGTTGACATTGCTTTGGAAATACACGTGTTTCTGTACTCAATGTTTTGGGAAGCTCACTGTTGTAATTTTGACTTGATTGTTGATGGAAATCCAGAATATAAGCATTTATTAGATTTTTATATTTTTTCTGAAAGCGAATTATATAAATAAACCAATCCAAAAAAAAAAATCAGAGGTAAACAATGATTGCCATTTGCTGGATAATAGCAAATACTTGATACCAAGAAACGTCTGTACAATGCAGTTTCAATGGTAGTTCACCAAATATTCATTGTGATGGATTATTTGTCAAACATGTTTGAAGGCTCTTCAGGATATTTCTCATTCTGTACTGAAAATAGTGGCTGCTGTGAAGTAGTAAAAGAAGTAAACCAGTGCTATGCTTTGGACAATATTTGGCTTAAGCATTTCATGTATGACACTCTAATCTTTTTCATTATCTCTTGTTCTGTTCATATAGGAGGCGAAAAAGAGATGAGGACAGACACGATATCAACAAAATGAAGGGTTTTACCCTTTTGTCTGAAGGCATTGATGAAATGGTTGGCATTGTGTACAAACCTAAAACCAAAGAAACCAGAGAGACATATGAAGTGTTGCTCAGCTTCATCCATGCTGCTTTGGGGGATCAGGTCAGCAAACGCTACAACAACTGCTGTCTTCAAAAAGTCAGCCTGTATTCTGGCTCGTGAACCAATATCTGACTTGTCATCTCACTTGGTTATTGTCTTTTTAATCTCATCTGCAGCCACGTGATATTCTGTGTGGAGCAGCTGATGAAGTGTTAGCAGTGCTGAAGAACGACAAAATGAGGGACAAAGAAAGGCGGCGTGAAGTGGAGCAGCTTCTCGGACCTGCCGACGACACGCGCTACCACGTGTTGGTCAATCTCGGCAAGAAAATCACAGACTATGGAGGCGACAAGGACCTGCAGAATATGGGTGAGCACATGGGAAATAGCTATGGAATAAAATCTGTTCATGATGTACAGTAGTGGTTTTTTTGACAGTCTCATGTTACACATTTGTTTTTTTAAACAAAAATATTAATGCGATTGCATGTTATATCTTCTATCCACAGATGACAACATTGATGAAACATATGGTGTCAATGTCCAGTTTGAATCTGATGAGGAGGTGAGGTTTTAGTTTAGTTTTTCTCTTCAGGAATTGCAATCCTTAAGTTATCACAGATTTATAGTTTTAGCTTTAAAACATCGACAGACTGAAATGTTTGGGCTACAAAGGTTGTCAGTCATTTTTTTCTACTCTTATAGGAAGGGGATGAAGACCAGTTTGGCGAAGTACGAGATGAACACTCAGACGAAGACAGTGAAGGCGAGGAGGCAGATGTGGGCTGCGCTCTTTCGGCCAATGTGAGTGCAACTTCTCCATCAATACTGTTTTAAGCCCATTTTCCAACAGAATCTTTATGAATTGTTGGGCATTATACTACACAAATTAATACATACTCTTCATTCAGCTCGGGGCAACGGGTGATGTGATGACCGTAAAGAAAAAAGATTTACATCCCAGAGACATCGACGCTTTTTGGCTCCAGCGGCAGCTCAGCCGTTTCTATGACGATGCCATTGTCTCACAAAAGAAAGCTGATGAGGTTTTAGAAATCCTCAAGGTACGTGTGTTCCCTGTGTTTATATTTTTGTTTAGAGGAGATGTACATGTATTTGTCCTTGACATCCCTCCTCTCTCTTTTCCACAGACTGCCAGTGATGACAGAGAATGTGAGAACCAGCTGGTGTTGCTGTTGGGCTTCAACACGTTTGATTTCATTAAAATTCTCCGTCAACATCGCCGCATGAGTAAGTCTGTCTTGCAAAATGACACTGTGTCAGATTGTTGCCGTTTGATTTATGCCTTTTCGAGGTTTCTAATTTCTTTTCTTCCCCATTGACACACAGTTCAGTATTGTACCATGCTGGCGAGCGCTCAGAGTGAGGCAGAAAAGGAACGGATCATTGGAAAGATGGAGTCTGATCAGGAGCTGTCTAAGATTCTGTACCAGCTGCAGGAGACGGAGAAGGAGGATATTATTCGAGTAAGACCTCTCGTTTGTGAACTCATATGAGCACTTCACATAAATACATTTTCCTGTTTAGTCGTTTACATGTTATTTCTTGATTTCTTTAGGAAGAGCGATCTCGCAGGGAGAGGTTGAGGAAGTCTCGTGTTGATGACTTGGAAGCAATGGACATCGACCATGGAGAGGTAAATAACAACTGTTCATATATTAATTACACATCATGCAGTCTGGTTCACTACATAGGATGTGTTTCACCATTAGATAACCTCACATTAGATAGAAATATATGTATAAACTAGGAATTTGCCATACTGTTATATGATGGAAAAAAAATTCAGACCATGATGATGACAATATTTCGACTTGTTGATTCATTGATGTCATACTGTGACACAGCATGATAGTATGATTTAGGTTTTATGCGTAACAACATGCATGGGTGAAAGCAGCTCCACAGCGGAGGTGTTAACTTGTTCTTCCTATCCTACAGTCTCTGGCCCCTCGACAGCTACTAGACCTCGAGGACCTGGCCTTCACTCAGGGGAGCCATTTCATGGCCAACAAGCGTTGCCAGCTGCCAGACGGCTCATTTCGCAAACAGCGCAAAGGTTATGAAGAAGTCCACGTGCCTGCCCTCAAACCCAAACCCTTTGGTGATGATGAGGTTGGTTGGTTGAATGGCTCATTATGGAAAACCTGTCACTGCCCAACTGTGCAGCAACTAATGTGAAACATTCAATAATGAGCAGTGTATAAATGTCAGCATACCATTGTGTCATTAGGTGCTTGTTGCCATTGAGAAGTTGCCCAAGTACGCCCAGGCTGGATTTGAAGGGTTCAAAACTCTGAATCGCATCCAGAGCAAGCTGTACAAAACGACCCTGGAGACAGATGAGAACCTGCTCGTGTGTGCACCCACGGTCAGCAAACTTTTCAAAATCCAAAAAGATTTCTGAAAGTTTTTTTAGTTGTATTTTCTCCCTAAATGTCATCATTTGTTGTGCCCACAGGGAGCTGGTAAGACCAACGTTGCCCTGATGGCAATGCTGAGAGAAATTGGAAAGCACATAAACATGGACGGAACAATCAATGTGGACGACTTCAAAATCATCTACATCGCACCCATGCGCTCACTAGTACAGGAGATGGTGGGAAGTTTTAGTAAGGTGAGCGAGCCCGTTGTCTCTCCTGCACAACTTTGTTTACATACTTTTAAGACATTTATAAGCCTGAGATGTACAACAAGTAACAGTTTTCCTTTCCTCATCGCAGCGTTTGGCGAGTTATGGCATCACAGTGTCTGAGCTGACAGGAGACCACCAGCTCTGTAAAGAGGAGATCAACGCCACTCAGATCATTGTGTGCACCCCAGAGAAATGGGACATCATCACTCGTAAAGGTGGAGAGCGTACCTACACCCAGTTAGTGCGCCTCATCATCATTGTAAGTGCTCTGAACAAAAATACAGCAAATGTGAAAATGTATTTGCTATAAAATTGCCATGATAACGAAGTGAATGTGTTGTGCAGGATGAAATCCACCTGTTGCACGATGACCGTGGACCCGTGTTGGAATCTCTGGTGGCAAGGACCATCCGCAATGTGGAGCTGACCCAGGAGGACGTGCGTCTGCTGGGCCTCAGTGCCACACTGCCCAACTATGAAGATGTGGCGACCTGCCTGCGTGTCGATCCTGCCAAGGGTCTCTTCTACTTCGACAACAGGTCTGCTCTTAACACCAGACATGATCATGTTCGGATGATACTTTTTTTCTTTTCTTTTTTTTTTTTTTACAACAGCGACATGTTTTTTCTTGTTTGCTCCTTTTTGGATAATCATCTCTGGTTCCTTTTTTTCTCTCTGTAGTTTCCGCCCTGTGCCCCTGGAGCAGACTTATGTTGGTATCACAGAGAAGAAGGCCATCAAGCGTTTCCAGATCATGAATGAGATTGTGTATGAAAAGATAATGGAGCATGCTGGAAAGAACCAGGTGAGTCCATCCGACTGGTTCTTATTCCTATGAGGAAACGTTGGTGTCGAGCAACTTGTATGTAGTTGCTTGACACCTCTTGCTTATAGAGCACCGATCTACAACAGTGTGCAACCAAAGTTGAGAGACATAATGACGCTCACTTTCCCCCCAACAGGTGCTCGTGTTTGTGCACTCCAGGAAGGAGACAGGGAAGACGGCCAGGGCCATAAGGGACATGTGCTTGGAGAAGGACACTCTGGGTCTTTTCCTCAGAGAAGGTTCTGCCTCCACCGAAGTGTTGAGAACTGAAGCAGAGCAGTGCAAGGTGAGCTAACGGTATTAATCTTAAAAAAAAAAAAAAGTTGTGTTGAACACAGACTGATAGATTAAACTCTCCTGTAGAACCTGGAGCTGAAGGATTTGCTGCCATACGGCTTCGCGATCCACCACGCTGGTATGACCAGAGTCGACCGTACGCTGGTGGAGGATTTGTTTGCCGATCGACACATCCAGGTTCTGGTCTCCACAGCCACTCTGGCCTGGGGTGTCAATTTGCCCGCACATACTGTCATCATCAAAGGAACCCAAGTGTACAGCCCAGAGAAGGGCAGATGGACCGAACTGGGAGCCCTGGACATATTACAGGTCAGTCTGCACCTGATCGTTACTGAGCTGCAACAGATTCAAATTTAGTTTGCACTTTCACTGACAGTAATAACTGGAAATAATTTGTCATATCTGATTTTTAGATGCTCGGTCGAGCCGGCCGTCCTCAGTATGACACCAAAGGAGAGGGAATCTTGATCACATCGCACGGAGAGCTGCAGTATTATCTGTCCCTGCTCAATCAGCAGCTGCCCATCGAGAGTCAGATGGTGGCAAAGCTGGCTGACATGCTCAATGCGGAGATAGTTCTGGGCAACGTGCAGACCGTAAAGGTCAGTTACTGACATGTACAGCCACTTGGTTAAAGGTATCAGGAGCTAATCAAATTCCCTTTTAAATTTGAATGAATTTCTTAAATTGGTTTTGTTTTCAGGACGCTGTGAACTGGCTCGGCTACACCTACTTGTATGTGCGCATGCTGCGCAACCCCACCCTGTATGGCGTTTCTCATGATGATCGGACTTCAGACCCCCTGCTGGAGAGGCGCAGGATGGACCTGGTGCACACAGCAGCCAACGTCCTGGACAAGAACACGCTCATCAAATATGACAAGAGGACCGGCAGCTTCCAGGTACGCACACCTCCGCCCCGAGCATGCGTTTTATTGTTCTTTGTGATTCCAGTGCTGGTGAATTACCGATAAGTTGGACTTAATTATGTTAACTTGATTTATTTTTTTTGCCTCTTTACCTGAAGGTCACAGACCTGGGACGCATCGCCAGTCACTTCTACATCACTCACGACTCGATTCAGACCTACAACCAACTGCTGAAACCCACTCTGAGTGAGATCGAACTCTTCAGAGTCTTTTCACTGTCCTCAGAGTTCAGGAACATTACTGTGAGAGAGGTATGCAGACTCCAAACAGACATGGTGGCTTAAATATGATCTTCAAAAAAAAACTTAATTGAACCATCTAAATTAATAGAGTAACATAAAGCTTTGTCTTTTAGGAGGAGAAGCTGGAGCTTCAGAAACTGCTGGAAAGAGTTCCTATTCCTGTAAAGGAAAGCATCGAGGAGCCGAGTGCCAAGGTAACGCACAGAACCAACTTTCTAAAATGAAATTAATATTGTCCAGGACAAACAAGATTGTTGATTTCAGGTTTTAGACAATTTTTCACAGTTCTGCTTGATGTGCTCAGATTAATTACCATTTGAAATGATTTGTCAAATTGCAGTCACTCATACTTTCTGCGTTTTCATTTCAGATCAATGTGCTGCTCCAGGCGTACATCTCTCAACTCAAACTCGAAGGCTTTGCCCTCATGGCCGACATGGTGTATGTTACGCAGGTACAGCAAGACCCACTTCAATTATTGGTTTTGGTTTTCATTTTTCCACGTTTCCTTTTTTCATTTATTTTTCACAACTTTGCAAATGCATTCCGGTCCGATTTTGACATAAGTCTATTATTAATAGAAATTCCATTTGTGTATGTTTGATAAAGGTTTTCTGAAAACGTAAAATGATTTTGTCATGAGATTTATGTCATTATTCTTCCTTCAGAGTGCTGGACGGTTAATGCGGGCCATATTTGAGGTTGTGCTGAACAGGGGCTGGGCTCAGCTCACAGACAAGACCATGAATCTCTGCAAGATGATTGACAAGAGAATGTAAGTGTGTTTTCTCTGCTAAAATGAAACCGTATTTGCCGAGTTGAGGCCGGCTGCTGATATTCTAAATCCCCCGTTCTCCTCAGGTGGCAGTCGATGTCTCCTCTGCGTCAGTTCAAGAAGCTGCCAGAGGAAGTGATCAAGAAGATTGAGAAGAAAAACTTCCCCTTTGAGCGTCTCTATGACCTGAACCACAATGAGATTGGTGAGTCTCCTCCCTCCGTGACATGTTCACTGGATTCCCTCCTCAGCCTGGAGAGTAATCGGTAGCCTGTCATTTGTTTCCTCTTTCAGGTGAGCTGATCCGAATGCCAAAGATGGGAAAGACCATTCACAAATACGTCCACCAGTTCCCCAAACTGGACCTGGCTGTCCATCTGCAGCCGATCACTCGCTCCACACTCAAAGTGGAGCTCACCGTCACGCCTGACTTCCAGTGGGATGACAAGGTCAGTAATTCGACCCTTCACATGCTGCTCTGAAATGTCTCTGTGTCTCAGCCTCCTGACCCACTCTCCTCTTCCTGCTCAGATTCATGGATCATCTGAAGCTTTCTGGATCCTGGTTGAGGATGTGGACAGTGAGGTCATCCTCCACCACGAGTACTTCCTCCTCAAAGCCAAGTACGCCCAGGACGAGCACCTCGTGACTTTCTTCGTCCCGGTGTTCGAGCCTCTGCCGCCACAGTACTTCATCCGTGTGGTCTCAGACCGATGGCTCTGTAAGTAGCTCGATTTGAAAAACATGTAACAGGATTCTCATGATCTTTATGTTCGCATTTCAACAAACTGCTGTGTTTTTTCTGTTTCTTGCCAGCCTGTGAGACTCAGCTCCCGGTATCCTTCCGTCACCTCATCCTACCAGAGAAGTACCCTCCACCCACTGAGCTGCTGGACCTGCAGCCGCTGCCAGTCACTGCTCTCAGGAACTCTGCCTTCGAGGCTCTCTACCAGAACAAGTTCCCCTTCTTCAACCCCATTCAAACACAAGGTAAACAATGAGCGATACAGGGCTTGCTACTCTATATTCACAATGCATTTCCATCATCATTCAACCGATAGTTTTCTCCCCAGCTGTTTCTATTTTTTATTCTTAATGTGAAACTTTTCTTCACTCACCTTTTTTTTTGTATGTTGTTCCTTCAGTCTTCAACGCTGTGTACAACAGTGATGACAACGTGTTTGTTGGCGCGCCCACCGGAAGCGGAAAGACCATCTGTGCTGAGTTTGCCATCCTGAGGATGCTGCTGCACAACGCAGAGGGTCGCTGTGTGTACATCACCCCGATGGAAGCACTGGCTGAACAGGTACGAGTCACATGGAAGCTGAACGTGTACTTATTTAAACTATAATTGCTTACATTGTATTAGATGGAAACATTACATCTGACATATAAATCTGGTTTCCCTCGTCTCTCAGGTGTTCGTCGACTGGCACCAGAAGTTCCAGGACATCCTGAACAAGAAGGTGGTGCTGCTGACCGGCGAGACCAGCACCGATCTGAAGCTGTTGGGAAAAGGTGACATCATTGTCAGTACCCCCGACAAATGGGACATCCTGTCTCGTCGCTGGAAACAGAGGAAGAACGTCCAGAACGTCAGCCTTTTCATTGTGGATGAGGCGCACCTCATTGGAGGAGAAGATGGGGTAAGAATGAGACACTGCTTTGTGCTTCGTTTCAGTCGTTGTTTTTATGTGATACACGTTAGGTGTGAGCTGTTTAGTTATTTGTAGAGTGTGCGCCATTTTAACATCCCTTGTTTCTGTCCATCAGCCTGTGTTAGAGGTCATCTGCTCCAGGATGAGATACATCTCCTCTCAGATTGAGCGTCCCATCCGCATCGTGGCCCTCAGCTCGTCTTTGTCCAACGCCAAAGACGTGGCCCACTGGCTGGGCTGCAGCACCACGGCCACGTTCAACTTCCACCCCAACGTCAGACCGGTGCCTCTGGAGCTGCACATCCAGGTCTGGAAACAGAGATTTGTCTTTCCTCAAAACATCTGTGTGAACAAACAAGACGGCATCACTTCACGTCAGGTTCATTACTTTTTTTTTTTTTTTTTTTTTTTTTTCGTGTGTGTGTGTGTGTGTGTGTGTGTGTGTGTGTGTGTGTGTGTGTGTGTGTGTGTGTGTGTGTGTGTGTGTGTGTGTGTGTGAAGGGTTTCAATGTGAGCCACACCCACACCCGCCTGCTGTCCATGGCTAAACCGGTGTACCATGCCATCATGAAGCACTCTCCCTCCAAGCCGGCCGTGGTGTTCGTACCATCCCGCAGACAGACCCGCCTCACGGCCATCGACATCCTCACCTTCTGTGCTGCTGATGTGGTTCCTCAGAGGTCAGTCACCACAGTAAGGTTCCTGTCTGTAGATCAAGGAACATCATCACTGTGTGCAAAGAATAAATGTTTTTCTCCCTGTAGGTTCTTGCATTGCACTGAGAAAGACTTGGTTCCGTTCCTGGAGAAAATAAATGATTCAACTCTGAAAGAGACTCTGGCCAATGGCGTGGGATACCTGCATGAGGGCTTGTCTGCAACTGAACGCAGAATAGTGGAGCAGCTCTTCAACTCAGGTTTGTCTCAATCCCGCTCGACACTTCAGTCTTCGTGGGTAGGACGGAAACTTAAAGAACAGATCTTAATGTTTTTCTGTGTTTTGTCTTCTTGACTTTTCCAGGTGCTGTTCAGGTGGTGGTGTCCTCTCGGTCACTCTGCTGGGGCATCAACATCTCTGCGCACCTCGTCATCGTCATGGACACTCAGTACTACAACGGCAAAATCCATGCGTAAGGCTCCCGCAACTTAGTTTGAAAAACTGTCTACTACCGTAGAAATAATATGTTTTGTGTTGGTGACATTCTCCTCCTGTTTTCCTCCCTCTGTCAGATACGTGGACTATCCCATATATGATGTCCTGCAGATGGTGGGGAAGGCGAACAGACCCATGCTTGATGATGAAGGTCGCTGTGTCATCATGTGTCAGGGCTCCAAAAAGGTAGAAAGACACCTGTAATTTCTGTGTTATTCAGCTTTAAAAACAGTGGTTGTGCAGCAGCAGAGAACAAATCGAACCATTTCTTTTGTCTTTTCTTAATAGGACTTCTTCAAGAAGTTCCTGTACGAGCCGCTGCCAGTGGAGTCTCACTTGGATCACTGTCTCCACGACCACTTCAACGCTGAGATCGTCACCAAGACGGTGGAGAACAAGCAGGACGCCGTGGACTACCTGACGTGGACGTTCCTCTACCGCCGCATGACCCAGAACCCAAACTACTACAACCTGCAAGGTGAGTCGCATCCTTTGAAAGCACGGATGAGTCTGTACGGATGCTCGCCGAGTGGCCTCAACCTTGACATTGTCGGGACCAACACGTCGAGTCTTCTCTCACCCCGTCAGGCATGTCCCATCGTCACCTGTCCGACCACCTGTCGGAGCTGGTGGAGAACACGCTGCATGACCTGGAGCAGTCCAAATGCATCAGCATAGAGGATGAAATGGATGTAGCGCCGCTCAATTTGGGCATGATCGCTGCCTACTACTACATCAACTACACCACCATCGGTTTGTGCCAACACTTGCCAGACTGTCATGATCCCTCGTGCATAGAGTCCACGTATTGAAGTCTCACTGAACCGTGTTGCTTTGCAGAGTTGTTCAGCATGTCCCTGAATGCCAAGACAAAGATCCGCGGGTTGATCGAGATCATTTCCAACGCTGCCGAGTACAACAACATTCCCATCAGGCACCACGAGGACGCTCTTCTCCGACAGGTAAACAAATCACGAACCATCTATTTACAGCGACATACCTCCCAGCGAGTCCGTGGCATGAATTCATTCTGTCGACTTGTTTTTAAATTCCAGCTGGCACAGAAAGTGCCCCACAAACTGAACAACCCCAAGTTCAACGACCCCCACGTCAAGACGAACCTGCTGCTGCAAGCCCATCTGTCCAGGATGCAGCTGAGCGCTGAGCTCCAGTCTGACACCGAGGACATCCTGAGCAAGGTTTGGATCTCTTGACGAGCCCGACGCGGTCACGTCTCTGGATTCGATCCCGGCACGTGCATTTCATGATTGTTGTGTTCGTAGGCGATCCGTCTGATCCAGGCCTGCGTCGACGTGCTGTCCAGTAACGGATGGCTGAGCCCTGCCCTGGCTGCCATGGAGCTCGCCCAGATGGTCACCCAGGCCATGTGGTCGAAGGACTCGTACCTCAAACAGCTGCCCTTCTTCACCTCGGAGCACATCAAGCGCTGCACAGACAAGGTAAATGTGCTTCACGTCTGACTCGGACGTACGTGGATCATATGCAGATTGAAACATGTTATTTGACATGCTTTTTTTTTTTTTTTTTTCTCACACCAGGGAGTGGAGAGTATCTTCGACATCATGGAAATGGAGGATGAGGACAGAACCGGACTGCTGCAGCTCTCGGACGCTCAGATGGCCGACGTGGCTCGTTTCTGTAACCGGTACCCGAACATCGAGCTGTCGTACGAAGTGGCAGAGAAGGACAACGTCAAGAGGTGTGTGTGCGCTCTGTCAGCAGCAGCGTTTGGTGCAATTACTACAGGAAAAGGTTCATAGTTCTGGAAAGGAAAAGGTTATAGTATAGGGTTTCCACGGGTCGTTGGATTTCTGAAATATTGTGCAATTTTAAAGTCTATTCCAGACATGGAAAGTCAGGGGATTTATCATAAAGTTTTGTTTGCGCGAGAGGGAGCCCTCCGTAACCACAGCAACAGTAATAAGCATGCTGTCTGCCTGAAGCCAACGAGAACATCCGCTTCGACCCAACGCTGCTCTGCTGCAGCCCAGGAGAGGAGAATCTTTAGTCGGGGGCAGCAGCCCCAGTAAATTCATTCATGTTTCCATTCAAGAAAAAAATGTTTTGCTAGTTTTTTTTGTTTTTGTTGAAGCAGTGATGAAACCTTTTAAGTTTCATAATGAAAACTCCTGTGAACTTGTAAATAAAGCTCACAAATAACTGTGAATAACACAAAGTGGCAGGTTGCTCTGATCAGCACACAGGCGGACTGTTTTTCCTTCATTATGGAGGTGATCAAATTGAACTTTTCAATTGGTGAAAGTAATTGAGTTTGGCATATTTTACTTCGAGTGGGAACCCCGCAGTGTGTTTTTATACCCGTGGTAAATGAACGGGAGTGCAGTCCTCTGGATACCTTTCTAAGGTAATCTCTCGTTTCCTCACAGTGGCAGTCCAGTTCTGGTTCAGGTTCAGCTGGAGAGAGAGGAGGAGGTGACTGGACCCGTCATCGCTCCACTCTTCCCACAGGTAAGTTTCATTATTCTTTGCATCTCCAAGAGTCTCCCGTTATATTTTGTCATTTGCATGTAATGACCGACTCTTGTGTAAAATATTTCTCATCGTTACAGAAACGCGAGGAGGGCTGGTGGGTGGTGATCGGAGACCCCAAGTCCAACAGCCTCATCTCCATCAAGAGACTGACTCTCCAGCAGAAAGCAAAGGTCAGCGAGTCGTCCACTGCAAATACCCTGCGATCGGAAGTGCTCCTTAAAGCCACCGCATGTTGTTTATATCGAATATGTCCCTCTTTTCTCAGGTCAAGCTGGACTTTGTTGCACCAGCGATGGGCGTCCACAACTACACCCTGTACTTCATGAGCGACGCCTACATGGGTTGTGACCAGGAGTACAAGTTCAGCGTGGATGTGAAGGAGGCCGACAGCGACGGAGACAGCGACTCGGACTAATCAGTAACTCGAGTCTTACAATCTCCATTATTCCTGTTTGGTAGAGGGGGATCTGTGAGTTTTTTAAGTTTTTTTTTTGTAGATATTTAACCTAATTGATGTTCCTTGACTTTGACTGTCATCTCTGCTCTTATGAAAATAACTGTCATTTTATTCAGCACAGTTGTGTCAGTTTAAATCCCCTGAATGATGTCCTCCAGCCCAGAATCGTAGTGTACAGGATCTGTTCACCATTGATAGACTCACACATGTATTACAGATAAGCTCGTCTAGGTTATAAATGTAACCTTGTTGATCTATAGTCAGTTTTGAGGTCTGAGATTTGATTGGACATTGTGGATTTAAATCCAACAGGGCTGCCCAGTTATATTCTGGAGTGTTTTGTTTTGAAATCTGATTCTTGGACTGTTATAAATGTTTTTAGTATGATGTGCTGTCGGAAATGTTTTTTGCAATAAAGAGAAGCCACATATGCAATTTTTTTTTTTTTTTATTAGTTATTTATATAAACATGTCATTTCAATTAAGCCCTTGCTAAGAAATATATAGACTCAAAGAACACAAGATGCACTGAAATGGTATCCTTTGCACAGAAATACACCATGTTAAGCTGAATCAGATTAGCTGTAAAAGATGAACAATGACCCCAAAGCTTCGGGTGTAACTTCGAATAAGAAAAAAAAAAGACCGGTGATGTTTACTGTCGGTTCAGTTCTCGTCTTTGAACCTCCAAATGGCGATCTCTCCATCATCGCCGCAGGAGGCCAGGAGGCCCGCCTCTTTTGGGTTCCAGGTGGCGCAGTTCACGTCCTGGCTGTGCGCTCTGGTCGCCTGAGCAGCCAGCGAGAACACGGGCTGGTCGGGATCGGCTGTCACGTCCTCCTTAAACACCCTCACTGCATCGTCGCCACAGGCAGTCACCAGAGCGCCGGTCAGCCGACACCTGTCCAAAGGTGGCGAGATTTCATCATTTGATCCGATTAGACGACGAATTCGGGTGCATGCAGACCTGCGAGGATCCCGCTACATTTGACACGTAAAAAAAATCGCATCATATCGAGCGGGTGATCAGGTGAACGGATCTTTCATGCACGCGGAGTGCAGCTGAAAAGCAAATCTGTGATCAGTTTCTCCTCGTGTCGATTTACTCTCCGCACCAATATTAAGGACAACTGTAAATGCCACGTTTTCCTCAACTTAAACAAATTCCATCTGCGTTGTGGAAAAAATAATAAAGTCCTGTGATCGCCTCTCTCAGGCTGTTGGTAAATGCGAGCTAGGCAGCTACAGAGAAGCCAATAGTCTGCAGTTACTGCAGCGCATGCAGCTCAGACAAATGTGTGGCCAAGAATGTGTCAATTTGAAAAGAGTGAAATAAGAATGAAAGATTTACCAAAGCTGAAACAGATTTCATCTCCCACAGATATCACTAAACATCAGGGGAGAGAGTGCAGTTGTAGCCATGTCTTGCATAAAAAAGTGGGAAAGGTCTTACCAGGCTATATCGTACACTGTTCGTCCATGGTACCCAGAGAGAGTGCAAACACATTTCCACGACAAGTCTCCTTTTGACAAGCAGAGCGGAGAAACGCGTTAACGTGAATTTTCCTTTTTTTTTTTTTAATTTTTTTTTTTTATTAACTCCATTTATGTTCAGGAGCAATGCGTTCTACCACAAACAACTCACCCTGTCCACTTTCATTTGGACACTCTTTCCAGATCTTCACGGTGCGGTCATCGCTGCAGGAGGCCAGCCTCTGCCCAGTCGCATCGAAGCACAAGCTCCACACCGTGGACGTGTGTCCCTGCAGGGTGGCCCGGCACTCCCAGTCATCGTCCTCCTCCTTGTAAACACAGATGTTGTTGTCGTAGCTGGCCGAGGCCAGAATCTGGAGAGACGCGCAAGTACGGAGTAAGGTGACGGCGCAACAGACTGAGCGATCATTTCAGGTGCCGAGAGCGGACCTACCTCCTGGGTCGGGTGCCACACGACATGCTTCACATCTTGCGTGTGAGAGTTCACAACTGTAACACACTCGTACTCGTCTTCCTCGTCCACTGCGAGACATGAAGAGTCAAAGGTCACGCTTGTAAACAAACGGAGGGACAGGTACACATTTATAGCAGGACTGTGATGTGGTGACACAAACACAAACCTTCCCAGACCCAGACACTCTTGTCTCGGCTACATGTGGCGAGAAGATTCCCCGACGGGGCCCACGCCACACATTTGACCTCATTCTCATGTCCTTCCAACACGGTCAAGCTCTAGAAGACAAGACAAGACTGGGTAAAAAAAAAAAATCTACAGAGCATTTCCAAACTGTGCTAAATCAAGACTGAATATCTGATGCGTCTCCTCTCACCTCGAAGTCGTCGTTCTTCTTTTTCCAGATGCATGTGGTTGCGTCAAAGCTGGCAGAGGCCAGATAATTCCCACATGGAGACCACGCCACTTTCCTCACAGTGCGCTGGTGTCCATCCTGAAGAACACTCTTACATATCCAAGAGTCACCTAAAACAAACAGAAAGGGGTCAGAGAGAGTTTAACATCGAGGGAAGTTGAACAAATCATTGTGAAAGACTTACTTTATGGCAATGTTGACCGTTTTTGTTTAAAACATTCAAATGTTGACTAAAACTATAAACTGACCGGTGAAGCGTTAAGTATAATACTAAAGCCCAGCAATAAATACTGCCTTCATTCAAATTATAACGCTCAGTTGTTATTCAATCTGATCGAGAGAGCTGTTGTTATATTTTAATGCTCGTTTAGGAGACTAATACGTGGTGCTGTTGAACTGCGCAGTCACACCGAGAGGTGTTCCTCATATTTTAAATAAAATAGGCCGACAAGAAATCAGGAATCCCTTTTCTGCTCGGTGTGACCAGTTATATATGAATATGTGACGAACAACATTATCCCAAACTCCGATTCAGTAAAACGGATGACAGGAACAGACACGTCATCTTCATTTGGTGACGTAATGACTTTTTAAGATGTTGTGTTATAATATTACGTCAGCGCAGAAGCGGGTTTTTTAACCGCACGTGTCAATAAAGTGACTAGTTTCTTGTCCCTCGGTCCTTTTTGACGGCGGCTCACCTTCTCGTCCCCAGATCCGGACGGTCTTGTCGCCCCCGCATGAAGCCAGCAGCGTCCCGCTCGGGCTCCAGCTGACGAACCAGCACCGGGAGTCCGGATGTGCGCTCAGCCTCTGGACCAGGGACAAAGCGTCCTCCATCGTCGCTGCGCCGGTCAGATGTTTGAACCCGTCGGGTCGCTATCAGGTCCTGTCCGTCTTCCGCCGACAGACAGGAAACTCCGCCGAGCTACGGTGACAACCCGCACAAACAAACCGGCGCAACTGTCCTAAACGGACAGACGTTTATCAGCAAAAGGTGGCGTTGGGAGAAAAAAAAAGAAAAAGAAAAGAAGAAGGGGGAATGTATTTGCACCAAAGAACAAAGTACAAAAGTTCACAAAAACAACCGCGTCGGAAATAACGCCATCTTTGATTATCAGGTGCTGGACGCGCTGCATTGTGGGTTGTTTTTTGTTTTTTTAATTTTAAAAAAAAAAATGATTTCTTTCCTTTTTATAGATGTGATGAAAAATCTGGTATACATGGGGAATTAATTTTTTTAAGGAAATAAAATCAGTTGTATGAGTGTCGGTATAATAGGTTTTGCAGATAACCTTTGTTTTTCATTTTGACCTACATTAATGACATTGCACACTAGCTATATATATATATATATATATACATGTAGGTATTGCATAATGCCGATATATATATCGGAATAGAAATCTAGCGTTAATCATGTAAACTGTGTTTAGACGAGCCACCGCTAGGTGGCAGTAGTACTGATCGCCACTTCTATTCAGGCCACGAAGAAGAATGGTGTGAACGAGGAAGTCAATATTTTAGAGGAAACCAGCGTAAGCTGTCTTTTGTTTTGTTTTCTCTTTGTTTTTCTGTACCAAATTTGGAGACCTTTTTTTTACCAGCGTAGTCAGATAGATTAGTTCGTAAATTATAGGTTATCTTATTTGTTTCAATTAAGTTTATTTATTCCCGTAAAAGCTGTCGTTATTTGGTGTTTACTGTGAGTTAGCTTCTGACGCTAACAACAGAGCTAACAGGCCTGAAGGCCATCTGTCCATTGTGTACCCGTCAGTCAGATCCTGTTTGGGTTTTTTTTGTTTTTTGTTTACCGTGCAGCCGGTTTTAAGGTCGGACTTCGTTTGGAAACATTTGATAACAGTGAACGACGCGCCAAGACCGCTGTCATCCGTTAATCGCCTTGGTAACGTCAACTGTTACCGGGTTTGTATTTTGGTCAGCTGAACGCGAGTGAAGAGAAACCAAAACCACAAGAGAAGATAATAAGGAGGTCGGGATGAGCATGTATGCCCCGCCGGGTTCTGCTGTCCCCGGAGGCCGGAGGAGGAGAGGGGCCACCTCGCTGCCCAAGCAGCCCGAGCGGAGCCTGGTGTCGGCTCTGCCCGGAGCTCTGTCCATCACTGCGCTGTGCACGGCCCTGGCTGAGCCGGCCTGGCTCCGTGTTCACGGGGGCACGTGTCCGAGACAAGAGCTGGGGGTGGCAGATGTCCTGGGATACATCGACCCCAAGCTGATGGATGGTGAGGACCAGCACTGACCCGTTAAAACCCCACAGCAGAGATTAAATCCAGGAGCTCGCTTGTAATGCTTTTGTGATGTCACTGTCTTCCACCAGATTACTGCGTGAACCCGCAGACCATCTTGCTGCTGAGGGTAATCGCCGCCTTCTGTTTCCTGGGCATCCTCTGCAGCCTGACGGCTTTCCTCTTGGACGTGTTTGGACCCAAGCACCCTGCCCTAAAGATCACGCGCAGATATGCGTTTGCTCATATTCTCACAGGTATTCATATTTCATGCTGGAGTTCTTCTCAGATCTTTTTCATTTTCTAGAAAATGCAATTTGTCAGGTTTGGCTACTTGGAAAATAATTTAAAAAAAACAAACAAACAATAATCATCTATTTAAAAAGCACTTTTCCAAACTTGCATTACAACGTGAAATTAAACAAGCTATGCAATCATTTAAAGCAACGAGCATGAACCAAAAAAAAAAAAATGCAGTTGCAGTGTAAAGTAACAAAAATACGAGAAGGATCACTACGACAAAAAATGAAAGTGGATCACTCCAAACCGGGAAAGGCTCTCCGACAGAAGTATGTTTTTAGAAGAGATTTAAAAGATGTCACTGACCCCTAAATTATGAGCTGAATTTCATTTAATTTTCAACTCGGGTGTCCGATAGTAAATGCTCAGTCACCTTTAGTTTCAGCCGCCCCCCGCGGGAACAGGTAGGAGTCCTTTCTCTGAGGATACAGGCTCATGTGCAACAATAAGGTCAAACATGTAGCACAAGGAAGGACTGAAGAGCCTTAGAAGTCACCAGTCAAATTTTAAAATCAATTCTAAAACATACTGGGAGCCGGTGGGCTATAACGGGTGAGATATCCGAGTTGTGTACCAAATTGAGTTGACTGATGGACGTCTAGACGACACCGGTGAAGAGGATGTTGTGATAGTCTCGTCGTGGGGAGATGAAGGCGTGTAAAATGTTCTCTGGGTCTCAAAATGATAAAAAAAAATAGATAGTATTATTGAGGTGTTTCTATGACCAAAAAAAAAATGCGATTGCACAAGTTTTGTGATGTAATCCTGGAAATTTGAAGTTGCCGTCAAACCAAATGCCAACATTCTTTTCACCAGGTTTAATGTTCTCCGTGAGTGGGCCAGCAGATGGCAAGATTTGTTGTGCTCCGTGCCAGGAACCGATTACAATAATCTCCGTTTTTGATAGAATTAAACTGGAGATCGTTTTGTGACATCCAAGCTTTTGACATCACACGTGCAGTACTTCAAACCGTTTTCTCTGTCTCCCGTCAGTGCTGCAGTGCGCCACGGTCATAGGCTTCTGCTACTGGGCCTCGGAGCTGATCTTGTCCCTGCAGCAGCAGCACAAAAAGTACCACGGCTCTCTCATATACGTCACCTTCGCCATCAGCTTCTACCTGGTGGCGGGCGCAGGCGGAGCGTCTATTCTCGCCACAGCTGCAAACCTCCTGCGTCACTACCCGACCGAGGAGGAGGAGCAGGCTCTGGAGCTGCTCTCGGAGATGGAGGACAGCAGCGAGACTTTTCCTGCTGATTATGACATTGCCAATCAGTTTCAGCCGCCGCCCGCCTACACGCCCTAACGCCGCCGGACTGGCCTTGCTCACACAATTCTTTCTCGGCACAGCTATTCGCTTGATGGGCAAAAACCACCACTCTTTATCAAATGGATCTCTTTGCAAATACTCTTGGCAATGAACACGCCGTGTGCACAGTTAGTGCGCAGGTTCCTTGAATGACAGTGCTTGGGTGCATGAAAGCTTTCTTTAGTGGTGACAGAAATTTAGGAGATGATTCTTACTTTCACCACCAAAGTGGTTAGTGATCTGCATGTAAATGGCTTTTAGGATTTGGTCCTTACATGTAAAGAAAACGAAACTGCAAGGAGCGCTCAACACGGTGCATCACGAGTAAACGATGAAACGGCCGCAGCCTGATCAATACCAATTATTGAATCGGGGCTGTTAGTGGTTGTGTTGCTCTTGATTGGACGTGGACGGAGCTTTGTTAAGCGGCATTTTGATTTGATTTGAATTGATTTGATTTGATTTGATTTGATGTGCTTGCCACGTGTTTTATTTTACTGATACATCATAGCTGCAGAAAAACACTAACAAGATTGTTTTAGACATTTTATATAAAATATCAAAAGGACCTTATTTATTGTCCGTGCTGTCTTTTCTTTGTTTTGTTTTTTTTTCCTTTCGCTTTGTACACATCTGTCACTGGTATAGTCTTCTTTGTTCACTTCTGTACTTGAAATAACGAGAAAAATGTGAGGCAGGTCTTTGTGGTGTTTTAAAAAGGATCATGGCATGTGTTGTGTGTTGAGAGCTGGCACCCACGGAGGGTCGGAAAAAACCGTAAGGGTGACGTTTAGTAACCGAAACCTCACGGCGTGAGGTGGTCATGTCGCGTTCCTTGTATTTTATTTTATTTTTTTTTATTTTTTTTTAAAGAACCCTTATTTGTACTTTGTGATTACCATATGTGAAAGTTTCAGTATGCGTTTCCTATGCATGAGTTATTTTGTGTGCAGATTTGAAACCCTCAGTCCAAATCTTGCGAGAACATCTCACACGAGGTGCCAGCTGAGGCTTGACATTTTGACTGATGGTGGTGATTCTAGTTTGTTGTATATTCTTCTGTTGATGCCATTTCCTGCATTTTGTTCCCTCAGAACTGTCACTATAGTTTCGTCACCAGTATGTAAATATTGATCGTTTATACATAAAAAGTGGTCATAATAAAACGAGATGCCATACTTTGCCTCCTGTTTATTGCCTGTAGGGTCACAGTGAATCGTAGGCTCTTCCTTGTCTTCCAAATGCAGGTGGGAGCTCCGGTTTGGAGTCGACAGTATCGTCTCTGGCATTTCCGTCCGACCAAGGTATTTCTGGGTTTAACGTCTAGACGTTGTAGACGCATCATGGCATTACAGAGAGTAAGAGCCTTACAACCTAATGGACTTTAAAGGGCAGACAGTATACCTTGTACTATATAAAGGCATCACTTACACTGCCACCACATGAAATAATACAATACAGTAAGCATTTCCAAAAAGTGCACAAAGATGCAGAGAGTTGTGCGAGAGAAGGTCTACTTCTCATCAGTTAACTGCCTCTAACATATAAAATTGGGTTTTATTCCTGCAAGTTCCCCCCCCCCACCCCCTCATCTTCACACCCTACCCAAAGTTGAATTCTAATTACGTCAAGATATTTTATGGATTAAACGACATGTTTAGATTCCTTTCCAAAGCTGAAGTCACTCGGTGGCCAAATGACTTAAGTTAATCAGATGAATAAACGAGCTATTTTAAGGGAAGGGTGTTCAAGAGGGGAAGAGGTTTGTCAAGGCAAAGAAGAGGTGGCTCTTCGAAAGGAAACAAAGCTTATGTTGCAACGTCACACGGCCAAACTCTGGTGGTATATATACCGGCAGTCTCAGAGAGACAATATCTCAACCGTCGAAAGTCTTTACAGGTTCCGTGAAAATCTGTTAAGTCACATTTATCCCTCCTGAAACAGTGCGATTGAAGCGAAACCATGCTTGCAACCAGGACTTTGCTTTCAAAACAAACACTGGCTGTTCTCTCTCGCCAGCCTGCCTGCTTTGTTCACCACGGTG
Source organism: Embiotoca jacksoni (assembly GCF_022577435.1). NCBI lineage: Eukaryota > Metazoa > Chordata > Actinopteri > Embiotocidae > Embiotoca > Embiotoca jacksoni. Next base: position 17,816,511 of record NW_027185436.1, on the reverse strand, counting down.
ACTATGGCAACTGGGGAAATACCAATGTTGCACTGGTAAGTGAAGTTAGATCAATATGGGACCAGTGAAAAGAAGAGGAGACATCAGTGTGGGCATATTTGTGATTTGTGAATCAATGTGTTGCAGGTTTTCTCAGGATGTGGATGGGGGGATGGGACTGATGTCCACGAGGGGGTGTAGTAAGTATCAGTCCTGCTGAGATCAGGGATTTCAAAATCAATGCATTAACATGCATCATCGAGCAGATATGGTAATTTACAACTCTGTCTTCAGCACCATGTACCACCTGAGCCGTAACGGTGCTCGCTTCCAGATGTTTGCTCCAAATCAACAGCAGATGAATGTGATGGACCACATGAAGAAGCAACCTGCCTCTGGCGAGAACCGGTAGACTTGTCAGGAACCACTGATACACCTTCAGATGTGTCCAATGGCTTATCTACTTCACACCTGACTCGTCTACTTCCACAGTTTATGATATTTTCTGACCGTTGCACAGGAACATGATGATGGAGTCGGCGCGCTTCAGTCACGGTCAGGGAATGATGCAAATGCAGGACCTGTCCAAGCTGGATGTCAACAGCTTCGATGCCATCATCTTCCCCGGAGGCCACGGAGTCACCAAGAATCTGTGAGGAACAATATAATATCAAGTTATCGCTTTGAGTAGTGTGAAGCAAGGTGAAATGAGATACAGTACAAGCTGGTATGATTTAAAACAAACGGAGAATTAATATCAGTTTATAACTCAACTTCTTAGGTCCTCTTTTATGAAGGATGGCAAAGACTGCAAGCTGCATAATGATGTGGAAAGGGTGCTCAAAGAGTTCCATCGTTCACGGAAGCCCATTGGGTATGTATCATTTAATCAATATTCAGTACTGAAGGGCTGTACAATTATGTACAACTAAACAATCCGAAGTGCCAAACAGTCACTTGAAATTTACATTTTAAATTTGAACATGAGGCCACATTGCAGACTGTCACTGATTTGCCAGATACTTTAAATCTGATTATTTAAAGATTTATTTAAACAATCCCTGTAACAGAATTGGGACAGTGGAGCAGCTGAAGAAAGGAAAAAGACCACACAATGAATTTGGAACCGTTTGTTAATGTAAATAAAAACAAAGTACAACAGATAGCCTATAAAATGGGCAAAGACAAATGTGTTAAAACATCTAACGGTATCAAAACAGCTCAGTCTATCTGCAAAATATAGAAGAAATTAAAATATGCATAGAAAAGTAATTTACTTAATTTTATTTTTAAACTGCACCTAAATCAGAAATAAAACTGTGCCTCATGAGCTGTATGTCAAACCCTTCTCTCGTACTTTGCTGCCTCTTTTAAGAAGCTGTGTGGTGAAAGTCTCAGTGGCAACAGTAGGAAGAGCAGGTGCAGGGGGGAAAAAAAATACAAAAGTCTTAATCTGCGTGAAAGCATCGTGAAAGCAGCCAGGTAAATCCCAAAACTGGCAGGACATAGTGAAGGCTCCAGTACTGAATGCCCCCGCAGTAATCTGGCAGGAAGCGGCCGGTCCACCGGGTCCTACGGTGGCACGAGGAGGACCGACGAGGTGATGAGGGGCAGCTGTGCAGATAGGGCACAGGGTCAGGTGACGGGACACCTAGTGGCCAGGTGCAGAACGGCAGGTCCAAGGGGGCTCCAGGTGGTGGGATTACAGGAATTAAAGACCTGAGTCGTTGATTGAGGATGAGGAAGAGGAGGATGAAGCAGCTGTCACTATGACAACGTGAGTTCAAAAGGTACGTTGACTTTTGACCGAACGGAGAGTAATCCTCTCCTATCGCCACTAATGCCTACAAAGAGTTTGGAGCCATTAAAGATGAAGTTACAAAGAACTACTTAGAAGAAAAAAAAAAAAATTATGACGTTTTAGTTTAATAATAAGTCATAAAAATGTGCAACTCGACATACCCTGTGAAGTCTGTAGGCTATAATCTTCTATTCCAAAAGAATTACAGCAAACTTACTGCTGCGTAACAAGACATTGTGAGGAAGAGTACAAGTGTAAACTGTAAACTTAATTGTTGCTGAATTCCATTTAGCTTCTGTATTCTTAAAGTGCACACAGATATTTCAGCTGCACAGCAAAATCACCATTACATCATTGAGACTACAAGTTGGCTCTACAGTTGTGTGCAAGAAATCTAGAAACCAAGCGTAAGCCGAAACACTGTTTTCACTTTGTCTGATCAGTTTATGAGCTCTCAGCTCTGCTAAAATTTATGTTCATAACTCTTGACCATTCCTGCTTTGATTTAACCTTCGTTATATTAAGTTTAGTGTGGGCTCGGCTACTCTTTTGCAACTGAGTTGATGAAAGAAACAGCTCCTGGACCATGTTGTCTCCTGTGTCTGCGAAACACTGGTCATGTCCAGTTCAGGATCTTATTCCACCTGATTTGAGGGAACTACTTTTGGATTCATCTATCCAACACATCAGGGCTCCCACCGAAATCTCCTTGGGGTGAACAGTTGAGTGGTAGACTTATTGTTTCTTTGAATTAGGGAGATGTTGTCCATCCAAGTAAACTCCTGCATGCTTTAATTTGATTGTAAATGCTCATAGACACCTGACAGTCTGTAATCCTGCCTCATTGTGTGACACATAACAGTGTAACCAGATCGTTATGCTGGGAGAGACTTTCTTTTTCAGGCCTTGAGTGTCTCCTGTCCTGACACTGCAGGAAATTATTCTCACACCCTGATTTACCTTGACGAAAACCTCGACCACTTGTCTTCTCCGGTTCCAGACTGGCCAGCACGGCTCCTATGATGGCCTGCCGTGTGCTGCCCAGCATCGAGGTGACCATGGGCTACGAGAAGGACGACAATACCCGCTGGGGCAACTGGCCCCACACAAACATGGTACAGGCTGTGAAGGCCATGGGTGCTCGGCACAATGTCCGTGAGCCATATATATCCTTTCAGGGGTCTGTGTTCACTGTAGATGTTAGTTTAAAAAAACAAAATCGATGTCCATTTTGTCATTGCTTTTATTGTGAAAGAACTCCTGCTTTGACCTTAACCCTTTCTCTCACGAAGCCTACGTGGATGAGAAGAACAAAGTGGTCAGCACTCCCACCTTCATGTGGGAGACAGAGTATCACTATCACTACATATTTGATGGTATTGGAAACATGGTCAAACATGTCATGCGCATGTCGACCAAGTGAGGTGGCATTTTTAAATAGAGGAAGTTGGCGTTGACATGCAACGTACACGTGTGTATTGTGACGAGTTCTGACCTGAAATAATAGAAATGCTTTAGGTTAAGAGCAAATGGCTTGTTGTGTGTACTTGGTGGTTCATGTGGCGTGTGTAGTATGTGAGCCAAATAATTTGTGAGTCCAGATAACATCAACACAGAGCAGATCTGCACATCTCAGCGGCTCCTGGGTCATTTATGAACTGTGATGCATGTTTTCACCTAAAGACATACTTTCTTAAGCATGACAGGCAGGGAGAAATTCATTCTGCCTCCTCAAAGTGACAAGTCAGCCAAATCACTGATGAAAACCCAGTTGTCACAGTTTTGGCGCTACATGTGTTGCAGCTTTGTGGCCGTGAAAAAGCACCAAAACAGTTCAACTGCAAACTTAAGATGGACAAAACAAAGATGTGTCTTTGGTCCCAGGCGAAACCAGTGAAGATCTCCATCTTAGACATACAGGAACTCGTGTTTTACTCTCTGACTCCAGTTTCATAAAAAAAGAGATGTTAAATGCTTGAAATAAACACAAATGTTGTGAGCAGCGTCTGGTAATGTTGTTCAGTGTTTGTCACACCTACTGCAGCCCTGAAGAAAAACTGACTCAGCTCTCTCCAGAAGTTTAGCTCCCTGCTTCACAGGTTGAACTACAGGAAGCGGAGGATGATAATGTTCTCACTTTCATGCTCCAATACATGTTAGCAGTGTATCAGTAAGCATGGTCACGTTAGCTTTTTTTTGCTCAAATCGCTACAATGCAGCCTGACAGATGCCCTAACATGGCTGTAGATTATTCGATATTTGATTATTTTCTTTGTGAAAAAAAACACATCAAGTAGACATCATTGATCCAAGCAGAGTATGTTTGTATGTCTCATGTCTGGAGAGTATCTTCACAGATTGGCAGGACAGAAAGGCCTTAAAACCCCCTTTAAGCCTGGTACCTGGAGAAAGGAAAGACATACACAGGTTTAAATAAGACAGAGGATAAAAAGAAGGACGAGATGGATGGGAAAGGGAAAAAGTGAGGCTGGGAAAGACCTGGAAATTAAGAAAAAGCAACTATGTTTTTCGATGTCACACTTTTCCACAAAGCACTGAAAAAAAAAAAAATCAACAATCTCTCCATCTGGTACATTCGGAATAAAACCATTTATTCATTACAAACATATAAAAATGACAAAAACAACCAGGTGGTAAGATATAAAAATTTTCAGTTTATACAAAGCTTTCAAAGCCATCGTCAGAAAATGCATATTCACTCCACATGAGGATTTTCATCTGGGTTATTTCACTAAATATAATACAAATGTTGACTGTTCCCAAAAGTACAGCTACAAAGATCTCCTTTAAATCTCTGTTTGTCAGGTGACGTACAAAAAACCCCCCCCAAAAAAACCCGCGTCGGTCACATTTCAGTAAAAAACAAAACATGTAGGCCAATGGGCACAAAATTCATACCGACAGACTTGTAATTCAAAAACAGAATCAGAAGTCGATGAAATATTCACAGTGCTGCCTTCACATCAGTGATGTGAATTGTAAACATTTTTGCATATTGTAAATCACCTCAATAAATATACAGAAACACTCATCATGTGAGTAAAACCTTTGTAAAAAAAAACAAAAACGTGTTCAATAATTTGCAATCCTCTAATCAGTTTTGTTTGATTACGAGCCTCACAGTGTCACTCCCACCAGTGTGCGCATGATAGTAACAAAAATAAGGCAAAAATAATTTTCCGCTGTTTGTCGTCAAGTTTTACAGCCTCTGTTGTTTCATCGCAGAGGTTAAGGTTCGACCGATTCAGGTGGAGTGAAGTAGCATTTTGTCGTCTGATGAAATGATGAAGAGGAATATATAATACAACAGCGGGATTCGTTCTCATTAAACTATATATAAACATTTGTACACTTTGAACAAACACTGAAGCGAATTGATAAACAAATGTCTCAACAGAGAAGTGTTATTGGGACAGACAACATGTATGACAGGAAATTATTTCAGGCCACCAGGAGGTAAATCACAGCAGCGACTGAAACAAAGTCTTCTTTTAAATAAAGTAAATTACTGTCTGGAGTTATGAAAGATAAGTAACACAAAAAAAAACAACCACGGAGCTTCTGCATTAAAGCACAATTATTAGAGTTCCCTTAATCATGTGATCTTTGAGTATGGTTATTATTAAAGTACTTAATGTATGTCGAACTGAGGGGGAGAAACGCTTCGGGCACTGTTTGATTGGCATCACAGGCAACATTACAGATGCAGACAGATGTTTTCTTGGACACAGACCTACATAATTGTCATTAGCGTCCCTTCATCACTAAAGGACATCAACCTGAAGTACCACCTTCATTATGTAGCATGCTGCTGCTTTTATAAAGCAGGTCTGTCCTAGCTGTCTACTGGAAACCTTTCTTAGTCTCCATGTTCATTCGTTTGTGCCTGATTGTCAAGGTTTAAAGAAAATTTAAAAAAAAAAATACAGTTGCACGAGCTTCTTAATTTTTTTTTTATATAAATATTCTCAGCTTCATTATGCAGAGCACAATGGAAGAAGTACGAAATGAATCCGTCATGAAAACCACTGAGGAGTTGCAGTGTCACGTTCGATGGCATTCAGCAGTACTCTCTCTTTTAATTGCTTGTCTGCTGTGACAGATGATACAACTTTAAACAGCGAGTTCTTTCACATGACGAAGCTCCAGTGAGACGTCACAGCGTCCTGGACCACAGTTCTGTCGTCTGTTCTTGAAAACTTGCTATTTGGTACTTTTCTTAGATGCGCCTGTGAAAGACAAAGACAAGAGCAGCATTAGAGAGCCGTCCTTAAAGGACACGGTTCAAACATCAGAATCATAAACTGAGCAGCGTGCACTAATTCACCGTACGTCGCTGACACAGTAAGCGGGCAAGAAAAGGATGCAAGCGGGCGAGCAAAGCGAGAGGTGGGGAAAAAAAAAAAGAAGGAGGAAAGAGGCGAGAGGGCAGGCGGGTTAACGGACCGAGTTCACTGCTAGAGCAGCGCTGAGTTGGAGTCAGAGTCTGATTCGTGGCCGGGGGCGAGGCGGGGCTCGCCGGGACACACGGATTCCTGACCCTGCCTATACCGTTGGTACTCCAGGCGGAGAGCGTTGAAACGCGCTTCACTTAGGGAGCGGCTGTACTGGCAGTGAGGTGGGTTGAAAACTGGTGGGCTGACTGAGGGAGACGGGCCTGGAGGGTAGGGGGGAGGGGAAAGGGGGGAATCAGGGACAGGAAAGGCATGGATGGGAAGGTCATGGGACAAGCTCACAATAATCACAGCACACAGGATGGAACACATGCAGCACCATCACGTCAAGCGTTACTACACGCACGGCGGTACATGCAACATTGAGAACGAATATGTGCAAAAAAGAAAAGCGCTCACCTTTCCGTCGCTGATCCCGGAGGCCGCCGGCTTGATCGTACCTACGTTCCCCCCCGCCCCTCCAGAAACCTGTTTGTGACTGATCAAACCTTGTGGCCTCCAGGATCTCGGAATCCACACAGGCATCAGCAGAGTCCCACTCATAACTCTCATCTACTGATGTGTTCCTTCTAATGAGATACACAAAACAAGTGGTGAGAAAACAGCAATCGCAACCAAGAGACAAAAACAACAGCGTGAATGTTACTTTGGCAACGCAAGTAAATCCCTCAGCCGAGAGGACGCTCCAGTGTGATTGTTACTCCGGGTGTGGTGGCGGTTCACCTTTTCGCTCTCCTCTCAGGCAGCTCCATCTCAGCTCCGTGCCGCTCGTTTTCCTCCGTGGTCTCTGGGGAGCTGAGCAGTGTGGGAGTGATGGACAGGGACTGTCGGAAGAGACCTGCGCTGCCTCTACCGCTGCTCTGACTGGCATAACTGGCCCTCCCGCCCTCCCGGATCTCTCTGACCTCCCGGATCTCTGTCTCCCCTCCCCTCCCCATCACCCTGTCTGGCTGTCTGCAGCTCTCTCCCTCTCTGGGTGGGAAGGGGGAGGCGTAGTAAGGCGAAGGCCAGCTGATGCCCCTGGGCAGGTAGGACCTCGGAGGGCCTCTCCTGGAGTCCGTGGGTCTCGAGCTTTCCGCTCTGGATCCTGGCCAGTGCTGGTACTGAGGGACAGGGATGGAGGTGGGCATGGGGACATATTTATGCTGGGCAGACCTCAGAGTTTCTTGATACGAGGGAGACCACCTGGAGGACTCTGGGAAAACAGTGGCTTGTCGTCGTGGATCGGAGGGTTCCAGCATTGGGGAGATTGAGGTTTGTCTGGGTGGGTACATCGCGGGAATGAGGTAGGAAGGGCTAGCTAAAGATCTTCGTGTGTGATGAGGCCGCTCTAAGCTCCCCATGCTGGGGTGTCTAAAAGGGACATACTCCCGCCAGGAGGGGCCCGGCCTGGGGAGGGAAGATGGCGTGCGACCTAGGCTGTAGGACTTCACCCTGACGTCTGGGTTCGTGAACTCGTCCCAGTGGCATTTCTCAGAAACATATGTTCTTGGGCTCTCAAAATGCTCCCACCTCTGTGAGCCCAGGCTGATGGATTTCTTTAGGAAAGGACGAGGCTGTCCCATACCTGAGAGAGTTCGACAGGGTCCGATGCTGAAGGATTTCTTTAAAAATGGCACTGGGGCTTGACATATTCGTGACGCAATCTTATTTGTCCTGCTGCCCTGAGAAGCTTGTCTTTGGGATTGCTCTGAAAACTCACCACTGTCTACAAAACTCTGTGAGTGTTTTGACACTATTTCCGCCATGCCTTTAGCTGCACTGAACAAGGTGTGAGCTGACCTGGAGCCGAGCCTGGATTCAGGCCGGCCCGTGCTGTTACTCCCAGCTCGAATTTGTGTTTTCTCATCGTAGAGCTGCCTGCTAGATTTTTCTGGACCAGCTAATGATGGTGTTGTATCATCAGGAAATCTTACTCTAGCTTCCACATGGGGGTAACGTCTACAGCCTTGTTTTTTACCAGCACCGAAGCTGGCCTCTGCAGCACCTCCAGAATGAGTCTGTTCAAGCCACACCTCCCCCTGGTTGGTGCCTGGTTCTCTGTTTTCCTGAACATGAACTTCCCAGTTTTGAGGAACTACGTCAGGCTTGGCCACCACAGAATTGTCTGACATTACTTCTGAACTTTGTCCAGTCGTGTCTGTGACTGCAGCTTCTTCCACAGGCTCATCCACACTCATTTCAATGAACCCTGGAAGGCTCAGGTATTCAAGAATTGCACTTGTCTGGAGTGGGGACATCGTGGGAGATGGGGCGGTAGGCTTGGCCTTCGAGGAGTCCGACATTCTGGGGACAGAAAACTGAGACTGGTCGCTCTCGACCTCTTCTACAAGAGTTAAGGTTGAGATAGGGCTGGGACTATCAGAGAAAAGACACTTGTCACTCCTCCTGGAGCGTGTTCGGACGCCTTCTCTCTCTAACTCAGAGTAAACCCCTGAACTTCGTCGGTCATCCCGGCACCGAGTATCTCTATCTTTGGCCTTTGCCCCTACTTCATGATGCTGGTAGGGTAAAGTAGAATAACTAGAAGGACTGGGACCCCTTGTGGCTGAGTAGTGTACTTCTGCAGTTCTCTCAGGCTGATTAAATGGACCAGAAGCTGAACTTTCCAGCCTCTCTGTGGTGAATGACGGACTTCTGGCAGCTGACTCAGCGTACGAATGTGTGGATCGTGAAGCAACACCTTCGTCCTGCTCGGTGAGGGACTTCATGCATATATTTGGCTTTCTCTGAGGACTGAATGACCCGTCTCTGTCCGGTGTTTCTAGACACAGAACAGGGGTTTCAGAGGTGACGTTGAGGGACAGCATGGGGAGGGAGGTGTTCTGTGTGAGCTGGGAGCGAGATGAGTCAACAGCAAGAGAGTCCTCTGTGACTTCTCTGCATGTGTGAGGATGATGTAACCTGGGCGATGTGGTCTTGCGGGGTCTCTGTGCAGGAATGAGGCTGGTGATAGACGTAACAGGGCTCATGTCCCACTGTATGCGAGATGAACGGAGCCGGTCCATGGGACTGCTGGTGCTGCCAAAGTAGCACGCCCTCCTATAGTCAGATACCCGACTTGTCTGGCCGGAGGCCGTGTGTTTCTGTCTGATCGCAACATCTTGCGGCTTCCACACGGGGTCTTCTTCTGACGTGGGTGCATCCCTTTGAGGGCTTTCTGTTTTATTAGACTGTTCTCTCCCTCGACTGCGACATCTTTGATCAGCTGTGTAGCTCTTCAACTCTCTTTCCATTTCCTCCCTCTCTTTCGCCAGCTGGACGCACTTGTCCATGCTATTGCTCTCCAGCTCACCGTCAAGTTGTGAGACCATGGTGCTGTTATTAGTCAAATGACTCTCCATAAGCTGGTAACTGGAGTGGTGTGCTCTGTCTCTATCCAGAAGCTTTGTTCTCCTCCCCAAACTGGGGAGCAGGTCTTCGGTGTGACCCGGCTGGCGATACCTCCTCAGAGAATCGCTGGGTTTTTTCTCACTGTTGTCTGAATAAAAGCTTGCTCTTTCCAAAAGAGCCTCTGAGCCCTGTTCGTCGTCAGAGTAAAAGCAGCCGTGACGGGAGAAGTTTCTGGCCATGGTTCGAACTCTTCCAGGAGAGGAAGGATGGCTGTTCATCTCGGGGGCGTCCACCGTAAGAGGAGAATCCTTCCTCTCGTCCTTCTCTGAGCTCAAAATGTTTGATTTTGGAGAGTCCCTGAATGATGTCCTCTGGCTCCCGGAGCCACTGGCCCCGCCGTTAATTTGCAGGACGTCCTTGTTCATGTTTTTCTTATAGGAGGGACTGGCACCCTCAGGCAGTGGCTGGACAATGAAGCGTCCGTCTGGGCCTCTGGAAATGGACTCTATAGCAGTTGGTGAGGGCACCTGAGAACCCAGGTGACTCTCAAAGAGTGTGTAATGAGGTGGCGGGGACGAGTTGGACAAGAGCTGTTTCCGCTGGTCGTGGTATTCCCCGCGGCTGCCTTTATCAAAGGAGGACCGATTGGACTGAGAGGAGGAGGAGTTGGGAAAGAAGGGAAGCGGTGGACACAGCTTCAGCTTTAGGACGCTGTCTGGGCTGCGAGGAGGTGAGCGAGATCTGAGAGAGACAGCAACAGGGGGAAAAAAAAATGCTTAAAACAGAGCTTTCTGCACAAAGATGGAGACTGTAATGACTTTAGTCAAATAGTTTCACCCCACATGTCTTCAAAATGTCACCATCAGAAAAGAAAATGTAAAAACAAAAATCATTCATTCAAGTCCTAGTAGCAACAGTCCACTGGCAGTTATCATAATCATACATTGATTGAGAAGCAAGATTTACAAAAGATTTGCAAATAGGTCATATGTACTGTGCATAGACTGCTACAAACACAATGAAATTAAGCAAAATGTTTAATAAGAAAACACAGCACACTTACTCTGGAGATGTGTTCTTCTGGAAGGCAGATGGCAAATCTACAAAAAATGTGGAGAAAAGATTAAAAAGATCAAACCATCTCAGGAATCAATTTTGGCACCGTGTTTAAAGCACAATTACATATTATTGGAAAAAAAAAATAAAAAAATCCAGTGCTTCACCTTGTCTTCTCTTTCTACGCCTGTGCTGTTTCCGGTGACTCACAAAACACGCTGTCACCAACGAGAGGATGATGGCCACAAACAGAAAGCACACTCCTCCTAACACACCAGCCAACAGCGGCTCAGTGATGACCTCCAAGAAACTTGGACGCAGTGGGTAAATCTCCATCCCTGTAATCAGACCGCAGTCAAATTCCATTGCTAGGAAAGAATGCTAATTTTGTAACCGTCCAGTAATAACCATTTATCGTTTGTAACGCTAATGTTCATTTATTTATTTTATTTATTCTGTAAAGCTTCTTACCTGTGGTGGATATGTTGACCGACTCGCTCGGTTCACTGAGCACTTTGTTGCTCCGAGACATCAGCCGCAGATCATAAATGGAGTCCTGATAGAAAGATAGTCAAATTTATCGATTATACATGAATTAGCAATCTTGAAATAGAGTTGCTTTGTCAAACTTTTTTTTTTTTCTTTTTTTTTTATTATAAATGCAATAACATGATTTTTGGCACAATAACTGCTGTATATAATCTACATGTAAACAGGTGAGAGATGGAAATAAATCATTACCCTGAGCAGTCCTTGTACAAGTAGTTCACTCTGATTGACGCTGATGTCGCTGCTGAGGATGACCCACTGGCCGCGATCCCTGCGGGCCTGCAGCACATAACCCGTCAGTGGAGAGAGTGGATCCTCAGGAGGAAACCACTGGAGGAGAACACCATGTCGAGTCCGGTTAGCTGACAGGAGAACCGGAGGATCCAGGACTGGGACAATGGTGACAGCTGTAGGTGCTTCTGTTGGCAGAGCTGATTGGAAGATAATAATAATAATACTTAGAGCAAAAAAACATTAGGGATTGTGAGGAAAACTCAAAACACTTTCACAGACCTTGAGTTCGCACGGACACAATGTCACTAAAAGGTCCAGAGCCGAGTTTGTTCTGAGGTAGGACACTGAACTGATAGCCGGTGCCAGCAAGTAGCCCAGTGACCAGCAGGTAGTTTTTGGATGTTGGCACGGGCAAAGACGCCCATTCATGTTTCCCCCTGGATGCCTGTTTAACCCTAAAAAAAAAAATTGAAACGGACAAAATAAAGACAAAGCGTTAGAGTCAGGACTGCTTTTGGTAGCCAAGAGATCCTGTTCTTATTTTATGTTACTGACCAGACTGTGAATTTCTGGGTGAATCCACCGTCGAAGCCAGGCACCCAGGACACGTTCGCCTGGTTCATCTCCGTGGTGACAGACACTGAGGACACAACATGAGGACTGGTGCCTGAGGAACAAAACAAAAAAAACACTTCTGTAAATTACAACTCAAGCTGTAACTTCCAATTCAAGTTTCACATATCGACATATTTGTTTTCAGAAATAAGGTGGACCCACTCACCCAACACCATGACTACAGTGACTGCACCGACAGTCGCTACACGATTAGAGGCCAAGCACTCCCAGCCCCCGTTGTGATCTTTACTGAGCGGCTGCAGCAGGAGGGAGCCGTTAGCCAACACAGTGTACGGGGACCGAGGAGTAGGGCCAATCTGAGGAAGGACAACAAAGAGTCAAAATAAGGGATCAATAATTTGTGTTTATGCAGCAACTCTATCTACCAGAGTGGAAAATCTCCTGTACCTTGCTCCACGTTATGTTTGGAGCAGGGTCTCCACTGGCCTCGCAGGGGATGATCAACTCTCGGCCCACCTCCTGGAGATACTCGGGCCGAGGAGGCACTCGAAATGTAGGTGGGTCCTGGAGGAGAGAGAGAGAGCCTTTTTACTTCTGCTCGTGTATAACTGAGTACACTCAGAGGAAAGGATTTTCTCTGTAACCACAGCTGAGAGTTGATACCTGCAAAATGACTTTGGTGGGTTCAGACTGGCCCATGGTGCCGTAGCTGTTATAGGCCGTACAGGTGTACATGCCCACAGCATTGTCGTTGGCTGTTGCTATAAAGACGGATCCCTCGGAGTTCACCATCCAACCTGGGAACTGGACGGGTGAAAGAAGAACAAAATGAACATGATGCTTCCCAAGGTCTGTATGTATGCAGTTTTTTTTTGACAATCTCCACTCCATGACACTTTTTCTTTCCATGGCACATCACTTACGTTGTCAGGATTCAAATTGTTCCCGTCTTTGGTCCAGTTGACATACAGTACAGGTGGATCAGCCTGGACTGGGCAGACAATGACCCCCTCCATGCCCGCAGGTAGATACGTTTCCCGAGGCATTCGCGCCACACGTGCAGGATCTAGGATGAGGGAAGAAGAATTAATGACAAAAAAATAACTAAAAGAGCGGGACAGGCAGGGTTATAAATAAATGGACAGAAAATAGACTGACGTGACACTTTCAGGTGTGCAGAGGCAGAGGGTGGAGTCAATATTCCATTGGTTGGGATACAGGTGTAGTTGCCAGCATCTTCTGGGATCAGATTAGGAATTAGAAGTGTCCCATCTACTAAAATCTTCACTCGGGATTTAAGGGACCTAAAGCCAAAAGATACAAAACACAGTACATCTTAAGTGATCAATTTGACACAGTGACACAAAAACTCTTTGCTGCAGCAAGAAAAAAATATTATTTGTTTATAAAAGTTTTGTGTTTGAGTATAACCTTGAAAGATGGCACTTTAATCTGAACAACAATCTCTTTTGTCTTTGGTTTACAGCTCATGACCACATGATACAATTGTCTTTTTACTAATCTAATTAGAACTGATTGCATTAGCAACATGACTTGGAAAAGTTCCTGTTTGATTCCTTTATATATATCGTTCTAAGTATTCCATTGAAGTAAATAAGTGTATTTTGATCGATTATTCATGACATGTCTGACGATGTAATCTTCATGGACTTACTCAATATGATACACATTCTGTCCTTGTTTCACCCACTCGTAGGTGAGGTTTGAAGGGTAGGCATCAGCCTGACACTGCAGAACTGCATCCTGGGACATGTTGAGACTCGTGTCCTCTGGGGAGATGATGATGATCGGAGGACCTTTTAGGAAAAATTAAAGAAAAAGAAAACATCAGGCTCCCTCATGCACCTATAATGAGGCGGGTCATGACCAGGATTAATGGACAGATCAGTGTTTAGTGTTGGGTAGTCTGAAGTCAATGCAAAGCAGAAAATGGACTGTAGGTGGCAGTAGAGGCTACTGCATGTAACCATGATTCTGAAACAGGCTCACCTGTATGTTTCAGTGTCAATCCGAAAATAATTAGCCTTCCAGCCGGACAGGTATCAAAAGACGATTTTATTTATCTGAGGAATATTTTTTCCCTTTAAAACATTAAAGTTGTGCGTCGTCGCTGAACATAAGATAAGCAGAGATTCTGTCTCTCACTGACGAGTGACAGTTCAACACTGACCTTTAACCTGCAGCTGCGTGGAGTGGGTCAGATTCCCCTCCGAGTTGGACACGTGGCATTTATAAACTCCTGAAATATTTCTTGTAACGGAGGCCAAAGACAAGCTCCCATTGAGCACCTGAAAAGGGGGCAAAGGTAAAGACGATCAAAGACAAAGAGAGAAGGTGGAGGAAGATTCGTGAGACAGTCATGTGGAGGACAACAAAGCAATTTGCTTCAAAGAAACATCAAAGCAGAAAATGCTCATTATAAAAAGTATTTAATTAGAATACTGCAAAATGCCATCTGTTAATCCTCACTTTAATTTTTTCATGCTTCTCAATTGGGCTCTCGTCCTTATGCCAGACAACAGTTGGTCGAGGGTTGCCATGGGCTCCACAGCTGAGGGTGAGCGAGTCTCCGAGCAGAACCTCCACGAAAGTTGGTGGTGTCTTGATAAACATAGGTGGAGCTGGGACAAACACAGAACAGACAGCATCTTCAAAACTTCTCAATAAATTCTCGTAAGAGGCAGAAAATCCTCAACCACGTTTAAATTTAAACAGGTGTGGTGTGATGTGCCCCACCGGTAGCTCACCACAAAACATTAGATCTCAGTGGGAACTGGTTTGAGGCTGTGACAGCTGTGTGGAGATGAGAAGCTGCATATAATGTTGTCATTGAAACTGTTACAATAAGATTTAGAGATATTTATAAGTAACTGTCAATATAAGAGACGCTGGAAAGGGAGTATTTAAACTGGGATACCAACAAACCGCAGCAAGCTCCTTTTAAGCTGTATGACCTGGCAGACAGGGCTTTCTATTTCATAGCACATTTGCCTACGTAGCTCAGGCCTCACTGTTCGGGTTTGTATTGAGACCATCCCTGCTAAAAATACATGCAATCACTAAATTGCAAAGAACTTTGGATAAACAATGTCACCACTGTCCACGTACAATGCCCTGTGTCAAGCTTGGTTGTCTTACCCAAGACATACATGTGTAAATAGATGTTACCCAACATGTATTTACACAATATCCAATACATGAATGATGTCATCTCATTATGTACAAAAATGGTGTCGTCTGCAACCTGATGCGGAACATGTCGGCCTTTCATTCACTGGAGTACAATCATATCGAAGCCCGACTGCACACCCTCCACTGATCTTCTAACTCAGGGATTCTTAAACTGTGGCAGGTGTGCCACTGGTGTTACGCAAGAGCCCCACTGAATGGCCGAAAATCCCAAAGTTTTAATTTTATTACAGACAAAAGTCAGAACTTATATACGCATCACATTATAGTGATGTCAAAATGAGTTGTTAATCATTTAACTGTTTGACAAATAAAATTTGACATCACATTCGTTATAGCATAATGCTAAAGTTAACTTGATGCAGTCAGATTCCGAATTTTCAGTTGTTGGTTTTTGGAAGCAGAATGAGTGGAATTTTCTAATGGCTATAAGGTCCAAAGGTCAGTGTGGAAGCAACTGAGGCAATGTTGTCCTTATGTTGTTTTATTTGAGTCTTTCTGAGGCTTTTGCAGGGTTAAATCAGTGAATTTAACTTGAGAATTGTTTTGGTGTCGTGGCGCATAGTGTAAAAACTTAATGAAAGTGTGTTTTATCTCTACTGTAGCATAACTGGCGTGTGTGTGTGTGTGTGTGTGTGTGTGTGTGTGTGTGTGTGTGTGTGTGTGTGTGTGTGTGTGTGTGTGTGTGTGTATGTGTGACTGAGAGTGACCAGTAGGTGGGTTAAAAGCTTTAGGCATCTAATTTTAGTCTTAAGCCGCAAACCACATGCACTGTCCTATTCCTCTTATTTTTAAAACCAACATCAGCTCACAGCAGGGTAGTTACTGACAAATACAGGATGTGGTCACTGTGCGCTTCAGTACGTCACACAGAACCTCGTCAGACACTGCAATAACAGTCAGCTTGCCAGGGCCTTCAGAGTCCGAGCCAGGTCCCATGCTGTAACTGTTCTAAATAAGGACGGTGCCAGCGATGAGCACCGAAAGGAGCAGCTCCCGAGTCCCCAAAACCCTGCAGTGCTGCACCTGTGATGGAGAGGAAGGTCCATGTGCCATTTCGAAAGTCGTCTGTTTTGCTGTCCAGGAGCAGGATGCGGCATTCGAACCAGCCCTCGTCCTCCAGGGTCAGCCGTTCTACCAGCAGAGAGGCACCCCGGGTCAGAGACACACGGCCTGTGGGAGGGGAGGGGGGCGGTGGTGGGCGGGGTGGCAAAGAGGGAGACATGGTCAACACACACACACACACACACACACACACACACACACACACACACACACACACACACACACACACACACACACACACACACGCAGACAGGCAGAGTCAGCATATGCAGGAAGAGGGCTTATCATGCAGAGGACACAGGCATCCAGTGTCACAAAGGCCACAGTCGAAGTCACAGAGTTTCTGTTAACAGACAAATCCACGCACAGTGTGAACAGCGACTGCAGCTCTCCTGTTTGTCCCAAATAACCAACCACATAATTACGATTCATGGAAATAGTGGCAGACGAAATATGCATCTCAGGATGAGAAGTGAGTGGCCCCGTGTTGGAGTGCAAACACATGAATCACTAAAGTGACGATTATAATGACATGCAAGATGACAGACAGAGTGGTGTCCTGTCATTAAGGGTTTGGTTGGGGGAGTGGAGAGCGAAGATGAACGTGCCAGGAATACTTGAAATCCGCTTCTTTAAACTATTAAGTAGAAAAAGTGTCCCGAGTCCATTTGCTTCTTGTTTAATTTTCAGCTACACAGCTTTTCTAGCTATAATGAAATGAGACACCTGTTAATGGACAGACATAAACACTGTAGTGCATGGCAGGTGCGCGCTATGAACTTGTGTTAGGACATCCTTAAACAGATGGATCCATGCACGAGCACACACACGCTCCCTCTACTCCTCTGTACTTCTTACAACTCCTTGTCAGGCTTTGAAACTTGATCTGCTGGTTGCCTGGTGACTGCAGCCTGGTTTTCAGGGTGCACCCCCCTCCTTTCATTCAGTCTCTCAATGAACCCTTTTTTTTTCCGCCATTCAATCCCGGGGCTTTAAAAGACAGGAGGATGCGTGCAGGGGGGAAACACACACGTTGCTCATACCAGCTCCTGCCAAAGCAGTTTGAATGTAAACAAGGAAATGTGGAGAAGTTCCCAGCAGCCCGTCACTCTTGTTTGCTACTGACGAGCTGCTTAAATGAACTGTGTCAAAGGCAATCGTCTCTGCAAAGTATTCAAATATAAAGCAATGCAAGAAATTTTTTTCCTCCTCCCTTATCTTTAAAGTGGGCACTGACTTTATCTACTCCAGCACCGATATTGTATCAATAGAGAACTCTTGAATATCCTGCAACCTTGAAGAACAATATCACAAGAAACACAATATCCTCACTATTCACTTCTCTCCAGACAGTAGTGTCTGGAGCTCAGCCTGTGAGCTATGAAATTCATTTGACTGTGTTTATGGCCTTAGGACAGGGTGAAACACACACTGAGAGTAAAGACAGACAACAATGGCTAACAATTAACCCTGCATTCCTGGCCGGGGCTGTTGCTGTGCTTTATAGTTAGGTTTAATGATTGACTGACCTCCTAATCGAGAGAGAAGCGTTTGATGGGCGGTGCTCACTTAGAGGCTCCATAAAATGAATACCTCTGATTTCAGGTCCTTCAAACAACTGGGCAGGGCTCAGAGAGGGGAAATGTGCAGGGAGATGATAACAGGTTTGGGGAAAACTGCAGGCATTTTCCTCTTATCTCGCCATGAGGGATCCTCCCTGAGCTGCATGTTTCCAATGCAACTTTTTCTAATCGGACATGAAATTAAATTCTCAGTGCAGCAGGCTAAGAGGAAAAACACTTCCACGTGCAACATCACCCTCTTTAACAAACACCTAATCCTCATGGGTAAATATTATGCGATACTTAAAGATCACTGTGGCTTTAAAATGCAGTCTATGACTGACCATGTGCACTGATCTCGTGTGTTCAGAAGCACGTGGGTATGTATACATGTTGATTTTCAAAAATCCGGTGAGCGCCCTGCACCCTGGATCTACAGGGGAAGTCTAGTTTCACTGTCGAACACTTAACCCTTTCCCGTAGCCTCCCTCTTGTCCATCACTACAAAGAAGCAGCAAACACCCCCCCCCCCCCCATCCCCATTATTCATTCTCTCGGGTTGCCATAGTGATGAGACTAAGAAAAGCCCGGGCTGTAGGTTTAGATTTGAATTCAGTTGCTGTAGAAACACAGCACAGCCGAACACGGGGAGAGTCGCGGGTCGATCGTGCATGGGGGTGGGTTTCTGCTGTCACACATTTGAAAAATTACAAGTGGGGGGAAAACATGGTTACATTTTTTTTTTTAAGAAAAAAAGGTTTCGTGTCACATCCAGGTGCTCATGAGGTAGAGCTGGGAGAGAAATTAATGAGGCAGAAAAAGAGAGGACTTTTCTTTTCAGCCCGTGAACAGACAAACACTGAGGCTGTGTGATAAATGTTGCTTTATTTAAATCTGAATGTTGCATCTTGAGACTTGAGCTGAAATCTCAGGCGACACTCGGCAGGTGCTCTGCCCTAAGTGATGTTAAAAAAAAAAAGGGGCTGCTTTTATCTCTGATGGCCTGGTGCACTGACACAAAGCAAATATTTTGCAATAACTGAGCACAAGAGTTGAAAAATGATAAACCATATCAGTGAATTCCACCCTCTTTTTAAATCCAAAGAGCAATTGAACACGAGGTCACGCAGAGGCTACTCAAATTATGTGCATCGACAATCCACCGACAACCATTGAGAAGTTGACCTTTCTGACCTCCGTGCTCCAGCAGACACATTCATCACTCTACCGGTCGAACTCTGATCCACGAGTCCTCCTCAAGAGACAAACATCATTAGAGTCAATGGCCGACAGAGAGAATTGCTGGAACAATAGCTGCTGCTTCATCTCATGTCCACCCTCCTCCTCCTCTTCCTCATCCTCCTCCTCCTCACTGTTTTTCTTCCAGGAGCTATCACATGACAGCTCCAGTCTATCTGAGAATGAGCCCTTGTTTCCAACAGGTTGAGCTGCTGTGCAGCCAAGGGTAGAAAATGGAAACACTAATCCACCAGTGCTGTTTGAACCCTCTTCATATTAGCGAGTCAGGTTCTCACCCAGTGGACGGCGGGTTTGGAACGACTCAGCTTTCATAGCTGTGCCGCTGGCCGGTAGCTGGACTTGTTTCACTGCTCTGATCTCCTGTTTCTTTCTCTTTTTTCTACACAAGATTGATGTGGCTTTTTCTGCAAGTGAAACCACTGCAGTGTAATCAAGCTGAGGACAGTCGACACCACGTACATTCTACTTTTACTTTTGTAGTTCTTGTTCAGTTTTGGTTACATTTAAGATGCACAACACTTTCTTAGAAATGTTTGTTGTATTTTCTAAGATTTGTGGCATCTACAGCTTCAGGAAAAGGCTTATATTGTTCCAAAAGATGGAATCAACATGTGCTTTTTGCATTGGAGGTTCCCACTCTGTACTTACTGACAAAGTAATATATGCAGTATAGTGAATTTCATGTGATACAATAGCAGGGATGACTATGGAGGAAGAAAAGATTATTCTGTTTGGAGAAGCATGAACGCTGCTTTTCTTTGTCCATCCGTATGTGCATAAGGGAGACAGGCAGAGGTGCATTGTGGGATGTGTTTTGATTTGAATACAATCATAAGTCTGGGACCGGCCCCCTGCCTCTGACAGCTCACCCCTCCCATTCCCCCAAATTTCTCTCTTCAATCCTCCTGTCCCCCTAATCAGTTTAACCCTCTTATGAATAGCTCTTTGTCGTGAGATAGATTACAGTTAACTCTGTCCCTCTCGCTCTGTCCAGCTCTGTCAACCCGCTGCGCTAGCAAGCACACAGCTCACGTGCTGAATTTCACTACAGTGGCAACTCCACTGGCTTTAGCTCTTGTGCATGATCGTGACGCAAAGTATTAGTATTAATATTCAAATCTTTGACATTAAAATCCAGAGTCCAGTGCAATGAGATTACAAGAGGTATTTGAACTGTTTTCCAGTACAGAACTAGAGCTTTGTTTCTGAGGCAGGAGGAGATAACAGTGATGTTAATAATTGCCAGTTGTTTAAATTTGTACTTAAGTTGCAAACCTGTTCAAAAACTTGTAGGCAATGTTGCTAAATATAAAACACAACTTTACACAACTTTTTACACTCATTAAAGAGTACTTATACAGTGCTTCGGACTACATCTCAACAGCACAGCATGGTTTAATATGAACCTAGTCAAGGACACTCCTGAAGGCACGAGGTAACAGGACCTTTGTAATGGTTTACTGCTCTAAGCCGGCAAACATGAAATTCCCAGGTTGCAGCCATCTATTCTTCTTTCATCGTGGCATTGTTTGCTGCACATCTCCGTGGTCTGGTTGTAGCAGAAAAACTGGTTGGAGATGATAGACTGATCAGTTTCACATTGCAGCTGGGCTATTTTCTGCTGCTGGAGTTGTCAAATACACTGATGTTTGCAAAAGCTTAGTTGTTCAATATAAAAGTTTACCTGCGGAAAGGTTATAGAGTTCAGGGTATATGTGTTCGTGCATTGGTATATTGAAGTGTACAAATGTGTACGTGACTTGTGCATGTGTGTGACAAATGCAGGCTTTAACTTCTCCAGTGTTCAGACGTCACACTGAGAGAGTGATGGAGGCTTGCTGAGATCTGGGGGTTTGCCCATTGTCATTCTAACCACAGGTCAGAGTCCCCTGCTCACAGTCTCTGCTGATTTACTTCAGCACGCAGGAGATATTTGATCTAGCTGTGCAACAGTAAACCATCCTGACGCCGCGAGACTCAAACATTTTGTCTCTACAAATAAAACTCAAACAGGTTATAACAGCGTGTCAGACAGAGTTTATCTGGCTGTTTCCTCTGTTGTGAGGTGACTAATGTTCAGTTCTGCAGGGCATGCGGGGCGTGAAACAGAGAGGAAGAGGGATGAGAGGGTCCTATATCTTCCTGATTCACTTGAAGCTCGGTCTATGAGACCTCAACAGGCTGGAGTCGAATGGGTTGACAGAAAGGACGCTGCTGTGAAGCCATGACACTCCTCAAATAAAGAGCACAATCTCAAGTACACCTGATATCATATCAAAAAATTGCTGGTTTAATGGACTGAAACAGGGATCCAAGATACCACTTGCTCTGATTCTTTCATCTTGGTTTCTAAAAATTGCCAAAGGCATCAGCGAGCTTGAAGCAAAGCAGCAGACCAAGGACAGACAGCATTTGAGAATGATTTTTATGTTCATTTTAATCTACTTCACTGTGCAGCATTTGCAATGCAAGTCCACCGAAGGAAGGGGGGGGGGGGGCAAAAACATTACACACAATACTGATTTAGTGTTACATACTCAAGTCGGATACCTTACTTAGGTTTAATGTAAGCAGCCATAATGCTGTAAATACACCCTGTAGCTGAACAACAGTAAACAGTCTCTGCAATGTACATTATTCATTTTCTTGATCTTTTAACTGTTTATTGATCTTAAACCTTCAAGTTTGAATCATCCCTGCTCTCTAGTTCCTGTTCTTAGACAAGCCATGACAAAGATCAGGAAATGCTCGCTGCCTTGACTATCTTGTGAGTAAATCTGAAATCCACCGACATATTTAATTTGAGGGTAGAATACATTAGACACACAGCACTGACACGCTTCACATGCAGCCATCTGTCTCCAGCGGGAGGGGAGATACGAGGATCTGAGGCAGACAGGGTCAAAGCCCACACCAGACAAGAGTACACACGGGGGATGAATATGGCAAAACATCAGTACATCCCAAACAGTCTTGGATTCTGGGCTCCATCTCTGCAGTGTTATTTACTGCATTATGGCTGTTTATGCATCAGATGGCTGCTCCTAAACAATGGCACGTTTAACGGCCTACATGAGGGTTAGCACGCCAAACACATGTAGTCCAATTGCCTGCCGGGGGGAGCTTGTTTATTCTTCAATGAGTCTCATGTGTTGTCACGTTAATGAAAACATGTTTCTGAATCAGAGGGTTTCATTCTCTGTAGTATATCCTGTATGTGTTCATAAAACAAATGCAGAGGGATTTGAAGTGAGGTTTCCTTGCGCGTTTCAGTGACCTAGTTGGGACAGTATGGGATTTTGGGGTGTCCTAGTAGCCTTGTTGGCTTTGGCAAAGCAAAGGGAGGTTGTGATACCCCTTTCTGTCTTTTGTGTTCTGGTAGACAATGACGGGATTATAGGGCTCCAGCAAGAAAACTCCCATTATTCCCAATGCTTCATCCATCCTCCTTCCAGAACAACAATCTCCCCTTACTGGGTCACCCCTCAGCATACTAATATAATACTGTCATCACACCACCAAGCCCCCACCTACACTTCTAATCCCCCCCTCCCCCCCCCCGTGAGCAGTGTTGCTGGTATCCCCCTTTTTCTTGCAGCCACCCCACCCCCCCTTTAACTGCCTCCATTAAAACACATCCATTCTCGCCCTTCCCCTTTTCCCTGCTGTACAACTGCACTCTGGAAACACACAACACCAGCTGTAATTACAGGGATTGTGCCTTTGGACGGATTTGTCTATTTGGGGTATTGTTTCATCCAAACTTCCCCTCCCTACGCCTTCATAAATACCACTGTAACCTCTGTATGCCTACCTTTGCCCACACACGAGCTACAAAGGTTTAGTTGCCACATGAACACCTCCTTTCCTCTAACAGAAATCTGCTGAAGCATGTGTCAGGGACTGTTGCGATAGAAACTCCAGTTTCAGTTTTTCATTTTCCAACTGAGAAATGCTTTTAAAGCTCACTCACAAAAGCAATGGAAAATAAAAGATTCATTTGAAGTGTGGTTTTGCAGATCTACTTCAAGGGAACGGACTGCCAGCCAAGTAACACGTCCCTCATCAGTTGTCTGAAAGGAGTGCGTGACTGAACACATTGGAGTAGTGCTTACCCTTATAGTTTGGATGAACACGAGGAGCATAAACTCCAAATTTGATGAGGACGGGAACGCTGTAACCCAGACGCACCCACTCCACGACATGTAGGGGGAAGAGGTTTGGGGTGGTGGCTTCTTTGGACGTAGAAGTGAGACTACAGTCCAGCTCTGCGGAGCCCCCCTCTCTGGCAGGAACCAACAATGACACACCTTGAGACACACCTGTAAAGACAACAGCATATCACCAGGATTCAGCAGTGCGTTGACCGTGGACATGTGCTGATAGCACAGAAAGCAATAAACAGTAAAAATGTGAACAAACACATAAATCATGAGAGTTATGGCCGCCAAAGAGGGCGGATTAACCTCTCTGGAATTTTTTGGTCATTTCTTCCTGTGAAAAATGTTTGCTACACTCGACATAAATGTTCAAAGTAATGGCTCTGGGGTGAGAAAAGGGTGCGTGACCACACAGGCAGCAAGAGGTCTCGGCACTGTGAAGTTGGTGGGAAATTAGTAACACTCATAACAAATCCAAAATCCTTTGCTGAACCGAAGCTTGGGTCAGCCACTGAACATGACTTGCCCTGAGTGCTGAAAGCGGGGCCATCAGAGCACATGTAAAACAATCATGTGCCATTTGGTGACAAGATAGTATGGCTGCAAAGCCAACAAACACACAGTAATCCCATTAGTGGCACCTGGAGCCGTCTCTCCGCTCTCTTATCTCCTCTCTGTCCCTCAATGCCATGTGCTCATGTGGGTGTGTGCACAACTGGGTGCCAATGTTTGCAGTGCTACTCATCTGGCCTGGTGATTACTTTAATCTTTTTTTTCTTTTTTTTTTTTTTTTTTTTTGGAGGGGGGGGGGTACTCTGATGCAGGACAGCAGGACCCTCTGTGCTTGCTCCAGCTGACCTCCCACCCACCACCCCCTGGGGTACACACATGGTCTGTACAATCAATTCCCCCCCACCACCACCACCCCACTTACAAATGCACGCATGCACATACAGCAAGCGTGCCTTGGGTGGGTGGGTGGATGGGTGGGGTGAAAGGGTAGCATAAATCCAGGATTGATCTAAATCCACATCCAGAGATATTATTTAAGTTGGATTTTGGCCCCATTCTGTCTTTGGTCCACTGATGTCTGTGCAGTAACCCCCCCCCACCCCCCCCCCACCCCCCTTCACTCTCCGATGTAAGGCAGCGGGAGCTGTGCCAGCTTCATCACGGTGTCACTCAAACAACATGTAGGCAGCGAAACGGCAACATATGCCAACTGATTTAATGCTTCACCATAAAGAGGGCGACAGCTTTGGTTGATGTTGGTAAACAATGTAAACTTTTGGTGAAAGAATAAAAAAACAAATGGCAGAAACAAATGGTGGAAAACAACTAGTTGTCTTTCAAAACGAAAATAATGTCTAATGAAAAAGCTAATTTGTTTAAATACATGACATTACTGCACAAAGCAATGATTTGATTTCTCCAATCATGTCTTCTATGACTAGAAAAAGTGAAATCAAAGAATTAAATGTACCAAAAAATTTGCCAATTATTCGACAGAATTTAACTAAAAATTATTCATAAATAAAACTTAAATTTCTTACAATCAAAGTTGAAGGTTACATAGTTGCTGTAATAATAATACATAATATGGTGAAAGTTATTTCATTCTTCAAAGACAAACAGAGACATTGTGAAATGTAAAAGCAGATGTTCATCATTGTTAATCTTTACTGTACAAGTCGTTTTTACACACGTTAAGTGAATTTTCTAAGTCAGTGTTGCTTTCCTGTGTCTGTTTCTTTTACTGTTTTAATCTGTTATCCTCAAAATGCTCAAGTCAACATCTGACAGTTCCAGCTGCACTGGATGAGTAATTCAGTTGTCTGTAAGGTTTTGATCATCTTAAGGCATTTTGTGAATAAACAGCCGGTCGAAAAAAAAAATCATTTTACTGTTAACAGTATGTAGCAAAGACCAGTCATTGCCGAAAAATGCCTAAACAGTTTGTAAAAAAAACTATGAAGGCTTAAATAAGGAGAAATGAATGATGGAAATATATGGTTAATGTAAGCGATGGGTCCATATTTGCATACTTACTTAGCAGACAGATGGCCAGAGCAGTGGTGACAGCCTGAAGCCACCGTCTCTCCAGTCCCATGGCCGTGCGTCACACTCCTTCACACATCTCCCAACCTGAAAAAGAAGACCACACATCCCGTTCACTCCTCAGCAGAACACTGCTGCACTATTCACAGATTCACCGCTGCACAAGGACTTCCCCCACATCCCCCCTTCAGACAAATGTAATCCCTCGAGTTAACATCAACTCATTATCCAACAACTACACAACATTCCAGATGCTTCTTGGTTAATTTAAATAACTGTATTCTTTGAAAACACATAAATCCTCTGGAAAATTGCATGTCTGAGCGTGTTTGAATTAAAGCAAACAAACCATTGCAACCAAGTGCTGCAAACAGACAGTAGTTCCATGAGATTGCTTCGGGTACGTATGGATCCTGACGAGGTTTGCCTGCATAGACTACAGTGTGTGTCTATGTGTGGCCATAGAGAAAACCTATACACGGCTCTAACTGTACGTACAGATTAACCTGATGCTCGTGATGGGTCCAGCTCGTCCAGAAGGTCTCATCTCCCACTAAATAGGCTAAAAACAATTGGCAGGTGACGCGAGCAATATTGAAAGGTGTGTGTCTCCCGACTCCAAATAGTTATTTTATAACCAGTGCTTAAAAAAAGGAATTTAAGGAGCATAAAGAGGCTGCCATTAGACAACGTGCTTCACTTATACTTACAGCATATCAAGAACTCCACTGACAACAGTGCCTGCTAAGCAGCCAGCGGCAGCAGGTGCTCTTCGCCTGACAATTAAATAGACAAACAACTCATGCAAGTGCACAGATTCTCATCTCCTAATGAACTCCATAAACAGGACTCCACTTGCACAGACTGTGGGCCCACCCCGCAGTCTGAAAGATGGGGACAGCTGCAGCAACTCATGAAGTCCTATATCTCAAATTGGATTTGAGGCACAAGTTTGAGTTGTTGCCCTTCAAACATAATGGAAGCCCTCACACGCTTCCCTTAAGTCGCTCCAGTCAGCACCCCAAGCTTATTACTTTAAGTTCATTGAGGTAATATAAGAAGGAGGTTATTCTTAGAAAGCAGGTAGGTGTTGGATATTAGCTGATGATGCCCTGCAGAAACGCAGGACAACTGAATCATTTGACGGAGACGTGCTGTCTCTTGGAGGCACTCGAGCAAACAAACAGCCCAGAATAGAACGGCAGAAAGATGCATTTATCTCCTTGCCCTTGACCAACACCGCAACTGTTTCTGTTGGGGTTGGTAGAGAGGCACTATAATAACTTTTGCATCGCACCTTTCCAAAACAAGCAGAAAGACAAGTCTGAGGATATAAAAGCACTGAAGAGGACAAAAACACATTAAGGGGGGGTTTGGCTTTAAAGTAAAAGCTGATGAAAAGAGGAGGGTGGTTGGGCTCAGTGGTTGTGATCAGTAGTTTTTGCATGGCAGACTCATTTCAGGGCAACGTTTGCAATGAAGGAAAGGATTATTCCGACTGAGCGAATAATGTTTGCTCAGTAGGGGTGTTGGAATAAACGTCCCTCTTATAATGGGTTTCACAAAATAAAGAAATAAATGTGTTCAGTTTAATCATTTGCGTGTCACCTAAAGCAAGCCAAAAAGAAAACCAAATGATGGAAGTGATTGTGCATCGCCGCGTCATCTCGCCTGCTGTCTTAACAGACATTTGAACGACATGACTGCAAAAGTAATGAGCAAATCCAAACATATATCTATAATTGTAGCTCACATCTAGACCTCAAGTAACCTCTGATAACCTCGAGACAGAACACGTCTTGTCTTTGCTGCTTCCTGCTCTGCTGTGCTTCCACACCGGAATAATGTGACTGTCTCAAGGAAAGAGACAGCCCAGGGAAGCCTGGAGGGGGGCATTGTCTGCAGGTGCAGGAGTAGACAGAGGACAAGCAGGTTATTTCCTCAGGCAGCAGAGCAGAGTAGAGCCATTTAATTGGCATGTGCTCAGAGAGGGCCTCAACAGGAGCCCAGATGTTAAAGTCAGAACACTTCATCTTAAAGGTCCATTTAAAAAAATGGAACGGCACGCCTTCTGACTGCAATCTGACATTAGAAATATAAGTTATATATCACGATTGATTTACAAAGAAAAAACGAAGCGTGGATTACAGCTCCTCTTTAACAGTGAGAGCGAGCACCATACATACTTGTACATGTGGGAAGTCAGAGGGGTTCACTCTCACACACTAAGGTCCTCACAAGGGTACCTCAGGGAAAGTGAGGACAATGAAACCTCACCTCTCAAGTGACAGCAAGATGAAATCTCAACATTTCTAAAAGATGAAGCCTTTATGAGTTTAGAAGAGGTCATCTGAAGAATAACTAGTCTAAAAACACAGTAAACTCCTGCTTCAGCACAAGACAGTCCACTTAGTGGAGCAGTGTTTCACTGGATTTCATTGACACAAATTGCTTTGGACGTAGTCATGACTTAGCCTTCTGGATGGTACCTTTGTAACACCCAAACTAATCCTGCCCTGCTGCTTCGAGTGTTAATAGTGTAATTGAATTAGCGATCAAATTGGTGAGACAAATCAAGGACATTCTGTCATCTAGCCATGAAGTGATCAATCACTGGGAAATCAAGTCACACCAGTCTGCCCACTGGGATTATACAATTTCTACCGGTGGAGACGTTTTCTCATCTCCGCTGCACCTCAAAAATTGAACATCAAGCTTTGGTACCAGTGCTTGACTCAAAAGAGACTCCTACTCTTTAAAATCATTCATAATAAAAATTAGGTAGAAAAGTGATCCCGGAGTCGGAGACTTGATGGGCCGATGGATGGATGTCTACGCTGAATTTTTTTTTTTTTTTTTTGCATTAAATGTGAATAAGAAGCTGATTCCAACCTGCCAGCTATAACAGCTGGTAGGCCTGGTCTCTCTATGCATCTCCTCTATATCACTACTATATTATTCAATCATAAACTGAATAATGCAAAAGGTGGACTTTGTAATGGGTTACACAGTGCAGGAGTTACCATGAGTAATGCAGCTATCTTTTCTTCTGTCCTGTACATTTGTTATGTGACCAAATTAATTTAATGATTGATTTAGATGATGTGATTCTCTTACGGATTCTGTGGCTCTCACAAAAAAACTCAATGCAACAAAAACTTTTGACCTGATGTGTGCGAGAGTTCATGTTATCCCCCAGTACCTAAGCAGATTCATCAGTGATGCTAGTGACAGATACAGGCCTGATAAGCAGTAGCATTACTCTTTTAGTAATCCTCGGTAATCCCGACAGGCCATAGCCGCAGCGCAAACCAGCCAGCCGCAGGAACTGCAAGTGTTAGTCGAGCACAAATTTTGACGGTTGCACACAAAACTGTCGTGCAGAAGAAGAAACATCACAACCAACCAGAACAAAGGCAACGGACTTCCACCAATAGAACATAGAAACCGCAGTCATTACCACAGGGGTTAAAAACCATCATTTCCAACTTTGACTGGTTGGACCAGCCTCCATAGCTATGTGATCAATTCATGGATTTTGTCCCTGGAACTGCAACCCAGTTTAGAAAGTGTATTGACTTTACATTAACGAAAGGAAATGAGCTGGGCACGTCGTGGGCACGAGAGTGCAGTCCTCATCTCGCTGGGAAAACCTACTTTATTTTGATTAACATCATTGACAACCTAACACATGGAACTACAGGGTATAACGATACTGATTACTTGAGCGATGGTTGAGTGTTTTCAAATTAGTCACACAAAGAAATTTCGACAGTGTTTTCTTTGCTTTGCATTGAACACTGCTGCAGATTAAAAAAAATAAAAAAAAATCATCCATTGGCTTCACGCATGAGTGAACTGATTCAGTTTTTCTTTTTCCCATAAAAGGCTGCGACATCCAAGGGGAATAGAAGTACAAATATCTACAATGTGAAAGCAGAGCAGCCAACATCATTCATACAAGTTTTGAGTTTTTGTCTTTCCCTGCCCCTAACTCTGAGGTCAGTCCCATAAAGCTACTTCCAAGACCAGACAGTGAGAGGAACCAAGCAAAGGTCACGAACTTAAGAGTTTGGTGTTTAAGCACGGCACGGGATTTGTTTTCAAATTTGGGGATTGATGGGACACAAAGGACCTCTACAGAACAGGGCCTACTTATTTTAGTGGTATGGTTCTTATTTCTTCTCTTAGGGAAAGGTGTTACTGCCCAGATGTAAAGACCTCTTTCAAACAAATCAAACTAATGAGACCTAAAACATACATTGGTGTTGATTTATGGTACACTGCATGGCTCTAAAACATTATTAGACCCTTTCTGTAATCACCTCTGGGTTTATTACATTTCTTTATTTTTCTGTATATTCTTTAGTACCCCATGAGCTTTAGTGCCACGTCTCTTGCTTGCATTCACCATGGAGGACTACAAACTCTATCTTAACCAATAATAACAGTAATTTGAAGAAAGCACTTTCAAGTCATGAATAATTTGTTTCTCGGGGCAATCAATTTCCTCCAGGATGACAATCTGCCTACAGGGGACAGTTGGCCACACAGCACTTTGAACAATGCAGTATACCAGTGAAATGCCAAGGCTTCCTTCATGTTGAGTAATGAGTGATGTTACTGTGCCAAACGACCCCCGTCATGATCTGACTCTGTTAAGCTGGAGAGGCCAGGATGAGGCTGCTGAACAACTACTTCGAGGACTCTGACACAAAAATGCAAAACTGCTTTTTAACATGGCTGCCAACTTGTAAATAATGCAAAAGTGATCCAAAAAAACTCACTTATAATTCAGTTTTTGCTAAGACTATCACATCTTTTACTGGTGTACCACTGTATTTAAAGGAAACAACACTTATTAAAATTAATTAAAAAAAATGTCAAAAGCAACAAAAACCCGTGACAACCAACAAGCTGATTAAGAACGAAGGACGCACTATATTTATGTAAACTCTGTTGTGAACTGTACCATCTGAATTACAGGCATCAGCAGTGATGTGCGCCTCTATGCACCTCCCTCCAAGCACAACAAAAACAAAGGAAGGGGAACTGTAGAGCAAGGATTACACACTATGTAAAAAGAACAAGACGGCTGGTCTCTTCTGCACAAAGCAGCTAAAATTAGTTGGTTTTTTTGTCCAGCACCTTGTATTATTAGCAGGTTTATGTACTGTCTGTAGGAAGAAGAAAAAACTCCAAC
The DNA here is from genome assembly GCF_022577435.1 of Embiotoca jacksoni. Taxonomy (NCBI): domain Eukaryota; kingdom Metazoa; phylum Chordata; class Actinopteri; family Embiotocidae; genus Embiotoca; species Embiotoca jacksoni. The sequence continues at coordinate 17,785,990 of NW_027185436.1, read as the reverse complement.
CCACCAGCCCTTTATGTCTACACCCCATACAGTGAATGTTGATGCAAACATCCCTTTATGTCACCACCCAGATCTCCTGTAAAACAAAACAGGTGCATCTTTTGTCTGACTCAGGGAGTCTGATGCCAGCTGAAAGGAGAGAGTCCTAAATAAAGAAACAAAAAAATGTGACTGACTGTTGTTCTCACTGTTTCAATCCAAGGGACCGTGTTGATTTAAAGGACATTGTGTGTTTAACCTATAGAAATGAAAAACAACGTACTCCTTCAGGGATTACAAGTGGTGGCTGTGATATCCAAAACATAAACAAATGTTATACAAAGATAACGCCCTGTACTACTGTCCTATTGAGACAGTATATTGAACATGAAAATAAGACGAATGCCACAGCATAGGTCCCTGAAATAATATTATAATTATAAAACAGGAAACAAAAGACAGTAATGTAAGCAGCACTCACAAGGCTCACAGCAAGTGGTTATAGGAAGACTATAAAAATGTTATGGAGATTTCTATCCAACCAGCAGACACAGTGTTACAGACAAGATACAAACTAGTACTACACATTTTGTGTTTAGTTGACGGGCCAGCCCTGCAGAGGAGGTTTTAGCTGTGCCTCCCGCACAGCTCCTCACCTTGCATGAGGCACTTTTTACTTGGAGTTCAAAATCTAATCTCTCAATCCATTGATGCTCTTCTTTCTAGACTCGTCTATTCCTTTTTCTTCAGGGAGATTTTAAACAAAACGAGACTTTAAAAAAAAGAAGAAAAAAGAAGAAGGTGTTGAACAAATCGCAGGTGGTCACATTTTTTTTCCCCAAGCCCAAGCGTGGATCAAAATAAAACATCAAAACAATCCCGGACGTCCATGGTCCTTAAAAAGTTTTTTTTTTTGCAGCTTCAGTAAAATCCATTAACCCAAATCACTCTCAAGAAATCAGCCCATTTATAAATCCATTTAAACTTTCCGCGTTTTGGCTTTTATGTCCGCAATCCTCTTAATCCAAACTTGCCCAAAGTGCCTTTAATCGTGAGAGAGTTTGTAATTAATATAATAAATATGTATCGATCAACGAGATCCGCATGTATCCCCAAACAGGAGCAGGATTCATCAGAAAGAGAGCAGCACACTACACGTTTCGTTGGAGCCCTGCTGTTGATACTCTACCCGTGGTGTCCCTCCTCCTACTGCGGCCCCTGCCAATGCACACAAAGCATAACCACAACACTTCCGGTTAAATATTTCAAAATAAGGCTTTAAATTAAAAAAAAAAAAAATTGCGGTGTTCCTGAGTTTGTTATTGAACCCCGAACATAAAATAAACAAATACACGACACAAAAAGATTAGGCTTTTTCACAATTTTTGATTAGCTGTGTAAATAATCAACACATTAATCAGAATTGTTAACAGAAGACATTTAGAGAAGTCACAGTAGGAAATGCATCGGTGAAAAAACTAGATTTAGGATGGTTTGAATACATTCAGCTGCTACAGTTTTAGGGTCCTTGTACACACCGGGACACTTGGGCAAAACAAGTCTTCTTGTGGTTCTTATTTCCATGACTATTCAAAATGACTACGACAATGTACCTTGCAATACCTGTCCCTCAGCCGCGGCTCCGGTCTTAAATAGATGAAAATTGCTTTTCCACATCTTGGATCTATAACCACGCAGGCTACAACCCTTTGATATACAGTCCGTGGCTATTAACAAGGTCAGATGAAACGTATAACAGGCTCAGACATGAACTAAAAAACAAATTACTGAAAAGAAATACTAAAGACTGTGAAATCGTATTACTGAGTCCATCTGTGCTTGGAGCATTCACAGTCAAAGTCTGAGAATCCGTCTCACGGTAAAATGCTTTTATGTTGAAGGTCCGATAAGCTACTTCCGTTCATGGGCCGTCTGTCTCTGTGACTTGACGAAGCTGGTACTTTAGCGCCTCGGACAAAAGCGACTTTCCGTGGGAAAGGCTGGTGGTCTTAACAAAAGGAAAACACACCTTCAGGGCACATTATTGACGCGTTGTCAAGAAACCTCTGAACGTCTGTCCAACATTTGTCCAGAAAATTCTTGGAAAACGGGTGTGATATACTCAAAACCATTTTAAAATATATGAAGGTGGTTATTTTATCTCTCTCACACACACACACACACACACACACACACACACACACAACCTTATTCTTGCTAGAGCCCTTGCTAGTGAAAAATATAAAACTTTGAATTTGTTAAATTCACATTTCCAGTTTAATAACCGACCAAAACTTCCCCACTTGTTTTAAGTGGGGAAATAAGTACATAGTCTATTTTACTCTTAATATATTCGCCAAATTTTTAATAACCTGAATGTCAATGAAATGTGTTAATTAGACAAGCAGATAACCTAAAATAAAATATAGCTGTATATATAATTTTCCCTTTAGAAACTGCACTGCCATTAAAATGTTATAGCTAAAATAATTAGCTTTCCGTTAACTAATGTTAAAGCTATTAAAAAATAAGTTATTATTCTCCCTTTAAACCTAACACATAAAATTATGTAAACACGTGTTTGTTCAGACTTCAGTCGAGCCTGTCCTTCTCTAACATGATCAGACTGAAACAAGCCATTACATTAGCTATGCTTAGTTTATAGCTTACTTAAATGCAATATAGCCAATGTTAAATCCGGTGAAGTAAACATTGATTCCTGACAGATTATGTCTCACCATTTCACATTAACTTCAAAGTCAAAGATTTGCATTACCTTACCTCAAAAGTACTTTTTGAGATGTCCTAAAATGTGCTGGACGTTTTGCCCCCGAAAAAAAAAAAATCTACTATCACGTTTTACCGATGAGGATGTGATTGGTTGCATTACTTTTTAAAATAGCCAATCAGGTGCCAGATAACCGAGCTGCGGTATTACTGGGAACAAACATAGACTTTTTAAAAAAAAAATTTTATTTTAAAAGGGGAATAATTGATAGAATAGATGAACAGGCATTGACCTGGTTCATTAAAATGCCCCTCAGAAAGTGGGCAGTATTGTTCTTGTACTTTACTTGAGTATTTCCATTTGATATTTTATTCCTCCACTCTACATTCATCTGACAGCTTTATTTATCTTTAAATTAATATGTGAGGCAATTGATAATATAAACAACTTGCAACACAATGTTAAAGAGAAAACCTGTGGTTTGCAACCTTCTTGACTTCTGACTTCTTACAAAAACCAGTGGGTAGCTGGGGTCACATTTCAGATGTCTGAGTTTTTAACTGTCCCAACAAAAAAATAAGTTTTCTCTCTAAATTAAACACATGGTTGAATTTCAATAAATGTTCAAATTCTCAAAAATCTCACAAAAAAAAAAATCCAGGATTAGAAGTGCCAGAACTGGAAACACTTATTGATCAGAACTTTTTGTTTTTTTTCTTCTTTCCTCTCCCACTAATCAATAATCATCAGCACCCCTCAGATGTTTCTGCTGTTCCTGTGTATAAAACTGGATATAAAGTAGTTCAAACTAGCTCCACCTGTAGCAATAACAGCAGTAACATGCTGCTTGCAAATTATTTTTTATTTAATTTTCCCTCGGGGATTAATAAAGTAAATACCTACCTACCTACCTACCTTACACACCGATGCTTCACAATTGATAATCTATGAAGGTCATATCATATTCTACCAGTCAGAGGGGCAAAACCAGTACTTTTACTTCAAAACTTAACTACATTTTTCTGATAGTAAGTATGTACTTTTACGTAAGTAGGATTTTTCATGCAGGACTTTTACTTGTAATGGTGTATTTTTGCATCGCAGTATTGGTACTTAGACTTCAGTAAAGGATCTGCTTTCTTCACTGATCTTGATATGGTTCTGCTCAGCAGCTGTAATGTTTATTGGCACTCAACTCATGTCACTGTACAAGTTTTTATGTTTTCATATAAAAACTGTAATTCTTAGACATTCTCCTTGAACAGCAGCGGCTGCTTATACAGAAATAATGTCATTAAAACCGAGGGTTACGTGAACGCACACATCAGCCAATAAAAATATTTTGCCAAGGCAATAAAGTGCAAATTAAGTGTAGGTAGCAGGGACAATGCAGTAAATCTCTTTTTCCGCTAAGAGGTTTTGTGTGTGTGGGAGCCTCCTGAAAAGAGGGTCAGTATTTAGGAAAAAAAAAGTTTCTGAGCTGCTTTGAAGTGCATAATCTGATCTAATTAATACCAGGTAGTTTGTGGTTGGTGGCTGATTAAATGGACAGTTAATAACAAGAAAAGAGAAACAAAGAGACACGCACGCAATTATATCCTTGAAACTATCCACTTGGTGAGCAGCGGGTTACCGGGGCATCTGAAAGGATTAGAGAAGTCCAACCCTGTCTAGAAATGTGTTTTACATGTGACATTATTCTGCAAAGAACATAGAAGAGGTAGCTTTCACCAGCAGACTTTCAAAGTATGCTTAAATAGATGCGCTGATGACACAGAATCGAAGGAGAAAGGTTTGTTAACAGATTGGTAGATCCATAATTGCTTGCGTGCTGCACTGTTTGACAATCTTTACTCTCACAGGCCTGGTGCACCATATGGAGATCAAAGGATTGGAATTAATCACTTGAAAGCCTCCCACATAGAACAACTCTGAAGAGTAAGGAGGCATTAACCGGAAGACAAACAGCGCTATTGAACTGTGGCAAACAATAACAGCCTTTTATTACATATCACTTAACCGCCAGAGGAGTTGTATAATATATGATGCAGGTGCGTGACATCTTTGCACATACTTATGATCTTGATTGTACTGTAAATAATTTTTTAGACAGTTTTTATTCTATTTTCTGTGCCATTAAACAGGTGGATGGATCACCTCAATTTAAAGACGACACTGAATAAGATTACTTTTTTTTTACATGCAAATATTTTGATTTTGAAAATAGGTTCTACTGAAAAAAGTGTCAGCCTGTATTTACCTTCAAGTAGCCACACTGGCTAAATTCCTCTGTATTGTCAGCTAAAATGTATTGCAGGCCAACTCGGTGTTGGCAGTGACACTGAGACTGTGTGGTTTCTATTAATAATAATAATAGTAACATCAATTTGACACTGATCTGCATTAATCAAATTTATAATAATACGGTTCCTCTGTGAATATCTGAATGATAAAAATGGCATAATACAAATAAAAAAATTTATATAATAATAGTTGTATTAATTTATCAAGCTAAGAAAACAAATATACAAATCAAACAATATCTGCTATTGATCTGGATTCATAACAGCAGCCAGGCATTAATTACCCAGGCATAAAAATCTACCAGAAGAACACTGTAATTTATAAAAATGAATCAACCTTACTTTCTATAAAAGGTAACACTTCCTTCTATTCAGCGCAAGCAATAAAGGTACATGTAAGCGAAGCAAGACTGAGGCTGAAGCTATGATGTAGGTCAGTCATCAAAGTCTGGGATATCATCATAGGAGTACCCTGGGTAGCCCTTAGCTGCATAGTAAGCTATCCGTAGGTGGTAAATTCCCGGCAGGAAGACAAGGATCCCAATGATAAGGACGGGCACGGTTCGGTCTGAGTCCTGAAAGACACAAAACATTGATTTAATGTATTGTTTGTTCTGTGTGATGCTGTAAGAAATAAAGTCTCTGCCTTAAAAAGGTACTCACAGTGGCTCCGAAGTATCCTGCCAGGAGAAGGGCGCCAATGATGATTAACAGAGAGCCGATTAAAAAGAGAACTGTGGCTAGTGCTATGGCTTTGTACGGGACTTTGGGTGGGCTCCTCTTGAACTGCAGAGGAGGAGAAATATTGAATTAAAAACTTAGCTCTGACACATGAGGTCCTCTGTGGCAGTGTCTGTTTTCCCACTCTTGTACTGAACTGGGAAGGCAAAATTAATATGACTCAACCAAAATATAAACGCAACACTTTTGTTTCCACTCTGACATTTTATGAGTTAAGGTAAACAAAAATCTAAGATTTCATCTATTGTTACAAAAGGTTTATTTCTCTCAAATTTTGTTCAAGAAGTTGTTAAAATGCAAGATAAAAGTACACATTCTAGAGTGGCCTCTTATTGTGACCAGTCCGAGGCACCTGTGCAATAATCATGCCGTTTGATCAGCATCTTGATGCGCCACACCTGTCAGGTGGATGGATTATCTTGGCAAAGATGAAGTGCTCACTAACATGAATTTTAACAAATTTGTGAACAATATTTGAAAGAAATAAACCTTTTGTGTGCATAAAAGAAGCCTTACATCTGTTACAGCTATCGTTGCGTTTACCCTATATTTTTGTTGAGTGTACTTAAAATTGTTGTCAAAGTCTGTGACTGATAGACAAATGTTATTTTTTTTTAGAGGGCGTGACCTTTACGAGATATGGAAGTGTCATGTTACGTCATGTATTTGAAGATGTAAGTACATTTTTTTTGTGATCAAATACTGTAGCTTGCATTCACCAAACTGTCATGATAGAGTTATTCAAGTTGTTTTAAAGCGTGGACCCACCTATTGTTCACAGAAAGGTTCATTTACTGGTGCAAAAACGCCTGTATAATGTCTTCTGTGACTTTGGAGGAGCTGTTTTCAAATTTATAATAAACTCGACTTGAACTATGATCTTCAATCTATACAACAAGGTAATCAGTATTAATATACAGTTATATTTGGTTTAATATAAACTGTGCCGCCTGAGGAGCGCTGACTGTTTGTTCAAACTTGCCAACAAAAATACAGCATTTAGTGGGTCAATTTATCCTGATGCATCCTCCCTTACCTGCAGATCAATGTAGCCGTCGTCATCAGTGGCTAACCTGGAGTACCTAACTTTGCTGTTGGGAATCCCTTGTGACACAAGATTACGGGCAGGCATCTTCCTTAGTTGCTCGGGAGTTACTGCCTGTTTGTTTTCAGTGTTTTCAGTGATGCACAAACAGCACAACTACAGAAGCACCAACGACGCTGCAGCCATGCTTTTCCATATAAGCTGTCACTACCAAAACGAAGTCAAATACAACACTGAAGCTAGTGTTAACGTTTCCTTAAACACGCTTTGAAAGGAGATTACAGCGAGCAGGGTGTTGTTTGTTCTTGTTCTTCCGTGTTTTCACGCGTATTTCTGCTCTGCGCTTGCGCAAACTGAAGCGTCTTCACTGATTGGGTATTGGGTAGAAATCTCGATTCCACACTTCAAATCAAATATTTTATGTGCAATGCAAGATGGAATTCAATTTAAGGTAGTTACACAATTTAAAGATGATGTAATCTGCTTTCTTCTGTTAAATTGTTTTCGATGGTGATTTGCAGTGCACCATATCTGACACAAGAGGGCGGTGTCGAGTGTTATTAAACTGACCAGGTCACAGCCAGCCCTCAGATTGACACTGGTGTCAGGATTCATCTTTTTGTGTGGCTGTTCATTTCCTGCGGTGCTCTCTCGGGCTATGTTAGTAATCACAGTGTCCTATGAAGATAACGTTTCCATCTAGGCTGCAGATTTTTTTTTTGGATATGAATTAATATAACGGAAGCAGAGACACAATCCTCATCTGGAGGGTTTTTTTTATGCAATCTTCTACATCACACAAGATTTATTCTTGCATGAAAAATTTTCCAAACAGAAAATTAGAGTATTCACAGAGTCTACTCAATGAAAAGTCATGATTTTGTAATAATAATAAAACATATCATTAATAGATATAATGGCAAAAAAAAAAATCATTTCTGGAATTTCAGGTGTGGGGTGTAGCAGCGTCAATTGTTTGTGTATATAAAGTTATCTACCAATTTTTATCATCTCTTTGGTCGTGCTCAGCAATAAACTGGTCTATGAGCGACTGACCATGAAATAGGTGACACACAAAAAACAATATTTGCTACCCCACTGAAATTAATAATTCAAGCTGTTGAGGTAGTATGATGTATCCCCAACCTTTTCTTTTTAAATTGTGTTTTTCACATTCCCCTGCTGGTTTGTGGAAAATTGGACTGTCACATAGAAAAATATAGACTCTCCTTTAGGCAGAAGTCAGATAGGTACCTGGTCCAGTGGATCATTGTGATTCCAGCTTTCTGGTAGAGCCTCTACATTCAAGGATAAATGTTCTCAGGTTGTACATAATCCAGAAATACACTGCTCTTTCATTGAAAAATAATAACAAAGCAAATGTATATTCCTATTAGATGTGCTTGCAGCATCAATAATACATTTTAAAGTACATGTTGGCAGAGACTGAGTCTCGAGTGATCATTTGTATGCGAAGTGACCTTGACTGTAAATCGCATTATTGTGGTTTAAGGCCATATTGGTGATCTCTGGGGGGACATAAACCCTAAAGCCATTAATTTGTGTTTCATATTTCTGCCACTTTTCAGTGCATGCGATATTCTTTGTCATGCATCACAGTGTAGTCGATCCTCTCTTTTCTTGTTTAGTTTTGTGATGCATATTTTAGATACATATACTGAAGCATCTGTAGGAAATAATCTAAAAAAAAATCTACCCTGCACACAACTGGATTTCATCTTTGTCTCATAGAGATTAAATATATGTTTTTTTCTCTTTTATAAACCACTTTTAAATGCATCAGTATTCCAAATTGCAGAGCACAAATGCAGTTATATAAGACACGTATGTCTTGGAAAATAACTGAGACATTTTGGATGCCCAAACTGCCATCTTCATTCAACATGTTGATGACAATAACGGGAGTAAACTTCGCCTTCTACTTTATCAATCATACTACTTTTGTTAATCAGTGTGCTATGTGACTCCACTCATTAACTGTCACCGGAGCATCTTTCGTTTGTACACCAAATAACTTTCCTCTTATCTGTTCTGTCTCCTCGCTGCTCAATACCTACAATCAAGGTCACTGCACAAGCCGCTTACCATTTGTCAGTCTGAATTTAGAAACACAGCATTTAATTTATCGGCTTCATGGCCTTGAAACACTCCAAAAGACCGGATAAATCTGCAATTATTTTACATTCATAGAATCCGAATGAATGGGCCCAAAATAGAAAAACTGATGCCATAATCTAGCTGTAGGCAACCTTGCTGCCCCTTCCATTGTTTTGTTTTTTTAAACATGACTTCATCTATTGTCTCAGTGTCTATGTTTGCTGTTTTATTTTCAGAAATACAAGTGTTTTAGGAATGCAATGGGGTTTACAATGTGCATTGCAATAATACTGTTGCTCAAGTGACATCTGGAGTTGTCATTAATTAATCAAATGATAGGCAAGACTGTCACCAGTCAGAGGGGGGCAGAGTGTGTTGTCATGTCAGATAATCCCTGCCACTCGACTGTGATGTCTGCACAGAAGAGCATCAGAACAGCTGAGCACACTGGGACCTCAGGGTGTGTATGTGTGTTTGTACATCTACATGCTAAGAAGACAGCAGCACTCGTCCCCCTATTACCCCTGAGTTTGTCACTGAGTGAGAAAGCAGCGATTAGGCCATAATTAGAGTCCTGTTCATAGTGGAGTTCTATCTGCTGAGATAATTAGGTCTGTCTTCATTACAGCAATTGCAGATAGAACCACAACTGGAGCCCAATAAAAGCCTGACCCATTATACCACTCCAATATCCTGCAATCTCCCTGAGGCTCAGCCTTTTTCCTTTTAAAGTCACCAGGTTTCAGAAATGATGCAATGTGGTATGTGGGTGCTGCACAGGTGCTGCCGAGCAACAAGATTTTCAACATTTAAAATAAATTTGCACAGTCTAATATAATTACTTTATTTTTAGGGTTGTCGAACAACGTTTGTGTGATGAGGGAATGAATGATTGAGCTGATTTGTGGTGTTGTGCTTTGTTTGTGTGTGTGCTCGAACATGATGAGCGGTAGAATGTTATAAGGTGGATGGCACATCTGTAGGACGGCTCATCATTTTTATCCAGACTGAAATATCTCAACAAATATCTCATGGATTATCATGAAATTATGCGTTGTCCCCCCACGAATTACTCAGACTTTTTTTTTATCCAGCTGAAGTATCTCCATCTTCTGCGCTGATTGGCACTACATTTGGTGCAAACATCCATGGTTCTCAAATGACTACTCCAAATGACCACCGTGATGTTGGATCTGAATTTTGGTACAGACCTCCATCTTACCCTCAGGATAAATCGTGACAAAACTTTTCATCATTTGTCCAATATTGTGTTTAATGCATGCTAACACACTGTTCTAAGATGGTGAACATGGTAAACATTGTACCTGCTCATCTTTGCTTGCTTTAGCCTTGTCACTGTAAGCATATTAGCAAATGTATATTAGCATTTAGGCTTTCCAGAGTGAAATATCCTTAACAAAGACATTGAAGTACAGTAATTTAAAAATCTTACCACACTATTTCATTGCCCCAAATATCACTTCTTTTTGCTTCAGTGAACAAAACTACTGACTGACATTGTTTACTGTGAAATAGATCCATGTAAGTGTTTGAGGGTAATTGAATACAAAAGGATCTGTCAACTCTGATTGAATCACAGAATGTTATCACTCGGCACAGAGCACTCGAAGCTCATGTAAAATTAATGTAGAACAACATGGATGATGCTTTGCTCACGCCATTGCAGGTGCTGTATAGGACGGTTGCAGCCAGAAACAGAGATACATCTTGTAATTTGGTCCATTGCTTGTGATGATTCAAGTGTTTTTTGCTCTTTAATCTGCATTTCAAGTGAGCCTCAGGTTACAGTAGCTTTAGAGTGGGAGGACAGCTGACTGCTGCAACTCTAGCTACATCATCGAGAACATGGACTCTATCACCTTTATTTCACAATTTCAACAAAATTTTTTCCTGAAGCTTAAGAAAAAAAAACACCCACAGTAGCTCTGTGGCTTTGAGAATATGATGACAACATAAAGCTGTTTCCACCTTGACTTTTCCTGCGAGATGGAAAGCGTTTTATACAAGCCTCTGCAGAATATTAAGCTGTGTACACACACCTGCTGTGATGATTGAAATCTGTACCTGTTACATCTTTCTCTTTTTTTGTAAGATTTTGTCAAAGTCAGTGAACAATGGGAGAGGAAATATCTAGATATGCAATTAAGGTGAATGTCACTGTAAATGCCAACATTAGTGTGAATGCATGGCTCAGGTTTGTTGCCTCCATGATGGGAAATGTTTGTTCCAGTGCACAGATATTGATTTCAGTACCTTTCAAACTCAGCAGCCCGCCTCACTGCACGGTCTGCTCAGACAGGTAATTACTTTTCCAACAGATTGCACAATAGACCCCAAGAAAATGCAAATAACATAGACTAACAAGCACAGAAGGCAGATACAGTATGAGGATCATCTCACCACTCTATTGTTATATTCATCTCCTAAATCATGGGTGTTTCACTGGTTTATTTTTATTGCACAACATGATCACACAGTTATTGCCAAGTTAAATACTTATTCAGAAAGTGCCATGCATGCATAATAATGAGATACAATTTCTTTAAATGTTAATTGAAATGTTAATTTCAGTTTAAATTGCTGTGAAAATGGGTTTTCAATTTAAAAGAAATCCCCATCAGTGACATTTGCTTTTGTAACATAATTTACATAAAATAGACATGTTTATTACTGTCATTAAGTGTTTTTGCTGATGTGACTATACATTTAAAGAGTTGAGAAGAGTGCTTATGATTTTTCTTTTGACAGGACGGAGTAGATTTGTCCCCAGGATATAACAGCAGGTAAGAAAAAAAGGCATAAATCTCATGATTGACTGAGCATGGAGGCCATACTTGAAATGGTAAAATGTTTACTTCACAGATGGGCTTCACATCTCTCACTGTAAGCAGGCAGCAGCCCTGGGTGAAGCATCCATATCTGGACCCAGCATGAAAAACTAAGAATACTCCAACTGGTTCAAACCAAGGATTTGTCCACAGTGGGAAGAAAAGAATCCACCCTTCCAAAATCAATGTACTGTATTTATCCATGCGCTCTCATCCGAGAGCTGGTGTGCCTGTTTCTGTTTCGTCTCTTCATTATAGTTGTCAGGAGTTCAGTTTTGTCCTCCGTTTTGCCTCCGATCTCCTCTCCTCCTGTGTACCCTGTCTTTGTCTGTGGCCACGCCCCTCACCGGTCCCAGCAGATGCAGCCACTCACCCCTGATCACCACCTGCAGGTGTACTGCATCTCCCTGATCACCTCCCCAGACTATATGTAACCTGCCCCTGCACAACTCTGGTTGTCGGTGCATTTTTGTTAGCCACCCGTCCGTCCTCTGTCTGCTCTCCGTCAGTCCTGTTCCCGTTCCTCCGGCCTCTGTGTCTCCTGCGGATATCCCCCGTCAAAATCACCAGTCGGTGGAGTTGCCCTCCCGGCTTGGAAGATTGTTGACGCCATCCCTTCCGCTGGTCTGCCGGCTGCCCTGTTACCCGTGTCCCCCTGGAGCTGTCGGTTGAGTTGCCCTCCCGACTGGACGTAAAGTGGACACGCTCGGTGCCACCTTTTGGTTTGTAGTTTTTTGTTTGTTTTTTGGACAATAAAGACTGTATTTTTTGGAACTTGAAACCTCGAGTCTGTGAGCTTGCATTTGGGTCCTGGAAAAACACCCCACCACATAACAATAGTTTAATAGGAAAAAAGTCTGTGAATTATAAAGGCCCAGTTGAAACTGCAGCACTTCAGAAAGATTACAATTGACTGTAAAGACTTAATCATTAACAAATCTGTATTGACTGTTATACAGCAGGTCGGCCGGAGAGTGCCATAGGCTATGTACTGCGTTATATTTAAATAGAATTGGGTTTTAGTTCTTTTGACAAGAAAAGCAGTTCATCCTTTAGATGATCTTTCTTTATCAGCATTAGATTTCTAACTTTATCAAGACAAAAAAGCAAAAGGAAAGAAGACAAAAGGTGAGACTAAAGAGAATGAGAGATTTAGAAATAAATCACTTTACCTACCTATACCCTTTACAGAAAGTGATGGTATAATATATTAAAATGTGTGAGAAAGCTCATTTGCCTCTGGCTATATTTATTGTAAAATAAAGCAGGCCGTTGTTTGCCAGTCTTCAAATCTGATATATTTAGGCTATAAAATATTTACGTCATTCCTGAGCTGTAATCTACTGTTATTGAAAAATACATTTAACTAAAAACTAACTCCATAAGACTGACTCATCATCTATATTTTTTATCTTGACAGTTACAAAACTCGAAACAAACAAAACCAAATGTTCATTTTAGGGGGTTTTGAGAGTTGGTTTTAAAGGATTATTTAGTCACTGAGATTATGTAATTCAAAAGTTTGGATTGATTATAACAGAAAGCAATACAATTTAAAAAACCCATTCTCGGTCGACATAAAATTTAAAAAAAAAAAAGTAAAAAAAACGCTTCATCCAGCACACTCATTGTATTATTGTGTAAGTTCGACGGCAAGGTGAGTGACGCCCGTTAATAAAACATCTCTGAAGGAAAAGTCATGGAGTGTATGTGACTGGTTGTGATGACGCACGGGGAGTGATGCCGAACGGCAGTGAGGTGATGTGAGGATGGTTGGTTGGGTGGGGAGGGACGGAGGGGTGGAGGTAATGCGGGGAGGAGGGGGGAGAGTGGTGGTTCGAAGAGAGAGCAGGGAGGGATTTGGTGCTCATCATCGTGTGAAGAGACTTGGAGCACCTGGAGCTCGTGCGTTTCTACCAGCAAATGCGAGGGCTCTCCACGATGAGCGCACTTGGCTCTCCTTTCGCCGCCTCCTGAGTACGACTCAGCAATCACAACCGTTTCCAAATGTGGCTCAGCCAAACCGCTGGGATGTGAAAATCAAACTCAAAGTTGGGTGAGTCCCGAAAATTTCATTTTAAGTATTTAACCGAATGAGTTTGAGAGGATAGTTTATGTTTCTTTTAATGCGTGTCTTCATTTGGTTGTCAGTGCTCGCAATGCAGTCGTTGGATAAATTTAACGATCGTTTCGATGTTTGGATGACGTCTAATCTAATAATGAATTGTGCAAAAGTAGTCAAAAGTAAGAGAGATTTGTTTTTCCATCCGAATTTAATTTTAGGCTTCATGCTTACTTTTGAAATTGTGAAGCATAGATTTTGTCAAATGGGCTTTGTTTATAATCCATAATTGTCTGGTTTCTGTTACTCTAAAATAACACTGGGTTGCTCTGACTGAATTGATTTATATGATGTTATTTTTTTGGTGTTTTAAAATCTCTTCAATTTCTTGAGGACAATGAGAAACCACCCTTTAAATTTCATATAGGAACGAATTTAATGACTGAAGTGTTAAGAGGGTGTGCAGCAGAGGAATGCCATGAGGTCTCTCGTGACTATAAGCCCCCAGTCTCTGTCATTTTTATTAAGGTGGATGTCACTTTTTGACAGGTGTAGTCCTGCAGCTGGGAATTGCTCTGCACACCAGTGAAGAGGTTGAGATTACACCTGAGCCGGTCTGGCTGTTTATCTTGGACCAATTAAAATCGCAGACATAGAGAAGCTGCATGTTTTAAGCTGTCCTCAACATTATTGTGGATTCCAGCCCAACCCTGAGCAGCAGCTGCACATCCATCACTTTCACACATCCACGTCTGCCTGGAAAACAGCCAAGAACGAGAAAGAGTCCTATATTTGTATTCTGCGGTAGAGAAACATGCTTGAAACAGTAAGGACCTCCAACCTTCTAAAAAAAAGAAAAAAGCAGTGGATCCACAGGATATTTAATCCAAATGAAATCCCATACTCATGCAGTTTAGTGATATCAACAGATCTTCCAACAGGAGCCCAATGTAAGCATGTCAAGTTATCTAAGAATTCATAGTTTAAATCACCGGTTTAAATCTTGTTCTCATAAAGTAGGCTAAGCTGCACGAATAATCAAATTAGGTTTGATGGGCTCATTGGAAATCACAGCATGTAATTTGGTCAACTCTCCAGAAATTATATAAGTGAACTTGTCTAACAGTAAATCCATCAAACCTATTCTCGCCATTGTAACTTAGTGTGTTCAACATAAAAGGAACACTTTTATTGTTTAAAGGACAGTTAATACCTCAAAATGAGGTAACTTAAAAACCCACCTCCTTCCTCTACATCGTAAGCCCGCAGGTACTGCATGATGGCTGCTGAGGACGGAGGCTTTGCTGTGTCGTGCCAGCGCATGGAGCTAACCTAAAACATAAAAGTCAGTCAAACATGCTGAACATGCTGTGTGGAGTAGAGACTTGAGGGGAACGGCAGCATGAGGAAAAGGTCAGCCAGTGGTTAATAGTGTGGTGAGGAGCAATGGAGGAGAGGAGGGAGCTAAAGACTTGAGGGGACTGCATAATGCTGTCGCCCTGTTCCTCTCATTGCACAGTCAGTCTTTATGTTAAGCATATTTGAACCCAGTTTTGTTTGGAAAACAGATGAACTAGTGATGTAGATAGCTCGAGACAGATGGAGAGACAGACAGACAGACAAGAAGCATTCCGTAGAAAAGAGGGCAACTCAGATGAACTTTTAATTTAGTCTGAAATAAAGCAGCTTAACAAAATCCAAAAATCGTCAACATGGCCACACTACTTTTACTAGTCTCATCTAATCTGCATTTATTTAATCTGCACAGACAGGATTAATTTCACATCTGTCAAAATGGAGGAGTTTGTGTGGCACTAAGACATTGTTTTGAAGTCAAAAGACAGAACATTCGAAATGAAATTAAATCAATGCATCAAAGTCGGAAGAAGCAATTCAGGCCGGGATCAGCGCTGCAGGAGAATCAGCGCACATTAACACCACTCGGATGTTTAACTGAGCAGCTGAATTTCTTATGTTGCGTCCGTAAATACATAGTCACAATGGAAACCAGTTTAATTGTGTTTAAAAAAAAATGTAATGAAATAGTCTATGTTTTGGCAAACAGGCAGAGGCCTATTATCTGTTTCCTATGAGAGGCAGAGTCATACCTGTACCTTACACTGACTATGATGCCAGGAAAAATGTAGCCAATCAGGGGGGGGGGGGGGAACAACAAGTAGCCTGAATCTGTCCACAGGTTACAAAATCTCTTTTGACGTACCTCTAAAGCTCTGTAAATAACTTGAAAAACGTGTAATATCTTATTTCTTTAATATAAACCAAAATTATTTAATGGTATTTACTTGGTAATTGTTTATGGAGCCAACAACCAGCGGACAGTTAGCCGAGCTTAGCTTGGCATAAAGACAAAAAGCACGGGGCACAGCTAGTCTTGAAAAAAAACCATTAGCCAACCAGAACTTTAATTTTTTTAAATTAAATATGAAAGAAAAACATTTGAAAAAAACAAGTGATTTGTAAGTATAGTATAGACAAGTTCCATTGGCCTGAGCTAGACCGTTTTTTTTTTATATGGAGGACAGAGTAAGGTCAGGCTTATCTTAATGTACTGTAGGTCACTTGAAGATCATATTAGCACCACAATACGGCAAAAAAAATACACATTAGGTCTTGCGACTGAGACAGTTGTATTATTGACACTTCAGCCATTCTGGGTTGGCTAAATGCTGTCGAGAGTTTTAATTGCGTGGTGTCTCCCAGACCACTGAGTGAAACAGGCAACTAGTCAGTCCATATATAAGTTTCTTTATTCCTTAACCTTACATTGTGTTTAGTCCATAAGCAAGATAAGACTGTGGTCACATTGATCTGACAGCAACTGTGGCTCAGACAGTTTCTCTCGCCCACAGTCTTGATATAGCCGAGCAGTGATATGTAAAAAAAAACACTGCATGAACAAAACAATGAGCAAAACAAGAATAACTGTGTTTGTATTTTACTGTAAGTGATGGATGTGTCAATTCTCTCAAAGCAAAATTTTCTGTCTCTCTTTTCAAAGGCACTGGATACTGTCATTGTCTGCTGTTGTTGGGGTGAAGCTGAAGCTGAACATGCCCCTGCGTTTGACAGGAACAGCCTGGATGTTTACCTACGCTCACCTACCGCCTTGCACTGAAAAGTGGTTTCCCATTGCAGTTTTTACAACTTGAATTTTGGCTTCAAACTGCATGTTTTGATTCAGCGAATGTGTAAAGACTTCCTGCTTGTGTACAGCCATCTGACTATCCTATCTGGAATGCATTTTTAACCATGTTTGGCACCGTTTGCATGATAACAGTCAGTTTCAATGTCAGCAACATCGTTTTTTAAGATGGATTACCTGATTTCAGCACAGTAGGTTTCATCTACATATTTTATACTTGTTTCTCGGCGTTGGTGCATGCATCTTGTGGTTTTATTTTCCTTGATGCATTGCCAACGTAATGGCTCATTTGCAAGAGGCATCATCATTCAAATTATGTTTTGACAAGACAGACTTAATATGATCATTACTCTAATGGCTTTTATGAGAGTGCCGTGATGTCCTTTTTCCTCCTGTGGTGAACTTAAGTAGGTGTGTGTGTGTGTTGCAGTCTACCTTTGCGGCACAGGACACTGTCACATATCAGCATAGTATTAGAACTGATGGTTCCTGTGCTGGACAATATGACCCCAGCTCCTCTGACTCAGAACTGCTCCAACTGCAGCCATGCTTTAGTCCCAGAGGTCAATGTGGTGAAGGCGGTGGTTTTGGGCGTGGTGCTTGGCGTCCTCATTGTGTTTGGAATTGTAGGAAACATCCTGGTAATTCTTTCAGTAGTTTGTCATCGACACCTGCGGACAGTCACACATTATTTTATAGTTAATTTGGCAGTGGCAGATTTGCTGCTAAGCTCCACTGTACTACCTTTCTCCGCCATTTTTGAGATCCTGGATCGTTGGGTGTTTGGACGGGTCTTTTGTAATGTTTGGGCAGCTGTGGATGTGCTCTGCTGCACGGCCTCCATCATGAGCCTCTGCGTGATCTCTGTAGACCGCTACATTGGAGTGAGTTACCCTCTGCGTTACCCAGCCATAATGACAAGACACAGGGCTCTGTTAGCAGTGATGCTGCTGTGGGTGCTGTCTATCATCATATCTATTGGACCTTTGTTTGGCTGGAAAGAGCCGGCACCAGAGAACGAGTACGTCTGCAAGATCACAGAGGAGCCAGGCTACGCGATCTTCTCTGCTGTGGGCTCCTTCTATCTCCCTCTAGCCATCATACTGGCCATGTACTGCCGGGTGTATGTGGTAGCTCACAGAGAGAGCCAGGGGCTGAGAGAGGGCCACAAGACAGAGAAGTCAGATTCAGAGCAGGTGATACTCAGGATACACCGAGGCAACACAACTGTATCAGAAGATGAGGCCCTTCGCTGCCGCACACATTTCGCCCTGCGACTGCTCAAGTTCTCCCGTGAGAAGAAGGCCGCCAAGACCTTGGGCATTGTGGTTGGCTGCTTTGTGTTGTGCTGGCTGCCCTTTTTCCTGGTGCTACCCATTGGTGAGTATTAATATATTTTGCACCATTTGTCTGAGCAAAGTAACAATTGTGAAAGAAATCAAATCAGCTTTTACATCTTTTGTTCACGTGTTAAAATAATATTTTAACATTTTGGAAAACAATTATTTTCTTTTTGCTCAGCATTAAAAGAGAAGACTGACAGGTTAACATATCTTAACATGACAACCCGATATTATATGAAACCATGTAATACACTCGTCAGTCTACTAGAGGATAACAAGTCAATGTTGTGTTTTGTAATGTGTATGTGGTCTAGGCACCAAAAATCACGTGGTTAGGTTTAAAAAAAATTATCATGATTTCGGTCAAAATAAGTACCTTTACACAAGTTACAGATGAAAGGTACTTAATGTACATTACGTATTTTAAATACATTGTTATGTAACCTACTTTGTTAAAACAGTGCCTTCTCCAGGGCTCAAACACTGGTCCCAGCTAAAAGTCCTGCGTTTGTTCCATCTCACCCCCAACATCCTCCCTTTTTGACCTGGTTTGGGCTAATCAGACATCCATCCATCCAGTATCTATACCCGCTTTATCCTGAACAGGGTCACAGGGGGGAAGGAGCCTATCCCAGCTAACATTGGGGGAAGGCAGGGTACACCCTGGACAGGTCGCCAGTCTATCACAGGGCCAACACGTAGAGACAGACGGAAACAAAGACCATTCACGCTCTCATTCACACCTAAGGGAAATTTGTGGAACCACCAATTAACCTGAGGTGCATGTTTTTCGATGGTGGGAGGAAGCCGGAGTACCCGGAGAGAACCCACGCAGGCACAGGGAGAACATGCAAACTCTGCACAGAAAGGCCCAGGCCCGGATTCCAACCCAGAACCTTTTTGCTGTGAGGCGGCAATGCTGACCACTGCACTGTGCCGCTCCTAATCAGACGTATGTGTACTTTTTATACCTAGTTGAGGCAAATCGTGACACTGACACGGTATCCTCTGGTGGATTGACGAGTGTATTCCACGTTGAATATATAGAAACGGTGTAACAGCTCATCTGGCTCTTTCCAAAATTCAAACCTCACAGATTGTAGCTTGTTTGTTTAATCCATTCTAAAACCGAGAGTAAAAATTACAACTTGTTTCATTGTCGTAATGTGTTGTAGTATTTATTGGTAGGCAGCAGTAACCTCCTAGAGTTTTTATTAAACTTTAGTAGTGCTGGTATGTATATTGCCAAGTTATGCCAACAGTCTCCTGCCTCTAACTTCATGTTCAATAACAATGAGACTGGTATTCTCATCCAACTCTGGGTAACAAGGAAAACATTTGAATATTTCCCAAAATGTCATTATTGCTTTAAAGAAGCACAGAAAGTGAGATATCATAGTAAAAATTGGTTAATACATTTAATCACCTGCACTTACATGAGTCAGACCACTTTTAGAGAGCTATTTAACGTCTACATTAATTCGCTTTACGCATCCATTCATCGATTTATTCTGCTGCCAGGTTTTTAAGTGATGGAAAATGGAATAGTTAGATGATGTTAATTGAATTGCCTCTTCATGGAAGTACACTAAGGTTACTAGCATTCAGACAAGCCTCACGGTCTTTTGAGCAGTGTAGTAAATGCCTTGACTCGGTCAAGTAGACTCTATAAATAGGCTCAATAAATCTTTCAGACCTCTGACGTCCTCTGGTGCTCCCGTCTGTAAATAAAAAGGCTGAATTTCAGACCAACATATATGTGTGAGGTGTCGAGCCATTGTCTGTGCTCCCGCTTCCTCTCTCCCTTTGTATTTTATTCATTACCTGCTCTCATGCTTGTTCATACACAGTGGTGTGAAAAAGTGTTTGCCCCCTTCCTGATTTCTTTTTTTTTGCATGTTTGTCACACTTAAATGTTTCAGATCATCAAACAAATTTAAATATTAGTCAAAGATAACACAAGTAAACACAAAATGCAGTTTTTAAATGAAGGTTTTTATTATTAAGGGAGAAAAAAAATCCAAACCCACATGGCCCTGTGTGAAAAAGTGTTTGCCCCCTAAACCTAATAACTGGTTGGGCCACCCTTAGCAGCAACAACTGCAATCAAGCGTTTGCGATAACTTGCAATGAGTCTTTTACAGCTGTGGAGGAATTTTGGCCCACTCATCTTTGCAGAGTTATTGTAATTCAGCCACATTGGAGGGTTTTCCAGCACCAACTGCCTTTTTAAGGTCATGCCACAGCATCTCAATAGGATTCAGGTCAGGACTTTGACTAGGCCAAAGTCTTCATTTTGTTTTTCTTCAGCCATTCAGAGGTGGACTTGCTGGTGTGTTTTGGATCATTGTCCTGCTGCAGAACCCAAGTTGGCTTCAGCTTGAGGTCATGAACAGACGGCCGGACATTCTCCTTCAGGATTTTTTGGTAGACAGTAGAATTCATGGTTCCATTTATCACAGCAAGTCTTCCAGGTCCTGAAGCAGCAAAACAGCCCCAGACCATCACACTACCACCACCATATTTTACTGTTGGTATGATGTTCTTTTTCTGAAATGCGGTGTTACTTTTACGCCAGATGTAACAGGACACACACCTTCCAAAAAGTTCAACTTTTGTCTCGTCAGTCCACAGAGTATTTTCCCAAAAGTCTTGGGGATCATCAAGATGTTTTCTGGAAAAAATGAGACGAGCCTTAATGTTCTTTTTGCTCAGCGGTGGTTTTTGTCTTGGAACTCTGCCATGCAGGCCATTTTTGCCCAGTCTCTTTCTTATGGTGGAGTCATGAACATTGACCTTAACTGAGGCAAGTGAGGCCTGCAGTTCTTTGGATGTTGTTGTGGGGTCTTTTGTGACCTCTCGGATGAGTTGTCGCTGCGCTCTTGGGGTAATTTTGGTCAGCCGGCCACTCCTGGAAAGGTTCACCACTGTTCCATGTTTTCTCCATTTGTGGATAATGGCTCTCACTGTGGTTCGCTGGAGTCCCAAAGCTTTAGAAATGGCTTTATAACCTTTTCCAGACTGATAGATCTCAATTACTTTCTTTCTCATTTGTTCCTGAATTTCTTTGGATCTCGGCATGATGTCTAGCTTTTGAGGATTTTTTGGTCTACTTCACTTTGTCAGGCAGGTCCTATTTAATTGATTTCTTGATTGAGAACAGGTGTGGCAGTAATCAGGCCTGGGTGTGGCTAGAGAAATTGAACTCAGGTGTGATAAACCACAGTTAAGTTATGTTTTAACAGGAGGGGGCAAACACTTTTTCACACAGGGCCATGTGGGTTTGGATTTTTTTTTCTCCCTTAATAATAAAAACCTTCATTTAAAAACTGCATTTTGTGTTTACTTGTGTTATCTTTGACTAATATTTAAATTTGTTTGATGATCTGAAACATTTAAGTGTGACAAACATGCAAAAAAATTGGAAATCAGGAAGGGGGCAAACACTTTTTCACACCACTGTAGCTGTTACCATCAGCACCAAATACTGGCATCACGTTACCACATAAGTCTGTGGACAAGTATCCATTTAGCAGTCAATCACCAATTTTAGCGTATGGAGCTGGAAAACTCGTGATTGTCTGATTTGGTTTATTGGCATAAACATTATTTTGTCATCCGAGAAAATCAGACTGAGACTTTGATCTTGGCACTAATCTTAAAAAGGTGAGTAGTTAGACTTTACGTTTATTTGTGGATCATACTGCTCTCTCTACTTGGCATTTCAGAGCTCCTTCTCAGTGACTATAATGAAGTGTAAAGCAACCCATTGCTAATTTCACAAATAACTTCAGAGGGTGTCCCTTTGGTATTAGATGTTAAGACTTTGACCATGAACTGGGAATGTCTCCAATGTTTAAGTCCAGCTGTGGCTCTTTGTGGTATTTTTCTCTCTGCAGCGTTCATCCATCATTATCATACCACTGTGGGTAACCAGTGGCTGATTGTTTCCGCTGCACTGATCAACATTTTGAAAAGAGCAGATTTTAAAATAAGTATGTGGAATGGTAAAGATTTTGCTTGTCGTGACAGACCCGCAGATATTAATCACCCAGCTCTGCAAATCCCCTCAGCTCCAGTAAGCTTTTCAGCATCTATCAGATCATTGTGTTTGTTTCATGTCCTGCAACTGTACAGCTTTGGTTCACCTTCACCTGTTTTCAGTAAAGAAAAAAAATAGCGAAGCATTTAGCAGCTAAAGATTCAAATATTTTACTCATGAGTTGGTGGAAATTAAAACGGAACTAAAAGAGGAGTGAATATTGAACTTGTATTCATCTCCTGGCCAGAAAAAACTCCAAATGTATGCTAATGTTCCTCATGTCTGCCTGATATATATTATGTTTTCTTTCACCCCCACGGCAGCAAAAAACAAATTAACGCTGTTTTAAAATCAATTTTACTGAACTAGGTTCTGTGACACTGAAAGTTATACTTTTTTATTTGTAGCTCTTGTATGGGTTCAGTGATTGCTGTCAAACAAATGCCATCTCCCCTCCTTCTTTTTTAATCATTGCCAGAATTCACATTTTGTTGTTGGACAGATATTGAAGGGAGTCATGTAACTTTCTCAGTTCAAAATATGTTGTGGCTTTATTGAAGGTAAACATGATACAATTTTGAGTTTCACAGCCCATGATACTTCATAAATTTTAGACAACAAAACATTTATCTAATAGCTGCAATACCCTTCTATATTTACCTAAAAAATGAATCTGTCAAGGATACTGGCAATAATAGAATTGGCTTTTTTGGCACAGCTGGGGATAAAATGTATGAGCTGTATAGTCAGACTCAAAATAATTTGCTCTCAAACTCTCTCCATTTCTTCTCTCTATCCATCTCGATATCACGATCTCATTTTTCCTAAGCCCACGTTTAACCGTCTGCACCAGACTGCCCAATAAAGCATTTCACAAGACAGCGTCTCCCCTTCCTGCAGCAGATGATAGATAGATAGATAGATAGATAGATAGATAGATAGATAGATAGATAGATTGCAGCCTCACAGGAAGTCAGGCATTTAATTATTTTAATGTTTTACTGGCAGCCACAGAATATGTGGAGAGTCACCTACATTTACAGTGACAAACAGGCCTGCATGTAATGCACCAGTTAAGCCATTAGCTTTGCTTCTTCATTCAAGGTCCCACTCACATTATCTGCCATGATTGTTTCCTCTAATTAAAAGCAGCAGAATTTATAACAGCAATTTTATTAAAATCCTTAACCTTGATGGCAAGTAGTGAGCATTTATTCATGGAATGGGATAAAACGATTAGATAATAAAGTGTCATCAGCAGACATAGGTAATATGATTATTTCAGTAGTTGGAAATCATGTTTATTTCATAGATAGTACAGACATTAACATGTAGCTGAAGCTCTAAAAATTGCAATATTACTAGTATATTAATACTAACAGCATGGCTCGAGGCAATGTTGGTCAGTTTATCACTTCAGTCCATGATTGAAATATCTCAATGACTGTCATAAATTATATATCCAGGTGATGAGTCCTTGGGCTATTGGGGATCCACAGATTTTTCCTCTAGTGTCTAGAGAAAGTTCTAATGAGTGAAATAGTTCCACCTGTACTTGATGGACTGGCACAAACATTTCTACAGATATTCATGCCTCCATCACAGGATGACTCCTTATGACTATAGCGATCTCTTGACTTTTCTTGTAGCACCATTAAGAGTGAATTATCTCAACAACTACTGGCAGAAAGGTTGTGAAATTTTCTATAAATATTCAAGGTTCCTAGAGGATAACATTTATAGGCTTTTGGAAATCCTTTCCTTTTCATTTAGAGCCGTCATTAGGTTCAAACTATTGACATCACCATCAGCCTCAGCTGTACTTTGTGTTTAGTGCTAAAATAGACAAATTGGTTGTCTGTGTAAGCAGTTTAATGCGACTCAACATTTGCATTTATTGCAACGTCTCGTGGCTGAAGTGATTATTATGGGCGCAAAGGAGGATGTCAGGCGATCGAATATAAAGAATGACAAAGTAGGGAGGAGCATAGGGGGAGACTGACACCGTGTACCTACATGCTTGGAAGGGTGGAGGGTGAAGTGAATGGTATTCAGTTGGGTGCGATCTCCAATCTCATAAATGCCATTAAATCTAATACGCTGCTATTTTAAGTTCCGTCAAACATAAACACATTGAAACCATACCACGTTATTTTGCTGCCAAAACCAAGGTACGAATGTATGTTTTGGCTAACTATCTATTCTTGTTTAGGTGTGATTGCATGTTGGTCCAATAGGGGACGCTGAAAACGCTCATGTCGATTGGGGAGTCTTTGGAAATGGCTCCATTTTATGGTTTCCATATGTGGATAAGACGGCTAATTACCAAATGCTTGCATGCTTACACAGGAGATGGTGAACTTGTTTAATACTGTATTGCCTAATTAACATCACCAAGTTAGCATTTAGCTGGAATTGTTACTCTGTCCCATTATAAACCCACTGACCCGCATGCTGTATGTTTTCTGAAATATCCAACTCTGCCTTCCTGTTTGCATATTGTTGTTCTTTCTCCTGAAATGTCTTTATAATATCACAACAGGTTCCATGTTCCCTGCATACAGACCTTCAGACACCGTCTTCAAGATCACATTCTGGCTCGGTTACTTCAACAGCTGCATCAACCCCATCATCTACCCGTGCTCCAACCAGGAATTTAAGAAAGCTTTCCAGAGTTTACTTGGAGTTCACTGTTTGAGATCGACTCCCAGACCACACCATCACAATCTGAGTGCAGGTCAGAGTCAGACACAGGGTCACAGCCAGTCGCTCACTCTGGGCCTCGACAGCAGGGGACCTCCCTGTCGACTCAGCCCCTCCTCCTCTATAGGCCTGTCTAGGACTCCTTCCTCCAGGGACAGCAGGGAATGGAAGGTCTTTTCTGAAGGTCCCACAGACGGATCTCGACCCACCGAAATGAGCAGAGCTAAAGTGGCCAAACTCTGCAATAAAAGCTTCCACCAAACCTGCTGCTGCATCCTCAGTGCTGAGACTCCCACGCAGGAGTCAAACTGTGCCCAGCCCCCAACCGTCGGAAACCTTCCCACCATTAAAATACACCAAATATCTCTGTCGGAAAAAGGAGAGCCTGTCTAACCACTGTAATCCTCCATCCATTTGTTATGACCCCTTCAACCACCGTATAGGGTCACAGATGAGAATATATTTCCTTTAGCTGTGTGGGAACAGTGGCTGCTTTGAAATTTCAATATTTAATATCTAAGCTTTAATATTCTGTGATTTGTATCTGTGGGAATAAAATTGTCAAAATTATAGCCACTATACTGTATTTTAACCCTTTTGGAAGATAGCTTTTTAGCTCTCGAAACACTAACTACTGCAAAATTGAAAATACAGCAAGTGTTATCAGTGTTTATTTTTGGAAAAGTATAAGAAAGATCCTGAAGCATTCCCCTGAAGTGGACCAAAAGATTTCTAAATGTTTACATATTTTATATTACGGAAGAGCAGTTTAAATGTATAAAAGTGTAAATAGGAAAGTTTTATATATTGCATGAGTTTACCAATCATTTTCAAAATGCTGGTCAGTGGTGCTCCTGTTGTCTCCAAAGTTTGCCTACTGCTGTTCCTAATGTAAAAATGTTGTTTGTGTACTGCTGTACACAGTATAAAAAGGGACCTTGCGTACTTCTGTGTCACATACAATAAATTTGTATGACTTATTCCAAACAAGGGATTCAAGAGAACATTTTTAGACTTCTGTTGTTATTTATTTTGTTTGTTACATTTTTTTGGGGAGGGTTAATTCACTAAATATATTTCCTTTGAAAACCTCTAGTCTGTCCATCCATATTCCCACAATTTCATGTACCTCTGAGCAATGCCAGATGGATATTTTAATATACTTCTGTGGAATTTTAACTGAACTTGTGGTTGCTGGCCTCAATCCTGACTGGCCCCCAAACCTCTTTAAAAAAAAATCCACCAGATTTAGAGACGTCGAGATAAGTCATACACAGTCTGAGACATTCTTCTCTCAGGCTGTACTTCTTGTGTTTCTGTCTTTTTTTAGTCGGCATCCACATCCCTGCACAGTTTTAACTCTGTCTTCAGTGTGGGTGATATTGCAAAGGTGAGAAACTGAGTGTTTTTAGTGTGAGTTCAAGACTGCAAAGTGTCTTTGTTTGCACAGAGGCATTAAAGAGCAAGAGGACAACCTCTGCCAACCTTATCGATTTATTCTATCCTGGCTACTCCTTCTGTGCGTGCACTAAGATCAACTCCCTTTGTGAGTGTGAGGGGGAGGAGATGCAGTTGGCACTTGTTAAGCCAATCCCACCTCATCCCTGAGCTAAGGTCAGTTGTTGAAGTGGAGAGCTTTCCCACATGGGAGAGACCCGGCAGTGTAGTGAGAGTGCATGTATGTGTCCGGGTTGTCATTGACTGGCTTGTCTCTGAACTTGTAAATCACACGTTCTGTGCAAATGCCATTAGGAGAGGGGCTCCCAGCTCCAGCATTAAACTACAGACGGTACAGATGACCTAATTCACCCCTCCCTCCATTATCTCTCGTTGTGGAGAGTGGTGGGATTATAAACAAAACGTCAAACCAAATACCTTTGTGGAATGCTTTATAAAGCCATATCATCTTCCAAATGCAATAGTTGAAATGAATACCATAACTAGATCTGCAGCTAAGGTCATAAAAGAGTGGAGGAGAGGAAGAGCAATCCATAATGTGTTTCATCAGGACTCCCTGTTTTTATCCAGCCCCCTCATTTTATGTATTCATGGTAAAGTTATCAATAAGTGTATAATTTTCCTCTGACTTCTCATATGGCATTTGTTCTGATACATGCATTTTACTGAGCCTGCAATCATTGATTCTAAAGAAGAATGAATTTAATGGTTACAGTCTATTAATATGGATGACACTGTGGCCATGACCGATCAATTCTGGGAGGGATTGTGGTCTTATAATAGCATCTGTGATTCACTGGATTGAAAGCATGGCTAGTGCCGGTGGTGACTCATGTTCGCACGCTCCCCCTAGAGGGTTTAGCTTTGTAAACTCTTCTTGATGTTTTTTTTTTTCCTCCTTTCTAAAGCTCTCCTCGTGTGAAGATGTTGACATTATAGGATTCCCCTCCCTGGTTTAATCAGTGCTCATCATGCTAAATCCTAATTGGACAACTGTCAGACAGCCAGGGGGCTCCACTCCAACTAATCACACAACTTTTGTTGATGTGTGCATTCAAGTGTGACTTAGCCGTTGTCTTGTTCAGTTCATTTTACTGGAAGCATCCCTGTGGGTGAAGTGTTGAAAGGAGCTGCAACATCGAAACGCTGCTGAGAGACTGTGTGCCGCGACTCTGTGCCTCCACCTAGTGTCTTGTTGCCTCCTGAATTTACTCCATCTATAGGCAGTTATTTTTGAGTATTTTTATGCAAATATTAAAGACAGTTTTGAGAGCATATTTCTTGCACTGCAATCCAAAATCAATAGGCTGATGGATGAGACAAGACTTTCTTTTGGTCTGCTTGACTTGGATCCACAGCTTGGCAATAAACCTTTTTGGTATATAGTCTGCGCAATAAAACACACAATTCCCCTGCTGCCACTGTAAACACTCAACAGGAGAGGACTGTGTTGAGCTACATGGAGGCCTGTTTAGATTAGATTGCTCTTTTTTTTTTTTTTTTTTTTTTTTTTTATTAAATAATTTATAAATATGTTTCACATTGTGAATTTTATCGGCATATGCTGCTAGTATCCCACCAGCACATATCGTTTCCTCACACCTCTGCCGCTGGATGAAGATTGATATGTTAGTATAATGTGCTTCTGTTAGGAAACAGTATGTATCAGCATATGACGATGACATTGACAACATGAAATATAAATAACAGAAACCACTACAAAGTGAAAATCATGCCGCTACATTTAAAAGCTTTTAAATAAAAAAGATGATTTATAAGTTTTAAAATCAGAGAAAACTTTTTTTTTTTTTATGCATATATAAAAAGCTAATCTTTTTGAAAATGATTTTTATATATCTGCAAATCCTTAAGAAGGTTCCTGGAAAGGAAATTTGTTACTAATTATAAAGGACAGTGAAAGAGTGCTTAGTCATTCTTCTATAATTTACTAATTCCAATTAACTAATTCTAATGAATTACTTAAGTGACCAAGATAATCTTTTAATCAGGGTTGGAAGAGAGATTTGCAGGCTTTACTTAAGTAAAATAAGGCTAAGAATACCACAATGTAAAAATATCCCATCAGAAGGAAAACAATTCACTCATGGAAAGGTTAATTATAGTATTAAAGAGCCCTATGTGCAATGTGTTATTAGAGAACCAGGACAGGAAGGCTTAAAATGACATCGACTCCCCCTTCTCCTTGACAAGATGTCAAAAAAAGTATTCTCAGAGTGAATGTTTAAAGCTTCTACGATATATTTATGTTAGTTGTATATTGGACCATGATTGGCTTCCAAACCAGCTGTGATATTAGAAAGGTAGGCACACACCATATATTCAGATTTTAGGTAAAAAAAGAAAAGAGGAGTTTTCACATCCACCCAGCAATAAACAACATACATTTCAGAGTGAAGGGGGACTTTAACCCTTTAAACTGAGAACTGTCTAATCTGTGAGGTTGGTCATTACAAGCTTGTGCTGCTCATCTAAAAGCTCGTTCAGTCTCTCAGTATGAGCTTTGAAACGGACTGATACTGTCAGTTAGGAATAAAGGAGAGTGTATGTTAAGGAGTCAAACATATTGGGTTGTTATTACTGATGTATTCGTGTGCTCGTAGCATTGTATTTGTATGGCTCTTTGCAGTGAAGCTGATGTCAGCCTATCTATTACCGATAATTTAGGTCTACTAAATTAAATGACCAAACATAATGCATATTTAACAATGAGTGTTTTGTTTCAATAAATTAATATATTCTAAATTTTAATCATAGCAAATTCTCTCACAATTTGGCACAAGAAACACATATATGTGCCACTTTCCCTTTGAATACAGTGCCTGAAAATTGTCCAGTGAGTTAATAAGAAAACATCTTTGGGATTTTATAAAATAAAAAAGGTCTGATGTCCTTCCTTCATAAGGAAATATGGCACACAAGTAAGAGTTGTAAAAAGGTTCCCACATTAGCCCAATCCACCTGACTAACTTTCCTGTCACATGTCAGCACACAGGAAGAGACAGGACCCAAACGCACCACCGGTTTTAGCGAATTCAAATGTTTACTCACCTCCTTCTTCAACAAAAAACACAGGCTGCAGGTAAAAAAAAAAAATAGGCAAAAACTCAGGAACTGGCAGAGGTCGTACACCAGGAGCAACAAGATGTCAGGAAATAAAGTCAGAGGGAGGAACGAAGAACGTCAATGACACAGTTGAGAAGAAGAGAGGCAGAGGTAAACACAGGTGAGTCTGGAAACTGGTGGGAAAAACACACAAGGACAGGAAGTAAAACAAAGCAGAGGGGAGTGATTTCAAAGTAAAACAGGAAACCCAACAAACTAAAAGGCAGAACCATTATTAACATGAATTGTTCATCTTTTCAATGGATCACCTTTCACGGGGTCTTCAAAGATTTTGTTTGTAAAATCTTAATCTCTAAAGAAACGAGTTAAGTATAGTTGTCAGATAAAGTACAATATTTTGCTATGAAGTAAAGAGTAGAATTAAAAAACTGAAAATATATAAGTGAATGTAACTGAAAACAACCCTTAAGTACTGGATTTTGCTTTAAAATCATTGCACAGTAAGTCAGCTGAAAATGCGAACATGTCAAATTTGTCTACAGGGCAATAACTGAACTTATTAGATATACAAGTTGCTAATAATTATTAAACATTTATATAGGTTTTAATGGATCCAATTAGTTTTTATATGTTCTTAATTAGTCATTAAGAGAGAAGTATGTTTCATTGAAAATCCTCCAAATATTAACAACTTCTATTAAACTCAACAAAACTAAACCAATGTTTATGTATCCGAACATCATCCCTGTGTTCCCTATAATAATTAAAATGAGAGAGGCAGCATAAGTTAATTTTTATTACTTTAATCCATTGAAGTCAACACAGATAGGGTCAGATGCTGACAGGACCGATGATTTCCCCCAAAACACTGGTATCCTACAAAACATACATGAGCAAGAGTATCACACGAGGTGGAAGAGGGCAAACAACAGTGCTCAACATTACAACTCAATATCCATTACCAAGAAAGTTCCCCAAATGTAAATCACTTCACATTATAGTTTTGCATACAAAACTTACACTTGACAAGGCAATGAGGAGGAAATAATCCAGTGTTTAACAGTATGGTTGTACAGTGCAGCGCGTCACTGACAACCTGTTGTGGTTCAGTGAGTGCAGTTACTAACTGGAGTGAATCTGGTGTCGACAATGTCGGGCAGATGAGAGGGGTGAGGGAGGAAAAAAACGATATATCTGGTAATTCATTCACAACACTAACACCGAGAACAGTGGACACATCATCAGCACACTGTGTGGGATTTCATATACATACAGAAGCATTTTTCATCAGGTCTCAAAAAAACACCATCCTTTCACTTCTTTAAAAGAGCCTTCATAGATACAGTGTGCTATCAATATCTTACAGAACAGGCAGGCAAGTAGTTCAACATATCCTAAAACACAGACATATCCAATACAAATGAAAAAAAAGTTGCAAGCTCACGTATAGTTTTACCATTTGGATTGTTACAGGTGCAAAACAAATTGTGAAAAAAAGTAGTGACTCTCCCTGGCTGCTAGTTTTGCAAGGCTGACACTACTGATGTGTGGACGTGGACATCATCTGCACATGTACAGCGATGGTCATATAGCACCAGGTGCAGAGAGGTCGTTGGCAAACCTCCCATTGAGCTTCTTTATGGTGTCTGTCCGCATCCTGAACCGTATACACAGGTTTGATGGCTGGAAGCGTGTTGCCCTGACAACCTTTCAACACAAGAGGGGGGAAAAAAAGAACACACACACACACACACAATGACGAAATGAGGGAAAAGGTTATCGTTTCTCAGACAAAAGCCACCTATTTCCGGCCAAAGCTGAACAAGTGGTTTAACCTTGAAATACCCTTTCTTTTCCTTTCAGTGCAGTCAGCGCTTTCCAAAATGACTTAACGGGATCAAACATAAAACACCAATTATATCAAATGAAGAAAGTGCAACTACAGTATAACACAAAAGGAAGACATGGGTGAATTGTTCAGCTGAGTACCTAAACAAAAATACTGCAAACTTTAAATAAATTTAAAAGGTGTTCTACAGTCTAATCTTTCAAATGGAGCATTTTGAGATTTTTTTTTTCATGAACAGTGAAAAAACATTAGCAGTAAAACTGCATTGTTAGTGTTATAACGAGGGCAGCAGAGGCTTTACTTTCAATTAAAGGTGGCAGTCTAACATGATTACCAAAACATTCTAATATCTGGAAAATAAACAGTGCGAGAATAAAACTTGTAAACACCTGCTGTTGCTAAAATGCCCACTCACGAAACCGACTGCTGCTTGGGACAAAGTTTTGTATCAACTTTCTGACCCAAGACGGCAACTAAACAGCAAAAATGATACAAAAATGTAAACAAATTAATTCGATCAATAATCAAACTGGGTGTAAAAAAACAGCGAAAAAGCTGCTTCAATTCACTTGATCCTTCCTTGAAACTGGAATATGGCAAGAAGATGAAACAAAATGGAATAGTGCTTTCTTATCTTTTAACATGAGGTGACATGGTGGTAATGTGTGAATAAGAACGGATGGAGAGCGGTGCAGGGGGGAGTCAGAGGTGATGACATAAGAGATGTGATGTGACATTGGTACGAGTGGCCTCTGGTCCCTTGTTGCCCTGCACCCCGGCTCAGTCGGAAATAGAGCTTAGCCGAGGCTGGTGATGTTGGCTTTTCCACCAGGGGGAGCCACGATGCGTTGAGTGTTGCGGCGAGGAATGTTGTCATCCACTTGGGCACCTAAAACGTTAAATTACAATAAAACCTAAATGTCTATTTGTGACAGAGGCCAACTACCAGGAATGAAATCTGTGCTTTCACTCACCAGACAGACTGAAGCCAGACTGGTGAAGGTTGCGCACCGGCTGGGGAGTAAATTGCTGTTGCTGCGGCTGCTTGACAGGTGAAGTCTTCACCGAGGAAACGGTGGACATCACCTTGGGAGTCACAGTCACCTCACACACCGGCCCATCATATTGACCCCTGGGGACTCCTCGCAGCTCTGTAAGCTAAACCCACCAGCCAAATCATCAGACCACAAGTTGTGTAGTTCACAGGCCATGAATAATGTAAGAATTAAAGGTCCCATATTGCTTAAATTCAGATTTCCTTTTTGTTCATAAAGCAGGTCTGTGTGCTCTATAAATACAGTGCAAGCGTCAAAATGCTCTACACAGAGAAATGCACACAGCCCCTGTTCAACAACTGTAAGTTTTTGATGTCATAGTGAATTTGTGACATCACAAACTCCCACTCATGTCGTATGTTTACCCTCAGCGCAGCCCACTGTCCAAACCTTTAAGTGAAAGAAAACACTGAGCGGTCCTTCCGTCACAGAGCTATCAAGCTATACGACGGAAGAAAATCTGTGATTGGCCTTGGCCTGTCACTCTGAAAAGACTCAGCCAATCAGAGGAGAGGGTCACTGATATCAATGTGCCTTAAATGCACAGACGCAAAACAACCTGTTCTGGGTAAAACAGACGTAAAACTATATTAAGATGTTTTTTGGCAATTCAAACCCTGAAAAATATATTCTTATGGATGTTAAGACAGAAAATAAAACACTGTAAAAGTGTAAAATATAGTTAGATGAGTGGTGCAAATGCCTGCAATTAAGACTCACCTTGCTGCGAGCCTTTATCCTCTTGTACACGTTGTCCGGGAAGGGTTTGCGGCTGATGTAGCGCCCGCAGCCCTCCGTGGCGTGAAGGCTGCCTTCTTCCAACACAATCTTCCCCTGGCTGATCACCACCAGAGGACCTCCGCGCACTTCTGTCCCCTCAAAGATGTTGTACTCTACGGCCTGAGAGAAGAACAGGTTTCATCAACTAAAAACCCCCGGAGGACCTCTGAACGCTAAACACTGAAGAGTAGCTGGAGTAACATGATAATTATTGTAAATAATGTAGTTCTATAGCCTGAAACTAGTATGATAAATACAGAGGCACACAGGTTTCAAGTGATTTTCATTTTGATATCCTGTTGCGGCCCATCTGAAAGTTGTTGTTTTGCCTGCTCCAACGAGAGACTGTTCACTGTAAATGTTATGTTAGCACTGTAAACTATGTATTTGAGGCTCATTTTTCTTTGTATATTGTTACTTCTGCTGAAGTGTGTTAATACCTTTAATGGCCTCTGTACCTCACTTCTAAACAGAACACGCCCACCATGCAATTGGCATTGCAGTCCATCACATACAGGCTTAAGAATTAGATCTTAACATCCAAAAGACACATGGATGTGGATCAATAGTCCAGATAGGCTGAGTAACCATCTGACCAGGTTGTGGGTCTTTGCTGAGATGATCTTAGTGATGTCTGGGTCCCACAGGATGAGGTCAGCATCGGACCCCACAGCGATGCGGCCTTTGCGGGGGTACAGGTTGAAGATCTTGGCTGCGTTTGTGCTGGTCACTGCCACAAACTGGTTTTCGTCCATTTTACCAGTAGCCTTTTGGGATGAGACAATACTAGTCACATACGAGCAACAAATCATGCACAAAAGGTATTTTGCTTGCAAGTGCTTAATGTTTGGAATTTTTGGAATGTGTGGAAAGTGGGTCATGGAAAGCTCACCACGCATTTGTCCCAGATTAGGGACATCCTCTCCTCAGTGCCGTTGGTGCCCTCTGGAATTAGGGTGAAGTTATCTTTGCCTACGGCACGCTGAGATGTCTGGAAAGTGCAGTGAGCACTACCAGTCACCTGCAATTCCCCACTAGATAAGAAAGACAGCAAGAAGACTATGACATTCACCATGTGTCATCTTATATTTACCCTCCCCTGCAAAGGGCATTTCATAACGAGGCTGAGTAAAAATAAAATGCAGGAAAAAGCGTGTTCCAGTTATCTTTAGGTCCTGGCTCAGAGCACCTACCATGACAACAGAGAATTGAGGTAGTCAGGGGTGGTGGGATCAGGACTGAGCGGTGGAGAGGTGACAAAGGCTGCTGCCTTGGCCCAGTTCTTACTCCAGTAATGGGTACCGTCTGTGCCCAAGCTAGCAGATATGGGCTCTCCATAAACCACAGCACCTACAGGAGCAGGAAGATGTCAGTAGCAGTAACCAGTGTATGAAGGCCAATTAAAAAGTCCCCGGGCTGTTCATGTTGCGTGCGAATGGAGTGCAGCACTGTGATGGAGCAAGGAGCAGGTGGAAGCTATAACCTTCATTAATGATTAATTATTTCAAGTTCAGTCACTGGTCAGTGCACATTAGTGTGCGTTACCAAACAACAGGAACATTCTGATCCACCTTCACACTGGCTGAGAAAAAAAAAAAAAAAAATCCAAATTTTGCTTCTTACCCCTTTTTCTAGCGAGAGCAATGACATCAGCCGCACTCTTGCTCATCACCTTGGTGATGTAGAGGGGACAGTTGGTCTGATTGGCAATGGTGACAGAGCGGTTGACTGCCTCAGCCTCGACCTGCACATAATGACATCGAGGTCACACACTGTTCTCTTCCATACTGTATACTGCATTAAAGGAGCCGTCTCTTATTGTTAAACAGTATATGGTCAGTCTTACCTCCTCTGGACGGCTCAGCACGTGACCTTCAGGGCCAGAGATCCCCAGCTCGAGAATGCGTCTCTGCTCCTAAAACACCCACACAAGGGACATTAGGATCCAAAATACAAAGTAACTGCTGAAACCGAACTGACTGTATCAGTGTTTCTGTTACCTCTGCAATGATGTCTCCGTTCTCAGCATGCACCTGTGCAATTGCTCCGAGATCTCTGATGACACTAAACACCTCATAGATCTACAAGGTTGTGATACACACTGGTCAGCTTGTAGAGCAGTCATCTCTCCAAAGACATCTAACAGCCTAGAAAACATATGCTGTGACAGAAGACTCAGCAGAGATCCCACTAATACTGATCACAAGCCAAGCGTACCTGAGAGTCAGAAAGTTGGAAAACATCCTTATAAGCCAAATAGACCAGGAAAGAGTTGACACCTGAAGATAGAAAACTTATGAGAGAAAACAGCCAAAGGTGGAATAAAGAGAGCAAAAGAGGGAAAACCCAGGTCGAAGGAGAGAAGAAAACCCAGGTCGAAGGAGAGAAGAAAACCCAGGTCGAAGGAGAGAAGTAAAATCAAAAAGATAAAAATTGCAAAAGCAGAAATATTCAGTTACTGTTTAGTTTTTATTACTCAGTGAAAGAGGGTTGTTATTTTGTTCCCCATGCAAAGTGAGAGAAACAGTTTAACAATAACTGTGAGATGGAAACACTTCACTGTGCCAGTAAAAGTCAGACCGTATGTGGAGACCTGAGCTGACAATGTTGACGACCTACCGTGATCCTTCACTAGTGTCTCCATTTCTTCCTGAGTACCATTGTTCCACTCGGTGATGTCTACATGCAGAGAATAGTCGCAGCAGGACTTGCTATCAGCCCACTCTCTCCACTGTTTGAAAGCAGCAACCAGGCTGACGCCAGGCTCGGGCACCACGTGGTCAACTGCACAACACAAACAAACAGGTTGGATCCAACACGCACAACACTGCAAAATTAAATCACACGCTTGATAGCATGCACATCTGCAAGGTTATAATTGCTGCTTTTAAACTGAGGAAATGGGTCTGATGTATCACATACTGATCATGGTTGTCCCTCCAGCCAGGGACGCCCGGGTGCCCTGGTAGAAGTCATCTGCTGCCACCATGCCTCGGTCAGGCATCTGGAATCGGGTGTGCACGTCAATGCCTCCGGGCATCAGCATACCTCCCTGAGCATCTATGATCTTAACTCCTCCGGGAACAATGAGGTTGTCTCCTATTTGCCTGACGGAGACAAAAACAAAAACAAATATGGACATGAGAGAAGGAAACCTGATAAAACTGAGACAATCTAGATTCCAAGAATCCAGGTGATATTGGTGTGCGTGTGGCCTGCTTGTAGATAGAAAAGGGTCAATCAAAAGGTTCCAAGACTGCCCCTGTTGCGCCTGAATAGTGAGAAGCACCGTGACATGAACGAAGCAGAGGGAAGCTATAACCTTCGTGATTAAATATTCCTAATTTCATTGTTTAATCATCATCAGCACCTGAGTTAGACATGTTGTGTGAGCGCTGGTCCAGTGCGTCTGGGATTTCGCCACGGACATGACCAGAGGGCGCAAATCTGATTTTATGTCAAAACTTACCTACAGGAATGACGCAATGAGCCAGGTGAGGTGTTCTGAAGGCATTCATGTTTCAAGAGAGGTTGAACAGGAGCAGCCAGGTGGGTTTTCTTTGACATTCACGGGTTTGTGCACCATGAATTCATCCCCCGGGGTCAGACTGTCAACACCAAGCTCTGCTGTGACCTTCTGAGGCGGCTGAGGGAAAATATTCAGTGCCAACGACCTGAACCGTGGCACGACGGTAACGGGATTCTCTAACATAATGACCTGCCTGCTCAAGGCATGTTAAAAACATGTAAGTTTCTCGCCCACAACGCACAACCCAATCCTTGCTCCGCACCGCCCTCACTCAAAGGATTTGGCTCCCTTCCAGTTCTTTCTGTTCTCCAAAAATGTGATGTCTCTGCTCAAGTTTCAGGTCTATGGCGAAATCGCAAATGCACATGTAGCAGTCTTGAAACATTTTAATGTTTTTGAAGCTTTGATAGTTTTTCTTTTTGTTGTTATGTATTTCTGATATTTGAATTTTGTTTTTGTTTTCAGTGTAGGTTGCTATTGGTTTTTTTTGTATTTCACATGAATAGTGATTTTTATTTTTCTGAGGTTTGGTGTGTTCCGTCTTTTGTCTTTTCAATGATACAGTGTGATTTAACTTTTTGTTGTTGTTGTTGTTTTTTTTTTGTGTGTACACCCCAGGAAGACTAATGACTACTTTGTGGAGGGTATTAGGGATCCAAATAAAGAATAAAGTAGAACTTACTTGATGACTCCATCCTCCATGTAGATATCAGCCAAGAATGACTGATCATCATTCACTATCTTTGCTCCTTTGATGAGGAGACGGTCGCTCTGAAAGGAAAAGACAACATTTTACGTCACCCATAATGCAAAAAGTAATGCTGACTGGAGTAAAATCATGAATCATTTATTTGAATTGCTAGTAATCAGTTCCATAATTCAATTGTAAATTTTACTAAGGTCAAAGAAAATGTAGGTCATTGTTAATAAAAAAAAAATTTAAAAAAAAAGTTTGGTCTAATGTCAGGGATGTATTTGGCTAAGTTTATTTTCTAGTTTGTTCAGACACCTCCACAAACGTTTTATTGAGGTACAAAGAATGCTGCCGAAGTTGTGAAAAAGCTAACGGTGACCACACAGCTCACAGATCAATCCATACCGACTTTCATCCTGTGTAATCGATGGTGGGGCTGGATTTATTCCCACCTAGCAGACACATCATGTGAAGCGGGGGAGCAATTCCTTATTGAAACCCTCAAGTACTGTAGGAGCACACTGTCTCTGCAGTGGTACAATTAACTCCACCTGAATGAGATGAAAGGAACTAGGCCGGCCTACTTCTCCTTACAGGCTTTCAGGGTCTCTGAGGACATCAAGGAGCGCTAACGAAGACAGAGAAGGTTTACTCCTAACCTCACAGGAGGAAACACTCGGTTTCTAATGTCCAGACTCGGACAGGGGGAATGCATTAGGTATATAAAAGTCATGGCTTTACTGACATGATCTCTGATGCCATTACGCTCCCATAAGTGGGTCACATAACCTCTGTCATTTCTGTGCCTGCGTGGTCAGCTACTAATGCACTGAGGTTGTCACATCT
The DNA here is from genome assembly GCF_022577435.1 of Embiotoca jacksoni. Lineage (NCBI taxonomy): Eukaryota > Metazoa > Chordata > Actinopteri > Embiotocidae > Embiotoca > Embiotoca jacksoni. The sequence continues at coordinate 17,747,619 of NW_027185436.1, read as the reverse complement.
CAAAATGGCTTTCAGTGTCCAAAAATGACAGCAGTCATCAACTCCCAAGAGAAATGTCTCAGAACGTGAAGTACGTACTGTATATAAGAGCTCCTCTCCTCCTCCTGATAAATCCTGTAATCTACAGTCATAAAACTCAATTGGTTACTCAGAACTCAATGTACTTAACAAAGGGCTAAGTGTCAGGCAGTGGAGGCCAGACTATAAACCGAAGAAGGGACTGTTAAGTGCACAGAACTCCGCTCAGTTTCCAGTTCATTAGGGACACCGAGCTGAAAGTAATCAAGTTGCTGGAATAAATTCTTCGTACAGTTTTTGCCAAAACTGTTTAACAGAGGTGTCGATTCAACTTTATGCTAATTTTGGAGTTTGCAGGGTTTTTTTTTTTTTGTGCTATTAACTTGTAGTGCGTTACACAGAAAGGTGTTTCAGTTTTTGATATAAACTAGGTGGACAAAATAATGGAAACATCTATCAGTATGAAGCAGCAGCACCAACAGACTCCAAAATGAACAAAATTCTAACAAGCAAGCATCGGTTAATTCATTTAAAAATATTTTTTCTTCAATAAAATGTCAATGAAAAGACACAATCTTGTCAACAGCCAAATCAATTATGGAATAAAAAAAACAAAAAACAGAAGTGAGAGTTAAATGACTACATTTTAATCAATCAATTGGTTACGTGTTGATAAGGTGATACCAGATACAACTGTACAAAGACGAAGAAGGACCGCCCTGCTTATGTCACTATATGAAACTATGAATACAAGCTTCACTGGATTCCTGCTTGGCAGACAATGTAAACAAATTCTGTTACTGATCCAGCCTGATCTTGGTGTTTTGTTCAAAACTCTGCAGAGTGAACCTGTCTGCTTCATTCCACACTAATAAGCAGTCTGTGTCTGTGTGTGTCTGAAGGCCTTGCTGCAGAGTTACTGCTGTCTACATGTTTATAACCAAGACTCGACCTGCGAGACACCTAACAACCTCCTCCTCTGTCGTAAACACAGCCAGTGTGAAGTGACTATAAATGATCGAACTTAAAGCAGTTGCTGTCTATATGCTTTGACACTCTGGTGAAAGCAGCTGCACGGCGAAAGCACAGGGTTTGGATGGGTGCTGTCCGATGACCTACTTTGCAAAAGAGGTTTTAGGTCTTTTGACTGTCACACCATCCCTACTGTATTCCCTTAATGCTGTGCTTTCATGTCACCGCTGGAAAGCTGCACTACGAAGGAAAACAGATATTACGTCAACATTTACAATACCATGACACAGAATCAGGGTTACATGCATTCCTTTTTAACAAAACAAAACAAAACACAGTAAAGGCCAATAAAGAGGGCCAGACAAAGTAGATGTCAGAGGATAGAAGGTGGAGGATGACTGAAGGAACCTGTTCACTACACCCTCCAGGCTGAGGATGCTTACAAGGAGACTTGAGGAGGAGAGCTAATAATGGCAGCTACAGGAGCATATAGCTGTCTGCGAGTGCATTACAGAGAAATAACACTACCTAACCCCTTACTGAGGAAGAGAAAAGCAGCTTGTTGCAAACCTAACAGGCTGGTTATCATTGTTCCTCTAAAGTGTGTGCTGCTGCTGCTGCAGCTGACAGCGTCAGTGTAAATGAATGGGAACACGGCAGCTAAACGCTGGCTAGCTTTGGGTCTAATCCTGAGGCTCACCGCTCGATCTGAAACACCACCACTGAAGGACAGATATAATATCACGAAACCATACTCACTGTAATTCGTGGGATGTTCTTCTTTCCTTGGTAACCCGACATTTTGAAGCTGACACAGCTGCCTCTTGGCTAACGCTGGCTGGTTCGACTGGAAAACCTCAGATGCCAATGAAAGGATGAATGGATGCTCTTGCCTGTTGGCCAGTCGACGCCCTTCACTCTCAACAGAGCCTGTGTCTAAAAAAAAAAAAAGAAAAAATCTTCGAGTGTGCACAGTGCAGCCTAACAATAAACGTAAAACGATAGGTTATATCCTTGCATAAAAGTCCTATCCTGGGATTTACTGCTGGAAGAGTAGCCTGAAGACCAGACAAGCACCAAGAAGAGAAGGGCCACAAAGAGATATCGCGCATGCGCACTGCCCCGCCCTGCTCAGCGACAGCTCCATGTTTCGTTTTTGGTGTGTTAAAATCGGTTTGGGTGAAAATAGGTTACACACACACAACCCACAACCTTGTTTAATTGACTGTTTCTGACCAGTATGTGGCATGGGGCCTCAACAGGCTCTTGGGGAATAAAGTGACTACAATTCTTTACAATTCTGAATCAATTTGTGCAGATTTCAGTAAATAATTTGGCTGGTCTTTGTCATATCAGGGGAACATTGTGTGAAATACATTGCATTAACAATTGTTTCTGACAGGGATATACTTTTAAATACTAGATGTAAAACTGGAAAATATAAAAACATTATCAACCACTGTAATGTAAATGTAATGCCATGTTTCTAATGAGATAACAACCAGACTCCGAGGTCGATGCATTGATGGACTAAACCATGGCATAATGCTTGACATTAACCAGACATTGCCCTGTCTACAAACAAACATTTTTTTGGTCTGTCAGGTTGAAAAAATAAAGAAAAAAGTGACAACACTAATTCAAAGTATGCAAATGATTAGAAGTAACTAAGAATTGAATCAAGTCCCTATTCGCTGCTCCCTTATTTTTTCATTTCTGTTATCAACAATAAAGCGTACATACACTTTGTGATTTGGGGCAATTGTGGCCTAAAAAGGTGGACAAAGTGGGCCTTTGCCCAACCCGTAGCCAGTTTGGTATATTTTAGGTTCATTGTAAGAGTAGCACTTGACCCTCTGTTATCACCTCTATCAAGCTGCTCGGTGCTCCAGTATGGGTAAACAGGGCAGCGTGATAGACGTGTGTCTGAAACAGGGAACATGAGAAAAATATTCCAAAAATTATATGTTGAACCTTCTTTAAAACTGTTTAGCTACTGACACAAATTAGTAGGCAAAGGAGAGTTTATTTTGGACAGATTGTTTTCTGTTAACATTGCTGGATGTCACCTACAATGGGATTTACTGTATTTGAAAACCTATCTAAACATACAGCAATCACACTCTTTCACACTCATTATGTTGTGCTCTTTCTTAGTTAATTGTGTTAATACAATGCAAATTAACTTCCATAGACAACAATTGTATTTATGTTTCAGCCACTGTATTCAGTACAGTCCATTGAGACTTTACAATGCTCACTGCTGCTCACTATCAAGCTGTGCAGAAAGCTCATTGTTATGATACGTGACAAATATGTTACTTTATTTATGATCTAAATACTGTATTAAGTTATATGGAACTTTGTCTACTCCTTTTGTATTTATATATCAGCCACTGTATACAGTACAAACTTTATTCAAATTCCAAAATGCTCCGTATTGCACACTGATCAACTGTACATAAGCCTGTTATGATGACATGTACAGTTTATGAGTTAGTATGAGGAACGTAATGCATTAAAGCAGAGATGTATGTTGAGTGCTTCCAAACCAATACTCTACATTGTAGTTGTTGATTTTATATATGATTATGATGTCATCCATTAACAAACACTGACAGAAGAATCATCCAGTCAGCATCAATATATTGAAATGCATGCATTTTCTTCAGGAAATAATTTCTATCATTTTTCTCAAAGTTTCCACAGGCGCTGTACACTATATTTATTGTATCATATTATGTGGAATTATTGTACAGTGAAATCTAGATAAGAGTCAGACAACACTCTTAAATGAGGCCCCTAGAAATACCCTCCCTGTCGTGGTGGTTTCTGCCACTGAAGCTTCAGCAATTAAACTACAGCAAAAAACACACTTACACTGTCACAATGCATAAGATATAATATGCATTAATATCAATGTATAAACAAATTATACAATGTCAAATGGTGTCTATTACATGGGGCAGATCACAGCTTAAATTATTTTTCACATCTACATCTTTAAATACCTAAACATGTAAGAAAATCCAAAAAACAGTCTAAGATAAATCACCGATGTGCAGTGGTGAGAGATAAAAATTTGGCACTTTGCCATTGCTGCTATATTATGTGCTAAAGAAGAAGATATGTAGGCAACAAGAAATAAAAATAGCATATGGCCTGGTATATTGCCTTCCGGCCAAACTTCTACTTTCATAATATACTCCTCAATGTAAAATTTCTGAAGCTACATACTAGATAAATGTTTAAGCTTTGCAACCTTCAAAAAAAAACAAAGCTTTTAAACAAAACCCTCTGGGGTCAACATGATACAACTTCCATTCTCAAAAATGTGCAGAATGTTAAAAACGGATCCTCCTGTGCAGCATCATTTGTCCCCCCCCCCCCAATTCACTGCACCTTGAATGTTGAGCTCAATAAGTTAAGGCGATAAAAGTCCCTTCTGTTCCCAGAGCCAATTAAGTTGGTTTATACTGCAGATATAGCGCATATTATTGGTTCATACACTCTGCCTACAAAGACACCAGAGGAGAGATACAGCTAGGGAGAAGGCCAGATTTCTTATGACATTACATCAACACAAGAAAATAAACTTCAATCCTGAAGCCACCGCACATCAAATCCTTGTCACATATGTTGGAGTTGAACAGGATGACAAATATTTTCCAACTCGAGCAGAGATTGGTATCTACTGGATTCAACTGCGTGCACAAATGTTGCCCTGTGTCAACATCCAATGGAGTGCAACCACTTTACGTAATGTGTACGACTACATCTACAATGTGACATGACTTAATGCTGATTGGACAGGAAATGTGGGCGTACAATAGATGCAGAGAGAGAAGGCTTGACTACAGGAGGATGGTTGATGAGACTTGGAGACAGGAGAACATCCAGGCACTGCTTCCTTTTTCTACTCAGTAAGAACTGGTGGAGGCTGTAGCGATTCTCTTTCCAATGAACACCCTAGAAAAAAGAAAAAAGAAATCGAAAATAATGCATGAAATTTAACCAATCAAAAAAAGGGAAAAACATTTTGAAAACAACAAAATATGTTGAAATCAATGATGTAGTGGTAAAATAAAGCCATTAATCCATATCAACTGATTAACTATCGTTAATTATCAACTGCTTTTAATTTTAGAGCTCTTGACGTTTGATACAAATTACAGAACCTTCTCAAAATCAATAGTTATACCTTTTGCACATTTTAAAACTTCATGCAACCTCTACATGCAATTGTTTTACATAACTGTATTACATTTGACTTTTTTTCAATCTATTTGAAATGTTTTTAAGCGTTTAATTATTACTGTATCTTATTTCATATTTTTAATTATCTTCATCTGTTTGTACATTTTTTACTTTTTTTTTATATTTATATAGTTAGAATCTAATTTTGTGAATTTATCTGTGCCCCATGAGCCTAGCTGCTGCTTTTCTGTTAGAGACTCACAACTGTGGAACTTCCTACCTGAGGAATTCAGGCTACCTAACTCGGTAGCTTCTTTTAAATCACTCCTTAAAGCTTACTTTTATAAAAAGGCTTTTTTTTTTTTTTTATAAATCTGTGGTTTCATTGCATTTTGTATGCTTTTACTGCAAATTCTGTTTTACTAGTTCCTGTGTTCTATATTGCGATTTTTGTTCTTGTGGTTTTTATCTTAATTCTCTATGCTATTTTATTGTGCACATACAAATAAAATTAATATCATAATAATTTTATTATCAATTAATTGTGCCATTGCCTTTTGTGTTCGTTCATCTCCTTGCTGTTAAATTCTGTCTTTGTAGTTTGACTTGAAATCATTAAAATAAATTAAAATAAAATAAATAGATGAGCGTCTCCCTGTCAAGTATAAATAAATGATCATGATGAATTAAAATTAAGAGAGACATTTATATAAACATTCAGGGCTGCTTGCTATTCTGGGTCCATGTGTTAGCCCAATGATTGGTTATAGCTTGCAGGTGACAGTAGCTACTCTTTCAGTTGCTGGTTCCTCTATATCAAACTGCTCAGTGTGCAGGGGCCGGGTGCATCCTTCAGGAGTAATTTACGGTGGATTGTGCCAAAGGTCTTCTGAAATTGACCAATTTTACTGTTATAAATTGCCCGGGTCTGAGCAGACATGACCTGACCATAAACTGCAGTCATTTTGGACACCAAAATAGCTGTGCGCTGATAAATTAACATTGACACAGCCCCTACTGATCACGTCCACTGGCACACGATGAGTCAGTGAAATACCAAACATCAATGCACCTTGAGAAACTTTAACTTTGTTAGTACAAATGAAGTAATGCAAAGCTCAGGCTTACCCGAGGCCGAGGGCCAGAATGTGTGAGATGAGTAAAGAAGGAATGAAAACTTTGAGGAATTCAGCAGAGAAGATGCCGCCTTTCTTCATGACTCCACTCTTTCTCATACTGAGAGATACTGAACGTCGGGGGTGCCTGAAGTGGAACTCCCTAAATAGAATAATGAATCAGCTAATTAATGTCAAATAATTTCAGGTCACAATTAAAGAAAATACCATGATATGGTATTTGTGAATGATTCTGGAAGTGACAGTCTGCTTACTTTGGTGGAATGTTTTCCGGTCTGCTGGACCAATCGGCGACCCAATCTACTTCTTTGTTCATCAAGATGTCTTCCTCTCTATCCTTCTCTGGACCCTCTTCCTCTGACTAAAAGTGTGAAGGTAAACCAGTTAGATAAAAGATAAGACTTAAAAGGGGTTTGGACTTAAGAGTTTCTTATGTATCTTTACCTCACTCCCTCTTGGGCTGGACATCTCAACATCAAACATGATCTGACCCTCATCCTGCTCTGGACTCGGAGGCCTGTGAGGACTGAATCCACATATTGGCATGAAAAAAACATGTATGTAACAATTAACATTTGTCTGAGCTTTAAAGAGTAAATAATGACCTTTATTCCTTCCTACCTATCACAAGCAGAGTTACTTGGGCTGGATTCATGCTGTGCATCCAGGAGGATCTTTTCCATGTCTCCATTGTGGATAGATGAGGACGACGGCACATGCTCGAGTCCTCCAATCAGGCTTTCATCACTTTCGGGCACCACTTCCAACGTCTGCAGACTTTGACTCATGTCAGCATTTGCGTTTATTTGGTCTGCAGCGGGTGTCATTAGCAGGTTGGTCTGCCTACCCTGGCCCCCTGTATTGCCATTCAGCTCCAGCTCTACCCAGGAGCCTTGGCAACATAAAGATCAAGAGGACAAAAAGAAGGGAAATTAGGCTAGTTGTGCTGTGGCTTGTAAACCACAAAGAAACACACATCTGTCTTCTTTCAAATGGAAACAGCTGACCTACATTTCCTGCACCACACCACCACCACTGTGCATTTAAATGAACTGCCTGTGCACTGCATTCATGATAGCGTGCATTCCTTTGTGCCACTGCCCCACTAACAGTTTGCAACAACAAAAAAAAAATTCCATACGGAAGGGAGTTATGTAATCTCTGAAAGCCTGCAGGCTTGGGTGAGCACAGCATATAAACCTTGTGAAAAGACGAGACGCCCTTTTAAAATTAAATTGTATTTATGTGCTTCGTGGACGTACGTGTGTACACGACCGAATGCACGTTCACAGTCGACTGTCATCAATGCTGCTTTCGAGCGGTCTTGCATAACAGTACAATGCAGTGTGAGACAATCTGCCCAGACATGTCGCTGTTCCAGCTGTGCTACACATGAAGTCCCGCTTTTCATTCCGAGCTTAAGGTTTTAGTGCTTCATTAAACTGTTAATCTATTCATGTCTGATCACATCTTTTAGTGTTTTAAATGTATTGCAGGAGCTTTTTTTTTTTTTTTTTTTTTTTTTTCTGCAGGCACTTGGGAAAGCATCCGATCATCGACTTCCTTTGGACATTTAATTGGAAAGACAACGGCTTGTTGAATAAAGTATTGCACCGCAATATCACACAATTTAAAAGAAAAAGAAAAGATAAAACGGATATGAGCACAATTTATTTCGTCTTTGTTCCCCAACTTGTTTTCATTTTTCTAGAGCCCGCCCAACATTGACTCTTCAACGTGATTGGCTACCGAAGCGTCAATCAACCGACTATTGCAACATCATTGGTTACTTTGTGGTGGCGTCACCCTCCACCCCTCCCAGAAGACGAGGAAATTCCATTCCCCATGTAACTTTTACAAAAAATACCTTCATTGCAATAATATTCTCAAAACTACACCCATTCATTACGAACATATATAGTAGCATTTGCAAGGGGGAGCACGGGGAACCCGACGACTGTACGTACCGTGAAGCCCGGGTTCTTCGTTATTGTTTTGTTGAGCTGCGGCGGTGGACATGTTGACTACCCAGTTTTAGCATTCAACATGACACGCAGACAAACTACGATGTGCGCAGGCGCCAACTCTGTCCAGTGTCCAGACAGCAAGGACAGACTCTGGATCAGTGATGGGCATTTCTTGTTTTCTCCTTAAATATGTTGTTAAAAGTCTAAATAGTCATCATTTACAGATGTACATGATTGCATTAGCTCCCTGAATCTTTATTACGTTTTTTTTTTGCTTGAAGAGTAAGAATAGCAGTTATATCTTTAAGAATGAAGTCCCAATGTTTGTACAGTAACATTCAGGCTATTTATAGAAGTACATTAAAAACGTGTTGCCTATTTCTATCTGAGCTATCTGAGTCAGTGGAGGGTTTGAGGACTGATGAAGGTATCAAAGCTGGCCAATGTTACCTCTTATTATTCACTCTTCATATAACTGCTGGGTTGCATGGCTGGACTTTATTTTAATTTGGGCAGGAAGGCATAAACATTAGCACTGCTTCCTGTATATAAGTAGAGTAGCCTACATACGGTGGATTATGATTGGCTTGTTTTACGATTTTTATTTCACGAGTTAGTACTGTCCTCCAAGTCTGTGCAAGCAATCTGTTCCTACGGCTGGATTTGAGCTCAGGAGGGTTGAGGTATAGTGGAAGAAAGTTCAAATTGTTAAGAGCTGAAAAGATGCACATCAGTGGTTATAAGTCAGCAACTCTGCCCTCCAATAGTCCATTATTACACTGGATGATATCCAAATTTGTAACTACAATTGATAGGCTATATATGTCTGTCTATATTTACAACTGTAGCAATGTTACAATTGTTTTGTCACTATTTAACTTTACTACTGTTAACACACACATGCCATTTAATAGGCCAAATCCCCTATCATGTTAAAAATGATGGATCCACCCCGTTTAAATTTAGTGTGTTCTTCCTTGGTCCATGCTACAACCTTCAACCAAGTTTCATAAAAAACAGGATTGTAGTTTTCCTGTAATTCTGCTGACAAACAAAAAAAATAAAATAAAAATAATCTCCTTTGAGGTAAAATCGTATCTTGATAAAAGCGTCATTATCTTATCCAGATAAAAAGAAACATCAGGCCGTATAGTCACATTCAAAATTTGGGTTTGAAATTCTTTATTACTTTTCAGCTAAACTGTACTTTATTCTGTTTGACAAAGACAAACATAGCTGTACAATGAACCATTTGTAGTTTTTCCCCTAACAGATCACCAAAACTCTTACAATCTTTATTCAAGAGCCCCTTGAAAGAAAAAAAAAAAAAAATCAACATACACATTAATGAAATTCACAAAAATAAAAAGTGCATTTTGTTTTAACTCCTGTGATACATTAGACATGTACAGTATATAATGCTGCTGCTGCTGCAAGTGGAAAAACCTCATAACTCCAATCTAAACAGTCTCCTTGAGATTTTGTGATCTTTTATTCTGTATGTAGGGTAAGTTTAGTTGATCCCAGGGTCATGTTCAAAAGCCATTACAGAAAATGAGTTCATTAAAAAGAAGTATGATCTACCTGTAAGTAAGGCAGTTTTTGTTTTTAAGTCCTGAAAAGCTGCTTTCTTGAAGGTACAAGGTTTTGATCACAGAGCAGCGGTAAATTCCCCTGAGCAGTCTCCCGTCTGGCATGCCAGAAATTCAAGAAACATACTTGATTATCATTTATTTTCTTCTTAATGCTATTAGAAAGGCAATAGGGTTCATCTTTGTAGTTCACACCATAGCCTCTAACAACAGCAACTGTATGAGGTTGATGAGGGGACAGTGAAGAAGATTACTGGTTAGTTGGTTGTTTGTAATGGATGTTAGTGAATCATTTTTTTTTTTTTTTTTAGTAAAGGTCATGCAGTCTGTGATGCCCATCTCTGCTGTCTGTAAAGGTGAAATATGTTTATGTTACCTCAAGATTACTGAAAAAAAGATAACCTGTCAATTCTGATGTTGCACTATTTTATGGTGGATAATCGATATTTAACAGTAGATAATTAAATGCTTCTTTTGTATGAATGACAGGATGATCACTGATCATTTGAATGAACATCCCGCCTTGTTTGTTTGGGAGAATTGATTGGATCATTGACCATGGAATGGGACAAAGGTGCCACATGATACAGGTTTATACATATATGATCCTCAGTGTTGCATTAGACAATAAAGCAAAGTTGTTTCTCACAAGGTTGCAAAATAAAAAAACAAACAGATTAGTAAAGTATCTCATAACGAGAAGACATAACCCAGAGCCCTGAGAGAGACAGAGAGACAGAGACAGAAAGACAGAGACAGAGAGAGAGAAACGCTCAACAGTAGTTTCACACCACCATATGGAGATGGGTGGTTATTTTGGTGGCATCATAGTGAGTGGAAATCCATTCTCTAAAGTAGGAGTGACACATTAACTTACACAAACATGATCCAGTGGAACGAGAAGCTTCATGGCCTGATCTAATGGCTTATTTTTTAATGAAGTGGAAAATTGTGCAATAATCACCTTCTGCGGACCTTCTTCATAACAGACATTTAACTTCTCACAGGTGAAACTAATTTCATTAGCTCGTTTTCCAACAAAATCCCAGTAAGCCGTGAAGTGACTCGGGTGCACAATACCAGGACCCTGGAACTAGTGCAGCTAAATGGAATGCAGCCATTGATAGTGACATCTTCACTTTTCCTGCTTTGACAAGCCAACACGTCTGCTCTGAAAAAGGTCTACTGGCAGCATCTGAGTAAAGCACGGTGTAGCAAAGAAACAGCTATGGTCATTTTTAAAAAGTTTTTTACCCACATGTCCGATGCAGTCATGAATAACCGCCTCGGTATAACGATCGTCTGCAAACCAAGTACTTCACAAATTCTCCCTTTTAAATAAACAGGTCTGTATAGGAGAGCTACACATACGTCAAAGGAGAAGGAAGACATTTCATAAGTAAAAATCAGTAACTCTGCCTAGTCAATTGCCTTGACTAGCGATTTAACCTGATTTAACAGTTTTAACAATTCACGATTAAAATGCCTTTCCAATGAATGTAGACCCACGAGGGTCTATTCTTTCACAGCGAGCAAAATGATTCATTAAACAAAACCATGGCACATGAACAGAACGTTAACTCTGAAGCCTCAAGATAAGGTCTACATAAAATCAGCCAAAAAAACAACAACAACAAAAACCTGTTATAGTTCTTCTGACTAGAGGTACTGACACCTGAAAATACTCTTCTTTGGACATCCCACATCAGAAACGACACACTTCCTTGATGTCACAAAAACCTCTAGCTTGCACACAGAAATTAAAAAAAATAATAAAATGGACAAACAGTTCTCTGACCTTCGAGCAACTTTCCATCTACACTCAGTCCCAGACAGACAGCTAAAGAAACTACAGTGATCAGACTGTAATCCTATTGCCTTAATTTATACAAAAATAAATCAGCTATAGTGATTATTCTTTTCTTATCATCAGATACAGTACAAAACATCATAAAAAAAAGAATTAAAAAAAAAGTGTTTTCAAACAGAAACTAGATCCAGAGGGTAAAGCAAGCCATCAATCTGCGACAACACAACCGGCTTTGTGGGGAAGCTGGCAGCAGCGCTTAGTTTTGGTGACAAAGACCACATTACGCCATTAAGCCCTGCCACGTATGTAAGCTTTTGTCCTGAGCTTTATCTGGCCGTCCACACATGTGCAAGGGTGGCCGGTCTCACTGGGGGCGCCTCGTCTGCAAGACGGCTTTAAATGACTTGAGAGTGTGTTGGACTGGTTACTTTGGCATGATTCGCCACCATTAAACTCCTAAAACCACAATACCTGAAAAATGTGTGTGCACCCCAGTCTTGGGTCCACGATAAAGGACTTCACTTGTTGTTTTTTATGCTTTTTGCCTTTAACTAGAAATTACATGTACATTATTGCTGACTGTTTTCCTAAATGTAGCTATTGCAATACATGATGAAAATCAACTTGCAGCTTTGAAACTTGCTCGAGATAAGGAGTCTAAATTAGTGAACATTTGCTGAGGTGTTGGTGCAGCTGAGACCGGGGATTGTTTGGAAAACCAGATGCACTTTAGCATTACAGTTTCTAACTTCAGTTAGTCAAAAGCTATTGTGTTAGCGAGCAATTCTACAAGGAACCCTAATCCAGAAGACATACATGAAGAAACACACGTGTTGTTAAAGGAGTGAGGTGAATTCCATCATTTCTTGCATTAGGACAGCTGGCTTTAGGTGACTTACTTTTAGTGTCGGAAGTTAGAGAATACTTGAAAACAGTTTAGCTGCTGTGTTACCGTGTTACCACTAGGGTTGGTTGGCGTCTGTAATTTCTAACACACATCAGACCCACAGCTGTGGAAGAGGCCACACCCACTCGCACAGTTCATTTATCCACCGCAATGCAGAGCCCAACCCTCTAAAAGCCACTGGGATAATTAAAACAAATCTGAGTCTGAATAAAAGTGATTGGGTCGAGCCTGAACAGTTATGAATTACAAACTTGACTGTTTCGACATTTAAACGTTAAATACGTCATGAAATTTCGAATGGACGGCGCATTAAAAGGAGGCTGCAGTGAGCAAAGATGTCTCATTTTGTTAAATGCCTGTTGTCTCTGCACACTTTCACGTGTTTATTTGCGTGATATAGACTTTCACTCGCATATAGAGCAGGGAGGGATCACAATGACGGGCTCCCATCATGATGACTTTCAGCTATCAGCGATCAACCCAACCCTAGTTAGCACTAAACAGCTACTTTGACTTAATCAAAGACGAGAAGAAGCACACTGTGATGGAAAACATATCAAGTTCAAGTAAGCTGACTTTCTGCCTGTAGCGAAATGAGTGTAAACCAGTGGCTACTCGGAGGTTAAAAATATGATCTAATAAATATTTGTACACCCTGAACAAAATGTCAGCAGTAATGTAAGTTACTAAATATAAAGATAAAACACGAGATTAGTCCTTTTACGGGATAATTATACTGTGTACATTAGGAAAGAAGTGGTGAGTGAGCATGGCAACATGACAAATACTGGGCAAACATGGAGTGTCGACAGCTTGTATTAGCAGTGTTTCAGGCCAGTACGAAAGGAACTTGGTGACAGGAGGACATAAAAACACTAGAAAGGATTTTCAAACTAGTAAAACATGGTGGCTACAAAAAATGAACTATGACATCAAATGAATTGTGTCGTGATGGCACAAAATAATCATGAAACAAACTAGCCAAATGTGTGTATTTAACATTTTCCCTTTGGTTTGGGATTTAGTGGAGTTGCAAATGGTAGTTTGGGGGAATGGAGTGCTCCTTAATTAAGGAAACCCATGACGCAAAATCCCAAAGTCTGGACGCAGATCTAAAAACCCTGCGTGTTTATACTTGCAGTGCACATAGAAAAAGATGTGTGATGGTCATGTTGGATGTACTGTGTTAATGCCACTGTTGACGTAGCAGGTCTTGCCACACACACCAAGGGCAGATCATATCAAGATTTAGGGATTGAGCCAAAATACAGACAGCTATTGTTTATATTTGTATATCAGAGCAATGGGGGAAAGCAGAAAGTGGGATCTGAGCGGTTCAACAAACGCTAGTTCAACTTTTCCTGGAATATGTACAGATTGTTGGTGGTGGCCACAGCGATGATGTTGTCCAGTGGATGCCAGGCAGTGTGGAGGATCTTCTTGTTAAAGTCCAGACTGTCTACACTGATCTCATCCTTTTTGCGCTTCCCACCTGTGCTCACTTTGCGAGGTTTCAGGACCGATCGCGGCTTGCTGTTTTCCCGCGACGCCTCCAGGGTGACGTCCTGCCGGTAGCCTCTGTCAAACATCCTGAAGAAGTTGTTGTAGGAGCCGGTCATCACAACGCTGCGGAGAGACAAGGTGTGAGTGAGCGGGGCAACAATTTAAGTAGCATCAGTAACATGAATCCGTCGAAAACCTAGGCAGCATTATTTAAAGTTGTAAGTATATTGTTCTCTCTGATGAATTAGTACCAGACGCATGTATAGAATACAACTCTGCCATCCAAATGAAATCGAGTTCAGCCTTATGGTCTGCACAGAGCAGATAACCACAGTTAGAGATAAGGCCGGTGTTTCTGGCCAAAATGTCTGCGTGGGTCATAAAATGCAATTTGCGAGTTTGAGAATGACGATTTTCATAAATACAGGACAGTTCTTTGAAAAGAAACGTATATGCTGACTGGAAATGTAAAATTAAATTAAAAAAAAACACTCACCTGTCGTTCCCATTCCAACAGCACTCAAACTTGTCGAAGATGCAGTCGTTCTCATAAAGTGAACACAACTTATTCCTGAGATATTCATGCACCTGGTAACAGAAAACGATGACGAGGTGAGAGTTATAATCAACAGTTGTGCAAAAGTGAAAAAAAAAAAAACATCATTGCAGGAACATCTGCATATGACTCCTGTGAAACACCTCGCTCTTGTGTAAAGGCAGCAGAACGAGATCCGGCTTTACATGCAGGAAAATTTAAATAAATTAAGTAACAGCATTACTTTTGTCCTGAGTTACAGACCTGATATGTCTCTACTGGTCGGGACTCCATGTTGAGATCCCAAATTTTGACAGACAGGTAGTCACGGGTCATCATGTAGCGTCCACTGTGGCTGAACTTTACATCAGAGATGGATGAGATGATTTCAGAAAAGAAAGAACGATTGTTTGGATCTTCTGGCTCTTCAAACACTTTAAAAAAAAAAAAAGAAGAAGAAAAGAACCCATGTCAATAGTTTACTCTGACTGTCATTGACGGTAATGGCAGGCACTAGTTTGTAAATAGCAGTACACAATTTAAATACAGCATCAACTCAGTGTTTTCTTTGTTGCCAATAGCTTTCTGATGCAAAATGTCAACAATGATAAAAAATTAAAAAAAAAAAATTAAAAAAAAAATTTCCCCTACTATTTAAATGTAAAGTGTATTGACTTGGGGTGTGTAATAATGCATGTGTGCAGCATAAATGTTACAGAGGACAACACTGTAATTTCCAGTTTGACCTCATGGTGGTATTGTTGTTCTGTTATAATGCCTTAACTACAAAACCAAACTACAGAGGAGTGTCTATTAGGCTCATTTGAGTTTGTTTTTTTTAATGACAAACGCTCATTAAACAAAAATTTAACCACAGCTATTAATAAAGAGGAACTATTTAAGGAATTATTTTTTGTGCAGTTCATGTATCAGACCGTTTAAAAGCAGAACAAGAGCATGAAAATGATGCGAAACCAGCACCCCAAGACAATTTAGGACCGCATAATAATCATGTTGAAATAATCACGGGCGTTTTTACTGTGCAGAATAATTTGGATTTGGTAGGTGTCTGTCTATCAGAAATTACAGTAGGCGCTGTACAAAATAAGAGCCAACTGGTGTCCCAAATGTAATATTAGGTGACAATCGACCCATGAATTTTGGGGGTTGATTGTGCAGTCACTGCAGGGAACCACAAACATTCTGTATGTTCTCAATCCCACACCTTTAATAACCATAACCAAAAGCTGACTCCCATATGCTGCCATAGAAACTGAGGGCCGAAGAGTTCTTCGCTGTTTTGGGTCCTCATTTACTTTACTCATTTCTGTAGATCGTCTGTAAAAAAAAAAAGAACCTGCCATCCAATCAAATTGTCTGCGGGCTGCATGCTTGCACGTTAGCTGACAGAGATGCATTTACCACCGAAGGAAAGATTGGCCTCATAATCACAGCCAGTTGACTTAGGTGAGTTTTAGGCTCTTCATATGCATTAAATGAATGTCTTTCTACCAAAGATTGATTTAAATTCTGGTTTCCGTCCTTCAAGATACGACAGGCACACCTCCGAAATGACCTGCTGCTGACACACACCAGAAATGAAGTGGACTCACTTTTGGCGTGCGAGTCGCACAGTGCGGACGCCCTCATGTCACACAAGCGGATGGTGCCTTTGCTGCTGCTGTAGACAAAAGTGTTGCATTGGTTGGGGTGGAACTCCGCTGCAGTGATCACCTCCGTCAGCTCCTCCATGTTGGCTGGCTTAATGTCAACAATATCTGAAGAGGTGAGGTTAAGGTCAGGGGGCTGAACAGACATTTCCACAGCTTCAAAAGAAATCCTGGAGAAATAAAATGGGAACATTTGCATTATATCATTCGTACAAACCTGACCAACCATTGCAACCTTCTCTGTGGCCTGGAAGCTTTTGCATGGCTACACATCAGCAAATATTGAATTGGAGAGGATGACTTTACTTTATTTTGGGGTCAAACGTGCACATTTCACTTTTTAAAACTTTGACCATGTGAGTTTCTACTTTATGTGTACAAGTTAAAAACTCCTTACTTTGGAGACATCTGGTGGTAGTTTGAAATATTACACTTTGCTACAGGTTAAATAGACACCAATGCACACTATTTTTTTTTGCCTGCATTAATCAGTGTCTACATTTTTTTTTTTTTTTAAAGAAAAGCAGTGTCACAGAACCATCGAGATGGCCTATATAGTCAACATGGTTAGATGAACTAATTACAACAGGGCTTTCGCAGCATTCGGTGCTCGGGCCCTTATGATTTCACATGGATGAGAAAAAGGCATCCTAGTATGCAGTAGGTTTTAGAGTTGAAAGGGATGCACAGTCTGACTGATGTGTGGCGGACAGGTTAACAGGGTGCATGCAAGGGATTGTAATCTAACACCTGGTAAAACAGAGCTCTAAAAAAATTTGATGTAGATGATGACGGCTGCATGGAGGTAAAGAATGAAGGATACTAAAGCTGCGATCGGTGATCTCCAGATGCCAGAGGTTAATGCGCAGGTCATCTGCAGACAGGTAGGTCTCACAATCACTGTTGACTGAGATGGAGTTGATATGGTAGGTGTGAGCATTCGCAAACACTCGTCTCGGGCTCGCTTCCACCATCAAGTCCATGGGCCTGAATACCGGAACCTGAGGAGAGGAATGGGGTTAGTGTCACTTCATTTTCACACAAAATACTGTCGATTGTGTGGATCTCAATGTCCTTTATTTCATGCATCACATTTTTAGGATTTAAAAAAATAATAATAATAATTCCCTGCTGTTGTTGTAACACTGGTAAAGAGGCAGAGAGATGTAGCTATCAAAACATGCAGTAAACTGTCTATTTGATAAGTCTTGCAATACTAATTTTTTGAGACAAACAGTTCCACCATGCTTTAAACAAACAACCACAGCCTCTGTGTACTAGTCTCTTACACTGAGTCTATATTTGGAAACTGCTCGATAAATATAGATTTGTGCTTCCCAAACCAGATGATGCACATGATGAGAGGGAAAACTGTGGATTGAAAACTCAAGCTGAAGAGACCTTTTTCAACAACTTGAATTGTCCAACACAGGTGTAACTAATAACATTAACTGTGGCATTAATTGAATTTTGTGCTGCTAAAATACTGATGACTGTCTGTGTGAATCGAAAACAACAGAACCAACCGTTCTGAACTAGCAAAAACTCAATCAATCCCACGGCAATATCAATTTAAAACAAGGGCAAATAGACTGCAACGACTCTTTAATGACCCTTTGCACACATTTATTTATTGAGTGATGGGATTCTAATGCAGTTTTATGCGAGTCTTTCATGGTTGTATGCCTTTATGTTGTTTGTGAGCCCCTAATCCGAGACAATCTTCTATCATTATGTTTTTGAATCTTGATTTTCTGCTATGTAAACACATGCAACAGGATTAGCACACAATTAAAAATCTAGCATATTAAAAGATGGTCAATAGTCACATAGTTAATAGAACATGTTCAACATCTTTGGGACAGAAATAAGGTAACGTATACACACCCGTAGTGTTGTGACAGTGTTGGGATCTCTGTATCGCCCATCATCTTCCTTCAAATTGTAGCCCTCTGGCCTCTTGTCACGCTCACTAATTTTCCACAGCTTTATGGTTTTGTCTGCCAATAAAATAGAGCAGAAATCATCAAAAAGTGTCCTCAATTCAGGAAATTGTGGAAATTTAGATCACTTGACTGCCTACCGACGTCTCCAGAGGGAAGATTTAAAGGTTTCAGTTTAAAGTCGATAACATTTCACTAATTCAGTCTTACGACAGTGAATGACATCAATCAGAACACAGTGGTTTACTGACCATTAGTAGACAAAAGGAACTGCGCTGCATTCTTCTGAGGCAACCATCGAATCTTGTTGATCTTCTCCTCGATCTCAAGACTTTTCAGGTAGTCAAACTCGGGCTCGTGGCTCTGGAAGGTGCTGTAAACATTGTACTCTCCTCGGCACTGTGGCTGATTCTTACTCTAAACAACGACAAGCCGCAGATCAGTCTTAAGCTCAAGTGTTATTGTGATCGAAACAGACAGGCTGAGAGTAAGAGTCAGGGTTTCAGCTCACGATCGGAAACCACAGAAACGTGTCCAAGCTCTGACAAGTTATGAATTTACACATACCGTTTGTGCACATTTAGTCAGATCAATACATACCTCTGGCTCCTGCTGGAAGATGACAACGCGACCCCCCTTGTCGCCAGTGGCAAGTAGCTCCCCAGAGTGGTTGAATTCAACAGTGGATATGATGTCGGCTGTCAACAAGTGATTAGAATTACAACACATTTTAAAACCTTATTCAGAGAGTAATTTGGCTGCTGTATTCGGGATCATGTTGTGTAGGTTTGAGGTGTGCTCAATGTGAAATTATTTTGCACTGGTTTGAAAAGCTTTTCTAGTTGAACAATTAATTTCCTCGCAATGATACACAAAATTCATCAGCAGCGTTAAAGATGCTGTAGGTTTGATCCTGTTCTGTCCACGTCTGAGGGGTAAAAATCATGTCAACCACGGTGAAAACACAACAGAGCAGAGACACACAAGTCCATATACACACACTACAGTGGTTTGGCACAACTGAAAGCACTCTGAACAGGATGGGAAGGAAAAAAAAAAACTTTCCATCTGTAGCTATTCAGCGTTTTTCAAGGACGAGCATTCTCGACAAATCCTACAATACAACAATCAATCCCCGTTTACAGACTGGCACGATTCTGAGCTGGTGTGATCCTTAATGAGGACAATGGTGTTGTTCCACTCTTAACACAGCACACAAAGCGCCTGATACGACCTGACTCCATACAAACTGTCATGCAAGAAGGACTGAAGGAGAATATTTTTGCAGGAGTCAAATAAAACTGCTATTGTATTGTTGGGTTTTCAGGCTATGAACTGCTCTGTATTGACACAAGGAGAGGTTCTCATTTCTACACTTGTTCTCAGGGCAAAGCTTACTATAAACAACCGTGGATCCCTTTACACACAAATATGTCCACTATGTACTGTAAACACGTTTATAGCACTCCAGTTTCTTTCCTCATGTTCTATGTGTGAAATTATTTATATCACGGCAACAGTCAGTTCACCAAACTCACAAAAAAATATTTTCTTACTTACCCCAAAAGTTATCTAACCACATCATGAAGGCTCAAAAGACAAATGTGTACAGCTTGATACTGATAAGAGTTAAGTGGTGACGTTTTTCTTTTGACTTGGCCGATCAGACTCTTGTGAATAGCTGTGTGAAACACATTTGCAGTTAAACCCAAGTAAACTAATGAGCCAATCATAACGATATGGCTGAAAATAACGATTATTTTCAATATCGTTTAGCTTAATCGATCAGCTGTTAGGTCTCCAAAATGTCAGTAAATGCTGACAAATGTTGACCAGTGTTTCATAAAGCCGAAGGTGGAGCTAAAATGTCTTTTGTCCCAACCAGCAGTCCACAACCAAAAGGATCTTCAGCTTCAGTTAACTTCACCGCTTAAGACTAAAACAACCAAAACATATTCACATTTAACAAGCTCAAAACTGAGAATTTTAGCATTTTTTTTAATTAGGAAAAAGGCTAAAAAAACAAATCTATTTATTATCAAAAATAAATTCTGTTAATATAGGAATTGAATTATCGTTGCAGTGTAACTGGTGAGGTCTTGCTATGTGTTGCGTAAAGGCACTTAACACCAGGAGTTCAAGTTGAGTCAGTTTGCTCTGATAGATGTAGTCACTGAACTGTTTTTGTACATGCATCTTTAAAAATGAATGATACGCTATCACAGACCGGTTAAACAAGGAAGAAAGGTTCTTCCATTTAAAGGCAACCACAGAAGTACTTTGAATGTGATACAATGGCAAGTGGAAGCATTAAATGAACCACATTACAGCAGCTCTGCATAAAAGGGCTGCTCCTTCATGTTTATGAAATCCCTTTAACCTGCAGAGGTAAAAACCTGTGTTCAATTCTGATGTGCATTTCACCTCCAATCATACAAACATCACTCCAGTAACATGCTAATAAATTGCAAAAGTTGGGAGTTTTGACACTGCTGCATCAATTACACCAAATATAGAAGACCGTTGTCAGACCTCATGGAAAACCAGAAAGTAGTGCCACACCGGTGACCTCTTTACATCAGCGCAACCAGATTGAACACTCATACAATGTAGTTTGTCACGGTGTACACGGACACCTCGGAAACGGCTGCAAGTTGCATTGAAGAAAACCTCCAAACGAGCACTGCACAGTAGGGTGGCAATCAAGACAGTGCAGCTCAGTAAAATGTTCCACCTCATTGACTTACCTTCAGCGACGTCGTCATCTATAGCTCCTTTGACTTGGGAAAAGCACCACTGCACATCACTGCTCCCACCACCGGGCCCTGCACACAACACAACCCCAAGTTTTGACACACCACCACCATCACACACACACACACACACACACACACAACTTCACACGCGTTAGCCTGCTGCTAATTTAGCTATATATAAAAAAAAAAATTTAAAAATTTAAAAAAAAACAGTAACCTGAGATTAAGGCCGCTCTTGGCTTCACATTAATTGCACATTTGAACTAGCTTCAAGTCACAGGTAGTCGTGGCTTAAACATGTTTGCGGTGTAAAACGCTCACTTTCACAGTCACCGACTCATACTGGCATGTTGGAAGTATCCTAGCCTGCTAGTTAGCCTGCGCTGCTTCACCATAACAGAGTCACACACACACACACACACAAAAACACCTCCATCATCTGTACCGAACAGGACAGCAGCTGGTCAATTATACCCGAAGCCCAGACACTCGGGCGGTCTTTACTCTCTGGGTTGTTTTTTTTTACCTGCCATGGCGAGCGGCTCAAGACAGGGGTCTCTGTAGCGGGCTTCGGGCCCTGGACTGGAACCGTGCTGACCCGGGTCGGCTGGGAGGTTCTGACCGAGGAGCAGTGGAGGAATGAAGCTGGCCGAGCTGCGAGGAACTCCGAAGACCGCACTCAAAAGTCCCCGGCACCAAACCGTTTTTTGTTTTTTAACCAAAGTAAGTGGCCTACAATCTGCACTGGAGGTTTGTAGACTTTGCACCCTACTTTGAGATTTCCCTCGCCTCTGCCTCTTCCAGCATTTACACTTTCAAAATGGCGTAGCGCGGGCGGCGCTCAGGAGGCATCGGAGAGCGGGTGAGGGTGCGCCGAAAATTTTGAACCCGAACCGTCAACGGCGTTGGGGGTCTTTTTTTTTTTTTCCTGATCGCACAGACCACGCGGTTAGTTGATTTATTTAGTTTTTCAATTTCAATTAAAAGCAATAATGACTTTTTCCTCAATAAAAACCCCCAGTTATGCATTAAACCCCGCCCACATGCATTGGTTCAGTAAATGAAATCGAACTAACCCGCGCGTTACAACGTGAAGTGAGAAAGTTAAGCCAGCAAACTCAGATGTTTCATTAAGAAATTTACATTTTATATTTCAAATATTTAACGATGATTAAAATATAGTTCACAATACAATTGTATCATTTTAAGTGGGTTTTAATTTTGTTGCTGGCTCTAAAACAATAAGATCTGATGTTTACTGTGCATTAAGGTGCCTGAGTAGCCTAAACTGTGACAGAACTTAATACACCTGTTAAACATCAGCTGAATGGGAACATAACTTGAAATGAGAGGGATAGGTGTGCTGCAGACAGTGGATGTGGTGCTTTCATCTGCCAGAGAGCATCCACACACCTGCTGTTGTTTCCTGCACCTGTCAGACATCAGTTGGGTATGAAGCCACTCTGCCTTAATGCCTTATGCCAGAGTCCAGGCTCAAAGGCCAGATTTTGGGCCCCCCACACCTAAAATGGCCTTTTTCCACAACATTTTCACTTGTCATAGGAGTGAAAAAGATTTAGTTTACAAGTGTACCATTAAGCCATGAAAGTGATTCAGCATGCACACTACAAAGACCCTGAAACTACCTCCCCTAAGTGGAATGCAGTCTGTTATATTGTTATCAATTACACCTATACCTTTTCTGCTGTGATAAGCCAAAATGTCTCCATATAACAAAACAGTTTATTAATTACACCTCTTCTTTTCCACATGTATGACATATGTCTTTAAACAAAACAAAAAAGGCCTACTTAACTCCTCTCTCCCTCTCTCTACTTTTATGTCTTTATTATTTCATTTTTGGTGTATTTTTAAAGGATTTTTTATCAGAAAACACGAGAGATGTAACAGAGATCCCAGGCCACATTTGAACTTTGGACATTTCCGCTCCTGGTCAGTGATCGTAACCCTGTTGGTACATGGACACCTCAGTTTTTGCTAATTTGCACGAATTTATCTATAAATGTGCACATTGTAGGCATACTATAATGTGAAATCCTAAAGACGTTGAAACAATATTTAAGAGCATCCAAATTATTTAGTAGCCTGCATAATGTAGGTGTTGCATTAGGGCCCAAACAATTTCTGTTTATAGACCTTTTACACGGATGACATTTAGAATTTTATTTGTAGGGAACACAGATCCATTAATGAGGGCTGCATTCCACTTAAGGAGGTATTTTTTATGCATGCTGTTTCGCTCTCATGACTCACTGGGACACATGATAGCAACTGAGATATCATTAACACGCTTGTGCTTTGCCCTCTGTGCCAAGTCAAAATGTCTGCTGTGGTAAAGGTCCATGTGTTGTGCTTTTGTAGTTCACACAGTAATGCCAACCAAATTTGCTCCCTATCAATTTACCACAAACAAATTGCCGTACAGTAAACCCAAAGCTTTTATACCCTTTTAGCTTTTATCGGATTCTTCCAGGGTTGGGGCCTGCTATGTTCAACTGGTGATTCAGCTTTGTCAGACACATAAGATCCCATCAGAGGGGACAGCTTTACTCCACTAATTCAGTCAGGAGAAATTAACAGTATAACAGAGAAACAGACCCCACTGATGTTTCCATTGCTGATATTTACATAAACATTTTTGTCAAATCTTATATGCACTTTTTAAGGAAAAAAAACATTTAAAGCTCTTAACTTTTAAGAATAAATAATTGTATGCTACACAACCATACATACATTTTTATAGCTTCTTTATTGCCATTTTGCAACACACAGATTCTAAATTGCACATTTAATCACACTGTCAACAAGCAGATTAGAAGCAAACTGACTTGGTTTAAATGAGTTTCACTATAGAGTTCTTCTAAACAACCCATTTAGATTCATAAAAAAAAAAAAGATATGCACAAAAACCTTGAGCTCTACTGCAGTGTCAGTTAAAGAAACACGATAACTCAGATTTTGTTTTATAGGAGCTGCATAGACCACAAATCCCATAAGGTCTGCCTGAGCCACTTCACTAATGAGCTCTTAAGTCCAAGACCAGGCTCATTTTTCAACAGTGGCTTTTGTTTTATTTTCCTACCATAAAATAAGTGGTCCATCTTGCAAGCAGCAAAGCGCCAAACAGCACTGTGTAGCTGAAGAGAACAAATTTGAGAATTTCCTTGAATGTCCGGAGGAAGCGGATAAACAAAGGATCCACATCCAGAAGCTCCTGCTGTGTCTTCTGCCGGCCACCGGGGTGAGTCAGGTGCCCCATGTTCCCACCTCTGCCCATTCTGCAAACACACAGCTGACAGATGTCAATATGACAGAAGAGAAAAGAGGCGGTCTATCTGAAAGTTAATGAAACAAACACTGCACACAACAATGCTGACGGCATGAATACTCAAATTAATGAAATTAAATACACAAAAATTAAAACAAAAAAATTAAGACAAAAACAGCAGCAAGTCATTGGGATGCAAACTGACTTAGGTAGAAAATACAGTACGTGCTCACAAAGCGCTGAAAATATAGTTGTTGTTTTTTTATGTTTATTTATATTACAAGTGCAAAAGCCTTGTAGAAGCTGAGGAAACAGCACTGTGCCAAGGCCACTGTTAATAATTTATTTGTGAATTCTACTAAGTGGGTTCAGTATTGATCTGCTTTGTTTGTGTACAGTAACAAACAACATGTGGAACAGCTTCAACATTCATCTTACACAATGTGTACTCAGACATTTTCGGGGAGACATGTTGAAGCTGTTGGAGGTTCAGTTTGCAATAACACTGAACACATTCATGTGTCATGTGAAATAAGTACTTGTCGCGCTACAGAAGTTACATCCAAGCTCCCATATGAACCATGTTAGTCACTTACATCTTACAATTAAAAGGAAAACTACTGTAATGTTGTCATTTATCTCATTTATAAATATATTGATATCTCGTCAATTTGATTTCTCCATTCAAAGGGTCTTTATTGCCATAAAAGTCTCAAAAATAAAGTTGCTAAAGTGTAAAAATAGTTTTCCAGCACACAATAACTAATATTAATTTTCAACACAAAATTTAGATTGATATAGTAATTCAATATCTACAGCACTGTATATCCTATGCATGTATTTGTGTTTGTGTTTGTCCCTGCCCTGATTAACAGATGTAAACTGAACTAAAAGAGACAAAATCTAAGCATGCATAAATCCCAAACAAGCTTAACATATAGTTTACATAGTACAAAAAAATGTAACCAGTCATACCTTGGTGTTGTTGGAGCAGGACAGGAGCTGATCAGAAGGAGGGCTCCTGTGCTTCCAGCACTGAAGTCCAAGTTGGGTGTGTGCTGTCTTGAGCGTTTCAAGCCCTTATTACAGAGGAGGAGCCAATAGCCAAAACTGATCACAAGGATCTGAGTTCCCTGGGATTCATCTATTGGCAATTTAAGTCTTCATCGCACCTGCTCCTCAAACAAAGTGACAGCAGCGGAATATTTTGACAAAAATGTTCAGATTTGAGTATTTTATAATTAATGTAATTAAATCAGTTCCCAAGTCTTGTAGACAAACAACATGGAGGAAATAAACAGATTAACCCAACAAGAGTTCACCAAAATCTCTGCCTGCTGTCAGCAGGTACCCTTATGTATACCGTGTCAGGCACGGAGAAGATATTGACTGATGCAGAGATCAAACACCGTCCTGCAGCGCAGTTATCCTCTACCGGAACATGGAGCAAATGGCCTCCTAATTCAATCAGTGTCCTCCGCTGTCAAATCATGGGCTGCTGTGGGCTGAGCTCTCCAGACAGCACAGGGCCATTATCGGCTGATCAGGAGGCCTGTTACTGTGCTAATTGCTCCTTCAGAGAACTGGACCACCACGGATGGATCCACTCCCATCCCAGCCTTTCATCTGTTTACAATCAGATTGCCTTTCCCCAAAAAGTTACCTGCTAAACAATAGGCAAAATGACTTATCATTAGAACCAAGTAAAACAAGACTAAATTCACTTAGTTAAGGCTTTATTTACCTATTTTTAACTTGCGCAAAAGCCACAGGAAAAAAAAAACTGTCAACAAAAGGTTTTAGAAATGCAAATCAAAGTGCAGCTTTAATTATCTTATGCATGAAATCATCACAAAGGTTTTAATCATACATATATACAGTAGCTCTGTAGTAAAGCAATGACCTGTGATGGAAACATGAGCACAAACAGATGTTCAATAGACGGTAGCAGTAATCCATATTTGTACTGTATAGTCTAGGTGCACTATAGAGCAATGTTTTTTGTCCATGTCTCGCTCAGTAACGCTGACTTTAACATAACTTTATATACAAAAAAAACCTCCACAGAGGCCCCTTTAAAGAGCCTGTTGCTGTTTAAGCAGCGCAGACATCAATGAAACACCTGCAGTACACTGATGTGGACATGAAAAAAACAGCAGGTGAGCTTTTCTGACAGATGGGGTGTTTTGATGTTGCCAGGTGTGGACAGGCTGACTCAGGGTGTCTGGGATTCAGGCCGGTCCATGAGAGATTTGATCCAAGTGGTGCCATTTATGAGTTTGGTGGTGGCTATGATGTACTCCATCCCGCTGTCTTCCATCTGAGAGAGGAAGCGGAGAGCGGCGATCTCTGCGTATGTCACACCACCGAGGAAAAACACCAGCGTGGTCCGATTCTCCCCCTGCTGGCCTGTACGACATTAAAAGGAGATGCACGTCAGTCAAACACAAAGCTGAAACTAAATGAACTAAGACAGGAAATAGTGAGCGTGACAAAGGACATTTCAGTCACTGACATTATAATCCATAGAATTTCTGCCATAGATCACATTAACGAAATACAACATAATGTAAGACAGTGCCAAATCCCTTCTGTTAAAGCACCATTTTTTGAACTCTGAAAACACTAATTTAGCTGAATCCTCCCTCTTGATTAGAGTCCTCTATTAACACCTTTAAAAACCAATGTGAGGCAGGCATGTAGCAACAAGTCACCTGTCTAATGCCCAAACTCGCAATTCTAATTAGCACATTTCAAATTGAGCGTATAATTAAATTCATTGTTCCCATCAGTGTTAACACCTACTGCTGCCAAAATGAAACGATGGAGGAAAGCTGAAGGAAAGCACAGGCTGTCACTCACAAATCCAGCACCGTATGTTATTATTTAGCCTTCTCTTCAACACAGGCACACAGAAAAAAAACCCCACAAACATTGGCATTGGCTCTGTGGCATTGTCTGCTTTGTGCCATCAATCTGCTGCTGTTCAGCATCCGGCATTAAACAAAAGCCTGTGTCTTATCAGCACGTCGCAGGCAGGAGGTTGTTTTCATTCTGGATCGAGCAGCAGGGCAAACAGCAGTCCTAGTCTGGATGGGTCTTTACGTTTCTTATGAAGCCCGGAGGGAAGCTGTTGTCTCTCCTCGAAGTGGGGGCCTGGGAGCATCTTCAGCACCTCTTCGATGCTGCGCCACCCGGGCCTCGCCAAGACCTGAGTCAGTCGGATGCTAAGCGGAGCGTAGCCGCTGTAAACATATGAGATGTCGTTGGGGTTCTGAGAGAAGAAAAAACACAGAGTCAATGTCAACCCTCAAAATTGCACAAGTTTAATCCTAAAAGTTATTTCTTGTAATAAATGTTGTACCTGCTCATTGGCATCCTCCATCCACAGTTTCAGGGTTTTTCTAATAGTTGGGTAGTTATTCCTTGAGCTTGTCTGTGGCTTTAAAAGACCCCCCTTCTCCAGGTTGTTTAGTGTGAGTATGTGTTCATAACCATAGGTCTACAAAAAAAGACAAAAAAGGTATCATTAAAAAGAAAAAGAAAAAAAAGTCACCAACCAGATTCGATTATTCATTTAGCGCAACTGAAAAGTGCTTGAAAAAAAAAAAAGTCTGTAGTGCACAGCAATTCAACACTATTTTCCTTTTTGCAGCAGCAGGAATGTCTTTGACTTTACCTGGAGAATCTCCCTCTTGTAGTAGTCAAACACCTTCTGCTTCAGGCCATTGTTGCAGACAGACTGCATAGACACCAGACGCAGAATCTTGATCAGTGGATCCTTCTGGGAAATGCAGTCTTCTATATACGTGTTCACCTGCATAGTGACGTTATTTTAAGGATTTCAGTGAA
Source organism: Embiotoca jacksoni (assembly GCF_022577435.1). NCBI lineage: Eukaryota > Metazoa > Chordata > Actinopteri > Embiotocidae > Embiotoca > Embiotoca jacksoni. The sequence continues at coordinate 17,719,472 of NW_027185436.1, read as the reverse complement.
CTTACCCAAAACCATAGTATATCTATATAGCTATTTGTTTGAGAACCATGTTAATGGCAGCTTAGCTTTGTAAAAACAATTAGTAATAACATAAAAATTACCTTGTCTGTGTCGACACCCGTCATAAACTCCTGCTCCACTGTTAGATTATCAAAGAAGGCCTCAGATGCTGAAACAGGAGTTACATTTTACTACATATAACAAACTTGCAAGACACCTTCAACATACAGTACTAAGATAAATAATGAGTACTGCAGACTTTAAAACAAGGAATAAAAAAATGCAAGGTAGTTTTTAATAACACTAGTTTTCATTACACTACAAAATTAAAAGTTATTTGGATTTGTATTAGCACTACAAACAGTGCCTTGAATTGCTAGATAATAGTTGTTTAAAAAAAAAAAAATAAAGTTTGTGTGAAGGTTTCCTCAAACCACAATGTTTTATTTTGTAAATATAAAAATATAATGTAAGACGTGCCAAAATGTGAACAGAAAGAAAACTAATGCATTTTAAGCGGAAACTGTGGGGTTATCTACGCACTGGTGATGTCCTTGATCAGCTCGGCTATAGAGGTGTGGTTAGCCAGTGAGCTTCGTGCTGCCTGCATGTGAGGGAGCTGAGACACAAACTGCTTTATTTCTCCCACTGTTTTAGCATTATGCCGTTCCTGGAAGACAAAAGGAAAAAAAACGTCACGTTACTTGCAGCACTCTACTAATTTTTTTTTTACAGCAGCTCAGTAAAACAACATTTAAATGATTGAAGACCGTCACCACAAAAATTCTGTCACAAAGCACATCAATAAATAAAAGTAAATGTGAAACACGCAAGACAAGACCAACCTCAAAGGCAGCAGATATGATTTTGGCCTTCTTGCTGAGCGCTGCACCAACAGCGTTGAAGTTTTTGTCCCGGATTTCTGCGTACAGCTCCTCTGCTGAGTTGAGCTGTAACTTCTTGGGTTCTGTGGGTAAATCTTTACTCCCTTCGCCTTGCTTCTTCTGTGCAAACTTCTCAGGAGGCAGCTTGACATAACCTGTGAGGTAGATGGAGGAAATACAAGGACCAGAGATTTAAAAAAAAAAAAAAGAGACTAAACAGACTAAGAATTTAGAATAGGAGTTAATTACTTTTTTTCCACATAATACCTGGACAAGACTCCAGATGTATAAGGCTCAGGATGAATATCTATTTAAGAAAAAGCCATAAAATAGACATGGCTGCATCCAAACATCCCAACAAAGAACAATTGTAAATAAAATAAACTGCTTAAGGAAAAACTGACCATCATTTTAAGACTGCAATATGATCAAGAAGTAAAATACTGTAAAAAAATAACAACAACAACATATATGTGCTCTTTAGATGTGACCCATTACACTGAAAGAACCCTTTCTGTTTCAATAAGTTGCAAAAAAGAAATGAAAAAAAGGATATGCAGATGTCAGTTATTGAAAATATAACCTTGATATCAGATAGACATTCAAACAAATGTAATGAGAATAAATCAAATTGGTTTATGCATGCCATTATTGATTCCGTAGATCTCGTCAATGAGACCCTCGTAGGTGAGCTGCGTGGCCAGAGGGGTGAGTAGGTCAACATTACGATCCAGGAGGAGGAGAGTATCAAACACGGGCAGAATCTGATTTTGACTGCCAGCAAACTCCCTCTTCATCCTCAACATCATGTTGGCGACATGCTGACAACAAACAGACAATTTCTTAGTCAGAAAAACTCCTTTACGTGGCTGCTGCTGACCTTCTGTCCACGTGGAATCAGCTGTTTTACTACTCACATACTCACCCGAGCACAATCTCCTTTCCCATATATCTGTGGAATGGTGCCGTACAGTGCCTGCAAAGTCATGAGGCCTTTAGCTGTGTGGTACAGGCTTGTTTGGTCATTTTCCAGGTAGCATTCCTGAGTGAGACACAGAGGAGTAAAAATATGTTTATAGACACATATACACATCATCTATAAAACTGGATGAGGTATGACATTTTTAATATTTCCTTCACCAGATATCACAAATTACCATTATGTTATGCTGTAATATTTGTGTCGATTTGAAATCTAGTCTTTACTTTATAACAACACACATATACTTCATTCGTAGAGCTGCAGAGGGGTTGACATACAACGATCAGCCACAACATTAAAACATCTTGCTGAAAAAGGCCACGGCCATCAGGGAACATTGTTGCCATGAGCGTTTTAATGTTGTGGCTGATTGGTGTATATCTAAGATGTACAACTTGAACACACCCTGTAAGCACTTTCATACTCCATGGAGAGCAGGTCCCCATCGTAGGGTATCAGGTCCAGGATATACTCATCAATGTTGATGAATGAGCCCAGCACGCCCTGCTCCTTCAGCCGCTGCTCACACAGCATGCTCCGCCGAGGCACAAACAAAATGTGGAAGTCTCGGGATGAATGCAGCTTATCCTCACTAAAAAAGATGCACAATCAAGGACATAAGTGTTACAAACTGAGCACAGCTTTGCAAAGTGAGAGAAAGGACATGCCTTTATCACTCTTTACAGTGTGGGGCTAGAAAATAAGACGCATAAAACACACCTGAATACATTCTCTGCGATGATGTCCATAAGCTCCAATCTTGGACGGACAAAGAAGATGATATTTTTGACATCAGCAGGAGGGAGCCTGCCGCTCTTAAGGGTGAACATCTTTTCCACTTCATGTTCCTGAAAAAGGGAGCAATAAATAAACAACATTTTTTTTTAGTGTTTTCAATAAAAAAAATAAAAATAAAAATAAAAAACACATTAAAAAGCAGGGCTACAAATAACGATTATTTTTATTATCAGTTTCCCTAAGGTGCAGCCTAAAATGTATCGTTCTGTCCCGACCAATGGTCCACAAACAAAATAAATTCAGTTTATTATCATGGAGGTCTGAAGGAACCAGAAAATATTCACATTCAAGAGGCTGGAAACAGATACTTTTACCATCTTAAATCAATTAACAAACCAATTAAGTGATTATCAAAATAGTTGTTGATTATTTTGATCCAACTGTTCAATTATTCGATTGATTGCAGAAGCTAAAATAGACATATGGCATTAAAGTAACAACAAACCTTATCAGGGCCTCGTCTATTGGGTGACTGTACTTCAAATGCGAAAAAAAAAAGGGCCTTACCTTCAGTAGAGAGTACTGAGCTATCAGTCCAAAAGGTCCCGTCAGATATTCATCCCAAACTATGGCCTACAGGACAAAGACACAAAGGTATAAATATCAGACAGTAGGCAGACCTGAAATATGCGGAAACATTTAATGCCAGTGACTTAGCTATTATGATTAGCTAATGGTTTCAAGTATCATCTGATATACAATGAGTAAGAATATAGCTCCCATGCAGGTAGTTCTGAAGCTAAATTATGAGAAGATATACTGTTTTAATATATGCTTGAAACATCTTAATATGATCTAAAATAACTGCTGACAGCTCCATAATAACATTGCAGACTAGATTAACTGTCCCATCAGCGGGATAACTGTCGCTGTTCCAGCCACGTTTTACACATGTATGTCGATTCATTACCTTGCTTCCCGCACATTTGTCCAAAAACTCTCGAAGCTCTTTTCGTGCTGCTTCTCTCAATATGTTTAAGTTCACTCTACCGTACGATAGGTGGGCAGCCATTTTTTTCCTGAACAGCAGCGGCACAACAGATCAGGTGACTTCAGCGGCAAAGACTCAGTCACGTGACCAAAGAATGCACGACACTCAAGATAGTTCACGCCATAATGTAGTTTCAATTATCGTAAAATGTACAGCCAGTTTCTTCTAGCCTGTGAAAACGTCACGATGATCTGCCTGAAATAGCTGTTAGCGGTGTAAAATGATAATAAATAAGGGCAACGAGCTGACAGGATCCGCCTTTTGCTTACGGTTACGAATTTGTGTCGCGCATGCGCAGGGTGCTCGCTGAAAACAACTGCACTAAAAGTCTCGAGGAATACTAATCTCATTCTAATGAGACTATCGGTAGGGTTCACTTGATTTTTTATTTATTTATTTATTTGTCTTTACTATGTGCAGACGTCAAATAAGATCTTAAATAATCTCCCCTTTGAGTTTTTTTCTAGGATACCAACAAGGAAGTACGAACGTGGTAATATCTTGCGCTACTTGCAGTCTTTGAGGGTGTGTGGGTGTGGTAAACGTACACCATAGGAGCTAAACAACAGGCCATTTATTTTGAAAACACAATTTATATTTTCACGGCAAATGTGTTTTGCCATTTTTGAAATAAAGATTACATTCATCACTCAAAGATATACAGCCCATCCTGTAAGTATAGGGTTGCATTTGTTTTTTTTTGTTTTTACGATGCAATGAATACTTAATCCCTTAGATGGCGCTATGTCTCCACAGGAAGACGGGGTACGTTCACATAATTGAGACGCTGATTTTAGAATTTCAGTGATTATGTTTTTATAGATTTATTTGTTGCATCCTAACAGTCCACCATGTGAATAGAAGAAGGGACGTTAACTACAGTAAATTTAACATCATGTTAAAAATATGAAGACATTTTAGAATATTTGTATTTGTATATTTGTGTTTAGATCAAAATAGACACAACATAAAAGAGCAACATAACTCTTAAGATGAAATAGAATAGTAACTTTAATCAATTAAAACTTTAAAAAAAAAAGTTAATTAGTGTATATTTTGAGGAACCTTGTAATATTTTGTTATGAAACCAAAAAGCGTAGTTACAAATCTCCACAACCAATACGTAATCGTATAATGATGACAGTGATTTCTCAATAGGGCTGCCTCGATGATGAGACAAATTTAGACACTACGTTATGGGTATGGGTAATTGGATCAGGTGATGACTGCCCACTTGAGCATCAGCGTTATCACTTCAGATCCAGGGGTTTCCTTCCCAGGGTACCAAGGGCTTTCCATCCTCAACAGCAGGATAGAAGACGAGTTCCCACGCATTGTGGTCATCCACTGTGCCTCCAGCAACAGACGAGCCTACTCCTCCTGGCATAGGAAAAAAAAAAAAAAAATTAAAAAAAAAATTAAATAAATAAATAAAAAAATAAAAGCCCGCGATTTGGTGACAGGCTCTATGCGCAATGACTAACTCAGTGGTCGGATCCAAGCGCTGTTCAGATATTTAGTCCGCATCATTCCCTGACTGCTCCCTGAGAGGAGAAGAGAGAGAGGCAGGGCTGGATTCTCAGGTAGGCTGTACGATCTCTTTCGAAGCATTTTCAAACATTTCATCCTCACCCTAAAATCGCTGTGAGGCTATTGCGTTTGGCCAGTGACTCATTGCATTATGATTTCTCATTTACAAGTTGAATGAATGCAGTATTTCATTCAGAAGAGACAGTGAGAGAGAGAGAGAGAGAGTGAGACTGCTAATGATCTCATACGAGGAAAAATTTCATTGCCTGTGTTTGTTAATTTGATAAAAGGCATTTCATTGTCTTTATGAGCCAGTTACTTACTGAGTCATATGAGTGAAAAGGGAAGATTAGTGAATGTGTGCAGTGCACTGAGAATGCATGAAGCTGCTGCTAATTAACCTACGTGAGGTACAAATTATGTAAATTAACATTTGATTGATTCCTTTGTTTTAGGGAAAACGTGTCTCACTGAAAACATTGCTCTGCAGCAGAATGTTGCTGTCATTAATGCAGAGGTGTTGCTCCTTGTTTTGAATTGTTGCCTTGATTTACTACAGCATGCTTCGGTGTTATGATTATGCACTAAGTTTATTCATGAATGGCTGATAAATATAACTCTTGGTGTGGCTCAGTAGGTTACGTCTTAATCCCTCTCAAGATGAATTGAAACAGGACTGAGTGCACTCCTGCAACTCGAGTGCTTCCTTGTTGCAGATCTGATATGAGAAAACAGACCTGGTAAGTCATGTGGGAGATTGTGTGGTTGCAGTCCCTGGGCGTTGCTGCAGGATTTTTAGGAGCGCACGCTGGGGCTTGATGTGCCTGCGGGCTAGGATAAAAAACATCAATGATGCGTCCAGATGCTGACGTGGGCAGCGAAGCTCTCAACTCCAGCTGGACAGGTGATTCAGGTGCCTACTTGTTGTGCTGTTACCTTATCCTGCGACCGTTTGAGTTATTACACTTGGAGGGTCAGAGCGCTGTGTGCTGTAAACAGACTTACTGGACCAAACCGGTTCTTTGGTTCTGGTTTTGATATGGAAAGAGGACAGGAAAAAAGAAGCTGCCTCCTAGTTCCACCATCTCCAACTCCTCCTACAGACCTGAAGCATGGGGATTAAATGGGGGAGGGGAGAAAAGACTGAATGAACACTCTGAGAGATATCTGCAGCTGCCTCCTCTCACATGAGCAACCACAGTAGTGATTGGACGACACCCTTATGCTGGTACCCCTCTCTCTGTGTTTCTCTCTTTTGTCTTCTAACCTTCATTGTTTTTTGTACAGTAGAGGAATACAATTAGGCAAGAAAGAAGCAAGAGAAAAGGGGGGGGGAAATCCAGTTGGTTGGATCTGGTTCCATAAAACAAGAGAAAAATGAGTGATGGCGAGCACTATGAAACATGGGTGTTTAGGGATAACGTGAAAAAAAAGATGGAGGAATGAAGTAAGTGCTTTGCACACTAGCTGCATTATTTAAAGCTGAGGGATACAGGGTAACTGTACCCATAAGCCCATCTCTCCAGTTTGTCTTCCTCTCTAACCATCCTGTCTTTTCAACCATTCCTGTTGAAACAATAACCTGTTTTGCATGATTTTGAAATTTGGCACAGGTATTGTCTACTACAGACACACAGACCAGTGGACACACACATGCACGCGCATGCAGCATTTAATCACTCTTATTCTCGTCTTCTGATCTTGCCGTTACCATGGCCACAGTTGGTAAAGGTGCATGACTCTATGTTCTTCTGTGTTCTTCACAATCCACAAGTGGAGCTTGGAATCTTAATCTTATGTTATACTCTAAAGATCTGCAGATTTTTGTTTCCTGTTACTCAGTATATCTTTACATTAGATTCATTGCATTAGGTACATTATTCTACCATTTGTGCCCAAGCTTCAGAAGGGAGTGGCTTCATCTTCAAATTCTCATCAGAGTGGTGGATGAGAATCGATTCCTCTTTGAAACTGGTGATTAGATCTGCCTAAACGTTGTAGCATATTGGAAAAGACAGATGTAATTAATGTGGTCTTTAAACAAAGTTACCCCAAGAGAGGAAGGAGTGAAATATCCAAAAGAGGATTTGTCTGTGTTTGACTCTACAAACACCAGTCCATCTACGAGCAACATTTTCCAACTTTCCACTACCATTTCTAATCTCCTACACTTATGTTTACCTGGTCATAATCACCTCTTTGCTTATGTTGGAGCTGCAGTGATGCTCTTGCCCCAGATCCTCAGAGTGACGCCTAAAGAAACACACTTTGCATTTCAAGTCATATAGCCGAGCGTCCCAACAGGGTTTTTCTCTCAAAAGTTGGGCTGAGGCTTATTTTTCGTGTTGCAGAGTGTTTCCAGACCAGAGCAGTTTGCCAACAGAGATCTGCTAAAAACACCCTGGGGCATTGTACCTGTTAGTTTGCTGCTGGGAGAGTCAGATATCCTGCAGCTGAACCGTGCCAGATCTTCAAAGCAGAGCAACAAAGAGCCAGAGTCACAGCCATCACACTGAGGGATTGATAGGAGATCTGACTGATTTCTTTACATGTTACGAGTCATGTAGTTTATCTCAGCAGACCACCAGCTGTGGGTTACTTCTACTACTGGTTAATAGGGAATAGATGCGCAGTGTCTTTACAACAGACCTTTACTGCACTGATTTAATGACCCTGGCTGGTAGTACTTGTTTCCCCTAGATAAGATGAGCAGAAATTGAAGGGGCACGACTGGCCAATCCATCAACAGCCAGTTCACAAAGTCCCACCTCTTACCTCTGGGGCATACAGGGATGAATCACCATCAGCCTAGCAAATTTGAGGCTCACTGCAGGCTCTTGCTAGAGTGCAATTAATTGAGTGCTCCGTCTCCTATAGCGGTTTACTGGCATAGCTCTAAAAGGAGGCTTGGACAAAAGAAGTCTTTGATTTACATTAAAATGTCTGAGAAAATGTGGGTCAGCAGACATTTCTCTGTTCAATTTGAGGATGATAACTGGGAGTGAGACCTACTGGATACGGACTGCTAATTCAAGATGCATTGTGCTGATTTAAGAATCAAACACACAATACCCACCCCGTTTAGGACTGCTGGTCAGCGCCAACAGCTATAGGAGGGTAGCAGCACGGTAGCTTGTTGGTCACTGGATGGGATTTCCTGTTTATTCTCCAGCAATGCGGGATCTGGAGTCCTGCCTGCCTCGAGGATGTAGTATGAGTGTTTTTCAAATGGTACAGCACTCGCACATTTGCGAAGTGAAGAGTCCTCACAGATGGTTCCACAGATGGTCCCCCGTCAACGCCATTGTCTGAGTGAAAACATGGATAATTTGTCAATGCCAGAGCTAAAAGACTAACATCTACAACGTATTCTGTTACCCAAAACAGTCTCTCAATCTGTCTGACCCTGTGTGGTCTTTTTATTCTCAAATCCACTGTTCTGTGCATGATGTTTGACAAAAGTCATTACATTAAGTGTGGGCTAATGCTTTAAAGAGGGGACTTACACAGAGTGAAAAGCAATGGGGGTGGGAGTTGTAAATAATTAAGAAATGCTGAGTGATGTGTTCCTCCTGCAGTGAATGGCTTCGTGGTGCAGTGCATTACAATCTTGCCCAGTTCCAAGCCTCACTGTGTTGCTATGTTGGCATCTTGCAGCCCTCTATGGAGGATGGATGAAGTTGTGCCATGCAACTGGGAGTGGGTGGCTACCTCGTGTTCTTTGGTGCTTCCTACCCTCGTCTCCCCACTCGCCCTGTGTGACGAGTGTATGAGCACCAGACATCAAGAGCTGAATACTGTGAAGTTAGTTTATAAAACCAAGTGATCATCAGATTTGGAACAAGTGACAATGAAATGTAAATTTACTGTTTAATCCCCAGTAATCTATCATGGTTTCTCTCAAATCTGAGAAATGTCAGATTTAAACGGTACAAATAATTGTTATAAAAAGTATGTTAGGCTATTTTACACACAGTCATACAGTATGTTGACCTAAATACTATTGAGCTTGCCAATAAGCTCACAATGTTATAAAATATAAAATGGTCTGCACTTTACATTTTTCTCCCGTTCACACACTATTGGTCACACAGCTGCCAAGCAAGGTGCTCTCCTGCCATCGGATACAATTTCGGGTTCTTGCCCATGGACACTTCAGCAGGTAGACAGGAGGAGCTGAGATTTGAACTGGCAACCTTGTGATTGGTGGGCAACCCACTCTACCATCTGAGCCATAGCCTCCCCAATATATTACTAACATGTTAATATTTAAGAGGTATAAAGTTTACCATGTGCTCTATCCAAGTTGAGCATGTTAGCATGCATTTGAACACATCAGCTATGAGGGTCTCAGGTCTTCATTAGTCTTTATACAACCTTTGCCTTGTTAGTAGTTTTTTACGACTAAAGGCAGAAAACTGATCACCACTCGTAAGCCTTTCAGTGGGGTACACTCTCATGCATACTATACAACTCGTGTTTATTGCCTATTAAGCTATGTGGTGGTACCACCTACAGGACATTAAGTGTCTATAAAAATGTCTACACAGACCTTGAATTTCTACCAACCACCAGCACGTAGGTCACCACAGACTGTGAAGGAGCAGCTGCTTGTATTTTTTTATGACATACAGCCAAGCGTGAGTTAAGTCATTGTCAACTAGTTCATGTTTTGGAATATTTTAGTGAAGATGACTTAAAAATGGTGTTGGAACCAAAATGAGTGTTTTTGGTTTCCTTGTGTGAAAGATTTTTTTTTTTTTTTTTTTGGGGGGGGGGGGGGGGGGGGGGGGGGGTTATTGGTATGACACGATGGTGATGGGTCACGTGACACAATCAGGCGATAAATACAACACAAGTGTGTAATTTCATTGTGTTTGGCACACGGAAGGTGTCGTGCTTCCTACAGAAAAATATGGTTCGATATGCATTTATACAATTAAGTTACATAAAAACAATAGGACATATTTTAAATATTGTACCAACACAATCTGCACCTGCAGCAAGAAAGAAGAAGCAAGCAATAAAGCACTTAGAGGTATATGCGTCAAGAAAATCATTGTTCCGTTTCATTAACCTGATTCTAAGTATTCGGCCAAATTGTCACATAAGATATGTTTTACAGTCAGCATTTTCAATTGGTAGATTAGGTGTATGTTTTTTTTTTTTTAATTGTGGCCATTTTTTTTTTTTTTTTTTTTTCAACTCAAGCCAAAATTTACAAAAAAAAACATCAAAAAGGTGTTAATTTTGAACAGATAATTGTGTAATTGAAACGATCTCTGGGAATATCACCTAACTCGAGTATATATTTGTAATATATGCTGCTACAACTTCGCCTTCCCTTTGTCCAAAACATTTGATAAATGGTCAATTTGTTTTCGGAATGAAGTCTGTATTTATAGATGCTTGTGAAGAAGAGAATTAAAAAAGAAAAGCATGATGTTCCAGATCACCACAGGACTTGAGTTGAAACTATAGATCAGGCCAAGTTCTCTGCTGTCTGAGGATCTCAGGGTCTGTCCTGTTTCATAATACATAAAACAATTTGAGATACCGCCAGCCCAGATGGCAGAGGAAGAAAAACTGAAAGATTGAATAAAATATGTTGTGTTCCTTCACTTCTTTAACACTGCTCTAAGTTGAAAATGATTTTACTGTATTTGACAGTTTTTACCAAGAATGTTTTTATTTTTGTAATTTTTACAGCACAGTAATAAAGAAAAGACACAGAATCAGTTCAACTTTTCTACCAAACATTTGGTCTTCACAATAATAATTTTTTTTGCTTGATGAACCTGTCATTGTGCAACCCTGTTGGTCATAGTTTCAATGTATGATAGGCACGCACTGGGTAGTATGAGACTAGTAATGGTTAAGTTTAAAACAGATGTAGGGAATCTTTGTTTCTCGTAAACACTAACAGATTGTGCATTGGTCACACGGTTATTGGGTCTTTACTGGGAAAAAAGCACAGTGTTATAGCTAATGAAACATTAATGGCCACGGCAGCATGAAAAAATGAGTACGGTTTCTCCAGTTTTATTGAATTGCTAGTAGGGTGGATATGCTGTGTTGACATGAATATCAACTCTGGCATCTACTTAGCATCAGCACTGTAGAAAATAGTTTGGAAGAAAGTGCTGATTTGAACCCGCAGGGAATCTGGACTGGCCAGTTGTGAGGGTTGTTGGTGAATGATTGGGTGGTGGATATACTGTACAGCAGAGCTTGAGAGCGACCTCCATTATACGTAAGTAAGTTTTATAGCGAAGCGTAAAATTTACCAATGGAGGCCACATCAAAGATAAATTAAAGTCAAACCAATTGTGTTCTTTGCATTGATCTCCAATTCTCATTAACCCATTTTAGAAATGTCCTTCTTGGTGGACGGCGAGGGAATTGTTGCCCTGGAATTCAAGTGTAGTACTGCGTCGGGTTTCAATGTCATTATATTCAATACATTTACAAGTAGGACACATAGTAGGTTGACTAAAAAAATTCAGACCAATGGCATAATTGCCAGTAAAATATGTTCAGTACCAAGTCAACAAAGTCAGTCTCCTTTTTATTTAGGGATGTCCTATTTGAAGCCTTAAATACAGTAATCATTTTACATTTAATATGTTCATGAGCAATCAATCTCCCTTTTCAAGATGGACAATCTTGTGAGGTGGAAACAGTTAATATTTGGTATTTTTACTGCGATAAATGACGACAAATTTAAATTTATTATTTTTGAGCACAAATTGCTTGATTAAATCAAAATGGTGAGTAAAACCTTGCTTTTGTTTTTTGCTGATCTCAGTAAAAGGGAGATGACTTCCTTCTGTCCCCATCCCCCTCTAAGCTATTTTTCCTGTATCCATAATGGTCCATGTTGGATCAATCTATCAATGCCTTGTTGTCACTCTGCCTGCTGTCTTCAGTTCTTGTTTGCACAAGCAAGAACCAAATCTTGAAAAGGTGCAAGCTGTCATCATAACCAGGTGCTTATATTCCGGTCTTATTTATTTCCATTAATGAGTCATGCAGCTACTATTGAAAGTCCTATAACAATATTGATCTCTGCAACTGTTTGATCAGACTTAAAGCTACTCACGCTGAACTCTTACTGTATTAGAGGAGAATGGATGGCTGTGTTTCTAAAAATGGATGGGGCATGTGTAGTGTGTGCTCTGGGAGTTGTGTATACATACAACCCTGAAGATGTACGGATGCAGATTTGTATTGACTATACCCTTTAGATCCCGAGGAGGAGACACAGGTTTCTAAATTGGTCCTCTCCACCCCCATATGAATGGATGACTTATGATGATGAGGCAGATGACTATCTTGAGTTGATGCACTCCCTCTGGTCTTTCCTGTTGTCATCTCACACACGATCTGTTACTAGCTACGCCTGGTGTATTTGAAGACACTGTTGGGTATTGTGCTCCCTTCGCACAGCTCCACCGGTGTCACTTAGCAGACCGTTACGTCTGAAAGCATCATCACGGAGGCTTCATGACATTTTGGAAAATAAATGAAAAAAACCCACAGGAGAATATCTGCTGCTCCCCAGAGAAGGGTCCACCACCTGACTGAGTCATCTTTTATGGGAGGAAAACACAAGATGCACCAAGAGTCAGAGTCACAGATGACGCAGATTTGTTGCATTTATAACCATAATAGCAGAGAATGGAGTCTTGACGGTCACACTGATGTCATAACTGCAGAATAACAAGGCCCAGTATGACGTGTTGGTCAATTATAATTGGTCTTAGATACATTTTTCAATACGTACATTTGAAACCTTTTGAAACATAAACCCTCTCTGACAACAGCAGTACTTTCCAGCGTCTAAAGCGTTACAGTCTCTGCTGACAGCTCTTTATGAGACAAGTGTGCGTACGATCCTTCAGACCATCTCCTGAATGCTAATTGGATTGTCCCCTCAGCAAAGAGTCCACTTCTGTGTTGCAGTAACAGCTATCCTGAGCAGAGGGCTCAGGCTTGTCTGAGTCAGTGATTACCCTGTCCAAGTCTGAACACTGCCTTCCATCTGTCTCTCTCTGTCCACCTCTCCAGAACAATAACGTTAGACAAAAAGTGGGATAATTCACTTTGGCAAGTGAAGGAGGGCCATGCTTGAGTGCCTCAGTGTATACTGTATTATATATACTGTACTGTCAGAGCAGCATCTGATCCCTCAGACTGCTGCTGAAAAAGTGGAAAAATGCTCCCTGAAGACTGTGTTGCTACTGTTGACTGGATGCAGCAGCAGCATCAGAGGGACCAGCCCACACCCAGAGAGTCTATTGATAGCACACTGAATTTGTTTCTTTTTTGTGAATCCTGCAGGCAGACAGACAGCAGATTAGACCTGAAAAGGTATGTAGCCTGACGTTATGCAGCATAATGCGAGCAGCTGAGTGAGGGAGACAGTGGCGCACCCCTCCCCTTTACTCAGTCTTTCACTTTCTCCAAGGTTCTATATAGTGCTGGATTTTACTGCTGTGAAACGCTGACAAGTTAAACTTATTGATTTTTTTTTTTTTTTTATCATTATCATTAGGCATTCCTTACTGTATCCCTCCAACTCATGATAAAACAGTATCTGCACTCTCGCCTTCCTGACCTACGCCATCACAACTCTCCATATTTCAATCTCAATAGAGGCTTTTAGTTCCTCTTGTTTGCTTCTGTCTGGAGACTGCTGGTCTTTTGTGAATGCTGGTACTTCCCTTGAGGACATACACCTGCCTGTGGCTGCAGCATCGCTCCATGTGTTGTCTGGCAGACACTTGAAGCAGCCTTAAGACAGTTGCAAAGGGGCACACACACACACACACACACACACACACACACACACACACACACACACACACACACACACACACACACACTTAGCAGACTTGCCTGTTGGCAATTGCCTCAGTGGTTTCTGTCTTTGTATCATCTTCACCATGTCACTGAGATGAAATGACACTGCTGATGTATCATATGGATAAGGCACTCACTGTTTCCCACTGTTATCATTAGCAATGTTCTCAGCCGTTTTTGTGCCTGATGCTCCTGTCATTTCCTTTAAATACTCTGATAAAACACGCTTCCACCAGAGAAGAAGTACTCATTGAGGACTGGAAATACACAGAAACATTCACACCATGACCAATCAGAAATGCTGGGGACACACTCTTAGTCATAGTCACTGTATCATAGCATAATTGAGCCACTCCTGCTGCTGTTTCTTTCATATGTGTAGACTCACAAACTGGAAGTGATTCTTGCGGTCTCACTTACAGCTGCTCGATTAATTGACCATGCTACCCCCAATTTGCACAGCCTTATCTCCACAGCCCTTACGTGGAGGACGCATATACATTCAAACAACCCAGACCAACCATTTAGACATAATTTCACTCTACTATACTAATATACAGGATTGTCATAAGCTTTGTTGCATTCGCTATATACACACTAAGAAACTCCTGTTAGCAAGGCTGTTTGTCAGCATAGTTTAGGCTTGTATTTTACATCTGCAATGTTTTCCTGTGTTCATTTATTGCTTGAATTTGTTAAAACAGGCTTGGCAGGAGGAGATGGTACTGATTAGGCTGTAACTTTGGCACAAGAATTTGTGCTTAAGCTCTCATTGAAAGTTGTTATATTCTCCAGGCTTAGCATTTAAATTCATATCAGGCAAGGAGATGAAGGAGAAAAGGTGTCTTTAGGAAAATAATACTTGATTTCTGTTGATTTCTGTGGTTGTTTGCCTTACAATGGTTGATGTGAGGCAATCATTAGCATTATTTAACCCTGCAACTGTGACATTTAAAGGAAGGGTATCTGTTGACTTTCCAGTTTAAGGTTGGTGATTTCCTGGCTCACAAATTTGTAGGAAATGGATGAATTTTGGATTAGCGAGAGCAATCCAAAAGTGCAATTAAGTCAGTGCTGCATAGGCATGAGATAAGGCTAAAGGATAACTAAAAGTGTGGACTCAAGACACGTATCTAGAGCTTTAAATGCAGAGTTGACATCTTTTCATAACATTAGTTAAAGCTCATTCGAATGCCTCATTAATTCATGTCTGTTTCCTGTCTTTCTGTTTCTCCACCTGCAGACTGCCATAGTGCAGCATGACAGACACAGTGAGTAGCAGCTCGGGTCGCTGGGTGTCCAACGACAGGCAGAGGAGCATGCATGCTGGGTAAGCGTGATTGTCAGAACAGGTCTGTTTTAGTGACACTTTCTAATGGCAACAGCAACACTTAACTGTCCCCTCCTTTGTTTCACTTGCATCTCTCTGATGTGTGATCTGTGACACAGTGATAAAGAGCAGTAAGTAGATATACCTCTCTCTTATTTACCTTGTGTGTCTCTGCCTTGTAACTGTCCCAACAGCAGCATAATGTGCTGATGCAGTAAATGCCTGTTCAGTCATTCATTGTATTTGCTCTGTTTGTTCTAACACTGAATGTGATGTGCATGTGTGATGTATGATTTGAGTAGTAAATGTAGTGTACCCTCAACTGGAGATATGTTTGGCTGACAGGGGCGACTGGACCATGCAGCCAGGCCCTGGACCTGGTCCAGACCTGACGGATGAAGAGAAGGCGATTATAAACGGTGTGATCGCCCGTGCTGAGAAGATGGAGGCCATGGAGCAGGAGAGAATTGGGTGAGAATTTGTAAAACACGCAGTGGTTTCTCTGATGGGTGTAAATTAAAACAGAATCCCCAGTTGAGACCGATGACGTGCTAACATTTGGACCTGCGATAATTACCGGTGACATTTTAAGGTAAGATTTAATTCCATGCGACTGCAGGCGCTTGATAAACCGCCTGGACGACATGAAGAAGACTGTGTGTGGGGATGGAGTGTCCCGCTGTTTGCTGTGTGGGGAGCAGCTGGGCTCACCTGGGGTCAGCTCAGTGGTGTGTGAGGACTGCAAAAAGGTAGATAATGAGTTATCATGAGGCACAAAAGATCCACTCTTCTGCCATAATTCACACAAGTTGAGAAAACACAACAAGTCAACATCTATGAGCTGTGTATGTATGATGACGCTGTAAATGGCAATCAACTCGAAATCATTATTTTCTCCTGTTGTGTAGAGCATGTGTACCAAGTGTGGTACACAGTGTAGCAGTCGGCCACGTGCTGTATGGCTGTGCAAGATCTGTAGAGAACAGCGAGAGGTGAGTTTTTCATATGGGAAAAAAATACGAAAATAAATAGTTGGTTGGAAAACTTATAACACGTATTTATTTCTGTGTTCTCAGGTGTGGAAGAGGTCTGGTGCCTGGTTCTTTAAAGGTTTTCCTAAACATTTCCTGCCATCACCCATGCCATTATCTAAACCAAAAGAGACAGGTGCCCAGGAGGCAGCAGAGCCCCAGGCCCCAGCAGCCTCTAAGACCAGGAAGGCAGTAACCAAACCACAAGCACCAGGTACACACAGTCAAGATTGGCTTCAGCTTTAGTCTTTTCTTTGTTTTTACATTCACCAGCTTGCAGGTCCTTAATGCTGTTTTTTTTTACCTTCGATCCTTCACAAGCGCTTTACATTATGTCTCTGTTAAGTCAGAATCAGAGTCAGGCTTCTGCCTCTGAGCAGCAAATTTCAGGCAGGTTTTCAATATCTCAATTTTTTTTTTAAAAGTGATCTCCCAAACTACACAGAGCTAGTGAGCAGAAAAAAGAAAGAAAACCTGTGGCTGGCCTGGGCATGCATGACTCAGAAGAGTCAGCCATAAAACTGTATTGTAAACTATATGGAGATGATCTTTGGTACTTGAAAAATAGAAACATATGTTCTTATGGATATCAAGATTGTGAATAAGATACAGGAAAAAAAAAATCAAATATGGGACCCTGTAAGTGATATTATAAACTACTCAAGGTGCGTAATCACCATTAGATCACCAGTAGCAATACTGTCAGTCAGTAAAATTCATTCCCACCAGAGATCACTGCTGGTTTTATTTCAAGCTAAACATACAATTTTCTTTTTATTGGTGATTCTAATTCGACCCTCTCCCTAATACTACTTTTTGCTATTTCTCAGCAAAAAATATTTGTAATTTTTAGTTCAACTTTAAAATTTTCATACCATCACCTCTTGAATCTCTTTTGGGGGGCAACCCCATCTCTCATTGCTCTTTTTCCGAGCATCAAACCTTTTATCTGCGCCCCAAATTTGGCAGTGCCGCCCACTGTTACAGAGGAGGAGAATGAAGAGCTCAATTAAGCTGTCGGAAGTTGCATGCTGTGACATGGAATGAGCCTCCAGGTGGTGTTGGTATGATGGGTCACCCAGCGTCATTTCACATTTTCAGCGTGATTACCTGTGCACTGTCATTTTCCCCTTTAAAAGAGAGCGGTATCATTAGTAGGCAAACTGTATAACTCCTGCATGTACAGTCGTTGGCTGCCACAGCCTGTTGTAGTGTATGTAGGTCAATGCCTTTGCAACGAAAAAGCTGCAACATCAAAAGTATCCAGAGAGACTAGGGAGTATTTCAGATTCCACTGCAGTACAAGCCTGAAGTGGTGTGATTATGCATTTGTCCCTTATGCATAGTGTGTGTGTATGTGTTTACTGTATGATGCTTTTCATACTTATTTTTAGCACCAGAGGCACAAGCCCGTGCTGGTTACCCACCTGTGGCCCCTAAACCAGTTGCCCGCATGGCCACGGGCGGGGCTGGCCCTGAAGAGGCGGGGCAGGGTAGCCCAGCGGTGATGAAGAAGATGGTGCCCGTCCAGAGCTCCAGACCGGCTGCATCTGCCACTGTGGCCCAGCAGGGTGAGAAACAGCGAGGACACTTTGAGGGTCCCAAGCATTAACCAAATATTGCATCCCCAGTGGTGTCATTTTGTGAACTCTCAAATGACTGCATGTGGTTGTAGGTCCAGCGGCAGGAGATACAGCTGCTTACTCCTCTGGGACAGTTCCTCCAGAGCAGAGAGCGTCTCCTGCGGTAAGAGAGGACAGGAGGCAGCCCGCCGCTTGCAGTGCTCCTCCTGCCCGGCAGCAACCTCCCCCAGCTGAGGATGAGGAGGAGGCCAATGACTATGACTCGGATGAAGCCAGTGAGTACACCATCTGTTCCCCCTTCTCACAGAGTAAGGTGGCTGATGTGTCTTTGTATACAGTTTGACATTTGTGATTTATTTCTGCTCATTTCAGGTAAATGGCTCCAGAATGTTTTTTTTGTTTTTTTCGTGAAACAAATCAAAACCTATTTCCAAGCAGCGTACAGTATTGGACGTTGATGTCCTTAATTTGGCAACATCTCTGTTGAGATCTGAGTCATATCGTGTCATTGTTGATTTCTGCCTTTTAGGTTGCTCATGATAATTCATCTACTTCAATCCATAATTGCCCAGCAGTCTTAGCAAACGGCAAATATCATTCTGGCAGCACCTATTGAGCTGGCTAGAAAATGATAAATGATAAGCAGCATATGTAATCGAAATATGGAAATCAATATCAGTGGAGCAGAGGAAGATGTGAATATCTAAATCAGTATTTTTTTCCCTTATATCCCATGTTCATGATGAGAATTGTACACTGACATTCATGTTTTTAGCCTGCAGCGTCAAGCGGCCTTTATTCTGTCTTTGGGAATTGAGTTTTAATTTATTTTATTGAGGTCCAGGACGATAAAGCTGGGCAAATAATTTGAGATACAACAGGGCTAACAAGTTATAGATTCCCCTTGTGTTGGATCCAGTCCCTGGTGTAAGGAGGGAGCAGGGCAGAAATAGCAATGTTTTTTTTTGTGTCTGTTCTCTGTAGAAATGTGATGGTGAGAACTGTCAGGTCCTTTGGTGCTGACTGTTTTTAGTCCCCCAGCTGGTTTCAGTACTGCTGATTGTAATGTTTAAGTTAAAAAAAAAAAAAGGTATTAAACTCTATGTCTACCGGCTATTGACTGGCAAGCTTCACAAGTAACAGAACTTTATGCTCATCTCAAGTGTGTATTTTCGTTTTTATGATGAGCTGTTCCCAATAAAATGTATATTTCTGATCTTTAAATGAAGGTGAGCAAGTAGTGCTCAGTTTTTAGCCATGCAAGTGCTATGGTTATAGAAGTGTTGGCCTGTTTGTTTGTCAGTTGGTGTGAGTCAGTCAGGCGGTGCACCACTTTGGAGACTTTTTATCCAGTACCATCATCAGGTCAACATTTCACTTTATTACTTTAGTTTATTACTACATACCTTCAAAACAAATGACATTAGACCCAGTTGTACTTAGTGCTTAGTGTTAGCATGCTAACACACTAAATGGTGAATATGGTAAAGATTGTACCCGCTAAACAAATATATTAGCACTTTAAGTGTGAGCATGGTACAATGTTGATTTAACATTTGTCCCAAAGCACTGATGTGTCTAAATGTAGCTTTGCAAAGCCACTATGGCTGTCGACTTTATTTCTCTTTTTAAGAGGCACATTGTGTCTTTGGAGTTGCAAGTTGGTGGTGAATCTGAGCCCACAGGAGTTAAATTAACAAATTACATTTGATTATTCTGTCCCCCGACAGCTATGCTACGCAACGAAACTCCTCCAAATACAATCTGTGTGGGATGCATCTTGGTCTTTATTTTTTCATACCCAAAACGTTATCCTCTGAATATCTTCCTCTGAGACTTGAGTGTTTATTTGATTTCTTTTATATTATATGCCCCTGCTCTGTAATAAGATTGTCCTGCTGTTTACTTAAGGTAAACAGAAGCCTGTGAATGTTTCATGAGTGAAGGTCAAGGCTTTTTGTCCGTCCTTTCAGTTCTGGACTGCTTCTTGTTCTCACTTTATTTCACAAGTTTAATTAACAGAGCATCGTTCCATATACATTTGTACTCTTAATTATTAAAGAGCTGACTCGCTGTCTCCATGTAGTCTAATGTAATGACTGGTCTGGGTCTCTTTCAGCCACTCTGGGCTCTCTAGAGTTCAGTCTTCTGTATGAGCAGGAGAGCAACAGCCTCCACTGTAGCATCCTCAAAGCAAAGGTAACGCTATTCTCCTCATTCTCTCACACAAAGGGACAATTACAATCAAGTGGTTTATGTTAAAAAGCTCCTGAATGGCACTTTCGCTTAATTGCTCTCTGCTGTTTGTGAAAGTGATGAACGTTTCTCCTCAGGGATTGAAGCCTATGGACTCAAATGGACTGGCAGATCCCTATGTCAAGCTCCATCTGCTGCCAGGTGCTAGTAAGGTAAAAGAAATGCCTTCCTTACATTAAGCTTTTATTTCTAAGATTCATCACCTTAATAATCTGTTGCGCAAAAAAAGGAAGGGCGGCTGATTTCAGACCCCCTGGTTCGATGAGAAACCTTTCTGCTAGCTCAAGCCTGACATCTTGTGGCTTGAATTTCCAAATCATAAAATTGGCATGGAGATGTTATCTAGAAAGAGATATTTCCTTGTCTTGATCTACCTTGTGTTCAACAGTCAAACAAATTGCGCACAAAGACCCTGAGAAACACCCGCAACCCTATGTGGAACGAGATGCTCACCTACCACGGCCTGACAGATGAGGACATGCAGCGTAAGACCCTCAGGTGGATAGAGTGCCTCAGACAGCCACACTTTAATCACTCACTAAGTAGTAATAGCCCTGTATTCATGTGTTTAACTTACTCTGCCCTCAGTTGACTCCTTTAAAAGTACAACAGGTCTGTATAATTAAGATTGTTTTCCACAGGCTCTCTGTCTGTGATGAAGACAAGTTCGGTCATAATGAGTTTATTGGGGAAACCCGAGTGGCGCTGAAGAAGCTGAAGATGAATCAGAAGAAGAACTTCAACGTGTGTTTAGAGAGAGTTGTGCCTGTGAGTAAAAGGTCGTCACAAACAACGCTTTGTTCTCCTTGTCTGAATCTCTCATTGACCTGCTGTAATCTCGTTCCCCCTCATAGATGAAGAAAACTGCAACCGCCGGAGCAGCCAGAGGGATCGCTCTCTACGAAGATGAGGGGGTGCTTTTATTTCCCAGCATGTCTAAACATGATTAATTGCTTCAAAATTTCATGCAAATCTCATGCTGAATCCTGCTGAACTATTTTTTTTCCCCATTTTCTGTTTCTTAGCCAGGGAAAGAAGGCACCGAAGTAGAGGAGCGCGGCCGGGTTCTGATCTCCCTCATGTACAGCACCCAGCAGAACCGCCTCCTCGTAGGTGTTGTGCGCTGCGTGCACCTGGCTGCCATGGATGCTAATGGCTACTCTGACCCATATGTCAAAATGTAGGTAGAGCAGATTGAAAAGAACATTTGACTTGAAATACATAACTCTTAAGAATAGCATACATTAATTTTTATACTATTAACAGATGTCTGAAACCCGACATGGGGAAGAAGGCCAAGTGCAAAACACAAATCAAGAAGAGGACTTTAAACCCAGAGTTTAATGAGGTTTGTGAGAGACTTCAAAGTAAAAAATAATAATAAAAATGAGCTAATCAACGAAGCAACTCAGAAATGAAAAATACAGGGAAGTGGCTTTGGAAATCATTAATGTCTTGATCAAATTTCAGGAATTTGGCTATGATATCAAACACAGTGAACTGGCCAAGAAGACGTTAGATATCTCTGTGTGGGATTATGATATTGGAAAGTCCAACGACTACATAGGTAAATATTTAATCACTATCTTTGATGCAATAAAAATGACATTGTCACCAGCTTACTACCTGCCTTTCACACCTCCCTCCCTTCCGTCCTGACAGGTGGGTGTCAGCTGGGCATCACTGCCAAAGGAGAGAGGCTGAAGCACTGGTATGAGTGTTTGAAGAACAAGGACAAGAGGATTGAACGCTGGCACACCTTGTTCAATGAAAACCATGTTGCTAGTGATTAACCACTGGCTCCCCCACACAGCATGAGCCTATGCTCCCCAATTGGTTTGCATTCATCCCCTGATTAACTTACAGTATATCCCATTTTCTGGTTTTTATTTCTTCCTTCTCTACCTGACCATCACATTGCTCACATTTGTCCTTAAGTTAGTACACACTTCTTTGCTGACGACTTATTAACAATGTCTCTGCCTGTGCTGATACTCAATTTGCCTCTGGCACAAATCATGGCATAAGTGAATTAGTGTCATTAATGTAACCAAGACATATGTCAGCAAGCAGCTGCACAAAGGCCACTATGCCTGTCAGTGGTGTTACATGGTGTGCTGAACCTGACACAGTCTTTGCTAAAGAAAATGAAGTTTTGAATTGCACTGGCACGGAACTAGAAAAGCAATATGTTATGGCTTCTGAGGTCAAAGCCGTCGTTCAAGCTCATAAAAGCCTCGATTAAGCTCACGCCTGTAATTTGTTAGATTGTCAGGGTATTATTTTTACTTTCTCATGTGATTATATCATGCTGTAGTGTAACACTTGAACTGTATAAGCATGCCAAACCACACATATAAGGAAACACGCAGCTGCACCTTCAAAAAACTGTCCTGAACATATTGTATATTTCCATGAAGAAATGTTTACATATTGATACATTGCTCAGGTTAGGATAGACATCTGGTACTACAGATGAATCATAAGTCAGTGGACCATGAGCTAGAGGAATCTTTAATCAGTTGCTGTTAATTTGTGCCAGAATTATAGCACACCTAGTTTAACATAAGTTTTAATGTAGGATTATTCAAACTGTGAATTTTAAGTTAATAGGAAGTATTAACTGTGTTTAGAGAAACTAAAAATTGAACTGTGATGTTTATTTTTCAGTTAATTTCTTAGTTGCAGTGAGACTTGGCAGGAAAAAAGGAATCTCGTCCTGCTACCTCTTCTCCTCTGAAGCTGGTTGATACCTCAGAGGTTTTCTACTGCAGTGTTTACAGTGAACGCACACGGTCAGGTTTCTTACAGGTTTCCCCAACAAATTTGGCTCCTCCGTTTAGCAAGGAGAGAAGGTGGAACAGATTATGTCATAAGTATGTGCAGCTTTACCTGCATGCACTGTGCTCGTGACTCTCGTGTGCCTGGGGCAATCATGGCCCGCTTTCACCCCTTTTGCACAAAGCAGCAGGGCCGTCTTCCCTCTGACACGCCCCAATCATTCAAGGCTTTAGTGTCTGTTTGTTCACTAATCACAGCAAACCAAGGAAAGCACACCTTACAAAGTGGAATGACCTCAATTTATACAGCCGTCTGCAAGTTATTCCAATGTCAAAACAGAGATGAAAACAAAAAATCCTATGCATGAAATGTCTTGTGGTTCAAGATATATATACTTTGTAAGAAATTAATGCTATTGTAATTCCATTAATGTTTACACTTCTTCCCCATAACATTCCTGTTCATACTTTAAATACAAGAGGCCATATTCTGCATGACTATGATGACTAGGGTGTAATCTGAATAAACTGGTTTGTTAGCATCCACACGATACATTAATAATTAACTGAGCACATATACTTAAGACCTTGTCCAACTCTTATCAGTAGCAGACTTTGAGATGAAACTTTTTCTCTAAATGAGATGAACATACACATTCAAATCTTGCAGTGTCTTCTTTTCTCTGTAAAGCAACTCTGCCCCCATGAGGCAGTGATTCAGACACCCACCAGTTCTTCATTGTGCTACTTAGCTACAGTGATCATCAGATGATGATCGTAAGGCTTCTCTCTGAGCTAAACCCATAGCTGTCTTCTACTCGATTCTGCCAGTTCAGTGGAATGTTTCTTCTTTAATCTCTGTAATGTAAATAGATAGTGCATGCAATGGAAATATGTATGTTTGCAAATACCTTTGCATGTAAAGATTTTGCAGAGTTTACACAGATCAATAAAAATCTAATGAAAGATGACGAGCCTCTTAGGTGTAAAGAGCTTTTGGAGTCAAGCTCAGTAAAGATGAAATGGGAGGAAAAGGGCAGGATACTGTATGACCAGTAAGTCAGACCATGGTGATTACATGAATAAAAATGGGAAATGTAATAAGTGCAACTTTCTGAATTCTTGGAAAGTTATTGTAATGACACTTGTGTAACGTCTTTTTTTTTTTAATAGAAGATAACCACTACAATCCATGTTTTAATTCAAAAAAATAGCCAAGTAGTCAAAAGCTTCACTTTGCCAATCTTGTTCTAACATGTTTGTTTTATTATTGAGGACAGCTCTGCACCTTTCGTCCTAAATCGTTGTAAACATTTGAGTAGAATATGCAGGTAAAACTCAGGATCAGATTGCTTTCCTCTGAGAACGCATCACGAAGCTGAGTGTCAAGTTTCTTCATATCTGCTGACCAATAACACCCTCTCAACTCCAACCGTTTCCCTTTAAAAACACACGCGCCCTCTTCAGAGACAGACGCCTTAAAGCCTGCCGGTGTAAATACTGGAATTGGTGGGGACGAATTGATCCATTCAGACCTTAATTTAACACTTCAGCTGGTGTTAAACAGGATTGATCACAGCCATAAACTAACATTGACATGAAAAACAGATATGTACTTCAAGTTGCTTTCGTCTTATCAATGCTCGTTTCACCAAACGCTCAGGATGTGATCGGACCAGGTTACTCCTGTGCCAGATCGAATCCTGCCGAGGGACACACGCGCGTCACGTTTCTACTCGAGGACGCAGCCGGTGCGCGCTCCTTGTACCTCACTATGTGGTCCGAAGATAAGCGACTGGTAACTTGCGAAATTAATTCCAATCCAATGGTTGCGGAAAGATATGCCACCCTCTGTGACAGAAGCGACACCCGAGGTCCGGAAATCACCCAGAAGTTTAACATCAGTAAGTTATTAGCTCCGGATACTCCCTGCGTGATTGTCTCCTCCAGCGTGCCAAAGCGTTCAAGGAGCACAAGAGGAGATGGGACAGAGAGGAAAACTCGGAGCAAACGCGCCTGGGTATTACCAGGCACGTTGTGGTGCGGGAGTGGAAGCAAAGCATTCGGATACGAACAATTAGGTGAGGATGTTGAATTAATTTTGGTGCTTTTTACCCCGAGTGGCCAGTTTGGTTAAGTGAGGACATTTGTGTGTCAGAAGAGATACAGAATAAATGGTTAATGCAGTGTTACTTCCGTATTGTATGTATAGCCTACAGTGTACTTACAGACATAGGAAGTCTTTGCCCTCGGAAAGAATGTAAAATACAGACCTAATGTGATTCCAGGGGCCCTTTGCAGCTTTTTGCCACCGAAATCATCACCACTTACAGCAGCAGCAATTTGTTCCTGAAGTGGATTTATTGCACATTTAGGGCACTCACTATATGAACATTAATTTGGTGAGTGCCATATTGAGGCATAGGATAAATATCCATGCCATTTGCATTTTTAGTGATACCACAATAGAGATGAAATATAAAAACATTTTTTTATCGATAAGTTTGATTTCATTTAAATGAAATAAACTGAACTGAATTGAACGTATATCCATATATATAACTTTGCTGTGGAAAGCATGCTAGTATCTGAGGAAAATCAAAGTTTTTTTTAAATTTTTTTTAAATGATTCTATTTAAGTGAACCTGACTGCTACTGTTACAGTATTGCATAAAATTCAACAGAGATGAGAATGAAGTTAAACCTACATAACAAGAAGGGTAAATTAAGTTGTCTTGGTCTTTTTAATCTCATAAAAAATATGTGCTTCATTAGTTTTTAAAGATCTTGGTTTTAAAATCCATAAATTTTAAATTTTTATATTACTGTCTTTGAAGTCAGCGGCTTTTTTTTAATTTCAAATCAGGGAAATGGTAACTTGCCTGCAACGTGCCCTTTGATATGTAATTAAATTGAAATCCTGGCCTTGTGCACAGGGATGTTTGAAAGTGCAGATAGATGTTGCCGTGAGCATGACCACTGCCTGCATATCATCCCAGCTTTCACGTTGAATTATGGAGTCTTCAACTCCAACTTCTTCACCGTCTCACACTGCGAGTGTGACCAAAGGTGAGCCTCTGAATACACCCGCCAGGCATCTAATACTAACTCGTGATTCCAAGTATTCATCGCCTCTAGCGAAGCTCCTACCACCAGTAATTCATAACTCCCCCTGACCTCTCCCCATATACTGCTCTGGCTGGCAAGGACAGTCAAGTAAGAACAGATTTCTCTGAAGGCTGAATTTATAAGTGTTCATATTCATTATTTCTAAGGAAACTGCTCCTCCATGGAATACAAGTATCATATCATTTTGTCACAATGTCAACACATTTAAACCAATTTAAGCAGAAAGAACCTGGGGCTATGTGATATTACCACTCACCTAGGAGTAATAAATACATCACTGCATTGAGCTCTCTGGAAAAACTTTTGTTGTCAAGAGTGAACACGTTGCTCGCTATTTTTGTGTTTGTTGGGCATTCCATTTCTCCTGCAAAATCAATTATTTAAACGCACAGACATGTCTGTTTTATTTTCACTTCATATCTGGGGCTGATTGCATTTACAGTAGGTTTGCCTGCTAACTCTTGGTGTTCATCCACAAGTGAAACACATTCTAATGCATCTCCCAGATCAAAGGTTACCTATGATTATAAACTGTTTGGACTGACTAGAAGTTGAAGACAAAATGAGGCAGCAGTCAATGATATTCACCCAGCATCTGTGTGTTTATTAGCCCTGACTTGTTCTTTTTCCACCTCTTACCAGGTTTCGGCAGTGCCTTCTGGATGTGGATGAGTCCATTTCTACTATGGTTGGCTACAGCTTCTTCAACATCCTCCAGGTTCCTTGCTTTGAGCTTAAACTGCAGAAGCGGTGCACTAAGATGTACTGGTGGGGAATGTAAGAGACATGCTCACATTGTTGCTAGAAGTTTTGTCTGCATAATTTTGACACAACAGTTGGTGTTAGGTTAGGTTAGATTAGGTAGTTACTTTATTAATCCCCGAGGGGAAATTTTTTAACCAGCAAACAAACATTTGCTCAGTGGAAAGTTCAGGGACAGTTGAAGTGGAAACCACCATAGCGGACTTCTGCAGCTTGTATTAACATGTCTGCCACTTTATCAAATCTTGAATTGCATTTGTGTTACTGTAATTATCTGCCAAAGAATATAGGAATTACATCTGCTTGAAACTACTGGCTATATCCCATGGAGCAATGCAAACAATACCTCTTATTAATCAAATGAACATGTAAGGAATGTGATCTATGTAAGTTGCAGCCATTGCTTGGTTTTAATGTGCATGTTTACTCTCCATAGGTGCAGGGAAGCTGAAGAAGCTCCATATGCTGTCTTCAAAAAGGCCCTCCCCTACAACACCTCTGATTTTACACACATATATTCTGACACTGACAGCAACAAGTTAACAAGCAGTGAAGGGCAGCATGTAACCAAAAGTCCCATGATCACCCTTCACACAAAGTCAGTGAAAACCAAACAGAGATGTGGCTTCAGAGACCCACCCAGAGGAGAAACTTTCTACCGCAGAAGGACAAAGAAGAGAGGATGTAAAAGGCACCAGAAACTATTTGGTGAAAGTCCCTCCCAAGTGCCCCCAATATCAAGAGGAAACGCCACTTATCTGTCAATGACAACAGGTCTTTTAAATGCTTCTAAAAGTAGCATATTGATATCGACTAAAAGAAGAGCTGGAAAAAAGAAAGGTATCAGAAAGGGACTCTCAGATTACCCCACACACAGAGGTCACTTTCCACCACAGGTGAACACAAACTCTGATCCACAGACATCATCTATGACACCACCAAGTACCCTACCTTTAACGCAGAGGCCGAAACTTCAACTGCACCCAACAAGAGCTGTGACAGCAGTGACCAAAACCATGAGAAGTCCCAAAAAAGTCCCAAAGCAAAGTCGCTGTTATAGATCGAGGCAGCCTGTGAGGGATGACACTTCTCAGCCACATTGCAAAAACTGCACGGGACAAGAAGCAGGATCTCACGTGACAGCTGTTACGCCATCAAAAACAAATGGTTTACCAATCAAACTGACAACACATGAGACCATGCATCTCAAAAAGACAACAGAAAAACCCAAAGAAGACTCTTTGATATCACTGTGGAACACAGCTACCTTTGCAACGCCCATTATAACAAAACTAAAGACAGTAGCCTCTAAGCCACAAAAGCAGGTGGACTCCTATCTACTATGGAACAATACAAGCCAGGAGCCCATGGCTATAACCATTGACCAAAGCTCCCATGCAGAGAGTGTAAAACAAAAAAATGCACTGTGTAAAATGGCAGGTGAGAACATGCAGGTGCCCCATCCTTTTTGCTGGGGCTTTTCGAAGCATAAGAGGCCCCTGCTCACAGCCAGGCAGAATTAATTATGACTGATAATGATAACTATGAGTCAAAAAGCCTTAATGCCTCAACTCGAACTTCTTCACCGTCTCACACTGCGAGTGTGACCAAAGGTGAGCCTCTGAATACACCCGCCAGGCATCTAATACTGTCTCGGGATTCCAAGTATTCATCGCCTCCAGCGAAGCCATTTTTCTCTTTAGTACAACTCACCTATTGAAATTTGACCTTCCATTTAGCACTAAACACTAGTAAAAATCCACAAGTCATCTGTCATCCTGACTGGTAACATTTTGAGTTTACAGTATTTCAATCCGTCAAAATAAATTTTACAGGTTTTAATTTTGCAATAAATGATAATTGGCTAAAATTGTATTGATCAGTTGCAAACATGTTATACACGAGTAAGCAGGTTTCTAATTAAGAGACAATAGGAGTAAAAAAAAAATTACTGATAAAAATGTTTATTCTACATAGTAATTGGTATTTCCAGGTGAGAAGTACGGAAAGGTGGAAGCTTGAAAGCGTCCATAAAAATTCCAGAGATTATTGCATTTAAAAAGGTTGCCCAGGGCATTATTCCTTTATTGAACTCATGCTGCTGGGCTTTGTAGCCCCATACAGCTGGGACAAAGTGATCATCTTCTCCGTTGATGCTTCCTAAGCACATGTAAAAGTAATGTGTTAAAGAGTGTGTTGCTCAATTATCTAAAGAAATGTCAGTGTGCTGAGATAATTTGTAAGATTATCTGTATTTATTTTTTCTCTTGCAGATTATCAGCTCCTGTGTGGAAGCCTCAAACATTTGGATGGATGTAAATTCAAAATCCCTCCTCTGGAGAAGAAATACAACCTGCAGAACAAGGAGAGAAAGACCACCTATCACTGTGACTGCACGAGCCGGTAACACAACAGAACTTTTGTAATTTTCCACAAATTGTTTAGTCAGATATACAAATATACAAGTGATAAAAAACAACAACATTGAATTTATTATCATTCAGATTCATCCAAGCAGCGTATTTCATAAAGGAGGATAGCTGGATAAATGCATTGAGTCAAGCCTGGAAAATATCCTTTTCCTCCGTCTAAGTTTAAGATTTAAGGGATCGATATGAAAAATTATTATAAAACATTATTACGGTGTCAGAGCATAACAAAAATATGCATACTCACTCAATCACTTAAATGAGCAGAGACATCATTATGTTACAGTTTATTTTTAGTAATGTTTACATTGTGCCTTCTGTCACTGAATGTAACACTCACACTTAGCCTACAGCAATGCATGTATTATTCCTCATTCCTATTCACAGTGTGTTTAAACAAAGAGAAAGCCCCCCCACCCCCCCCCCCCCCGCCAACACACACAGGCAGCTTTCTCTTTCTATGTCTATGTTGCTCTCAGGTCACAC
Source organism: Embiotoca jacksoni (assembly GCF_022577435.1). Lineage (NCBI taxonomy): Eukaryota > Metazoa > Chordata > Actinopteri > Embiotocidae > Embiotoca > Embiotoca jacksoni. Next base: position 17,689,636 of record NW_027185436.1, on the reverse strand, counting down.
ACACATAGATATAAGTTACATTATGTTGTTTCATTCAGATAAATGCATTGACTATATTCCTGGATATGATGTTGTAACCTTACAGTATAAACATGTCACTGGTCTTTTTTTCAATTTTCAGCGTGGCTGTTCATATTGAAAGCTTCAAGCAACCCAGTATTATCCCCTCTCTTCTGGTGGATTTTGTCTCTCAACAGTGCTTCACGCTGCCAAAGGAGAAAAAATGCCACCGCAAAAAGAGGTTTTAAGCTCTGATGCTTATTCATGTTAATCTCAGACAATTTTGGGTTGAAGCAGTGCCAGTGCCTTGTCTAATGTGTTAGTCGTATTACAGAGCATTAAGTTGGTGTCGCTTACTGATATTTTTATGTCTCTGTTTTAGCTGTTCTGGAGGCTTCACTCAAGCCTCTGACCTACATCAAGCACTTAAGAAGATAGAGGAAAAAGACACTGCTGAGGTGGGAATCTCAGGCAATGCCAGAAAAAGAGGGATTCCTGTTCGCCTTTATAAGCGATGCCTAAGGCTAGGAAGGGTAGCTGATGATATGGCACAGCTCAGATGATTGTAGAGTAATCTGCTATGTGCAGCAATAATAAAATTCTATAAGCTTTGCATTCCATGCAGCCTTTCCCTATTTTCCTTACCCTGTTTCTCTCTGATGGTATAAGATGGTAGCGTGTTCCAAGGACTCAAACTCACAACTATTGTTATACATTTATTTTGTGTTAATTGAATCATGTACAATAAATGTAATTTATAAAGTTATAAAACTGCAAACCATCTGATTGTGTATTGAATATGTAATAAAATCATACATTTTATGTCTGTGTTTCAATTTCGCACAAGTTGTTTGAATCAAGTTCAAAGGCAAAAGTACTGCTTTGACCTAACAAAAAACACCAGTCAGGTGTCAGAATGTAGGGGTACCAGATTTAAAAAGTTGTTATAGGCCTATATTTGATCTTTCACTTGTTTGTTTGTGTTTGTGCACCAACTACATGTCATTGTCTTCAAAACTAGATTTTGTATGCTTCTCATTGAAACTTTAAAGTTTGTTTCATTTAATATTCAACATTGCCAGAAGTAAAAATCACATACAACTAATGTTAAGGATGCCAGTTAAATTCTACACGTATTTCCACTGAGGTCCGATGTCTAGTAAAGATACCAAGAGGCAGGGGACTGTAACTCATACTTCTAATCTCCCCCAAACCTTTATTTTATTGCAGTAACAGTTAAGTTGTAGATATAAATGTAGATGTAGCTGTAAATATAAATACAATGCATTAAAGAAGAAACAAAAAGAATTAATAAAAGATAATAATTTGACACTACAGGAGGGGATAACGATTTTTGAAGAATTTTTTTAACGTGCAAGCTGTAACGTTTTAATTGCTTTTTGCTCCAGACAATGTTGAATTGATTAAATGTTTTGTTTGAACTCTGCTAAAGGCAATAAAGCATCGTTACCTACCTGTAAATATATAGGCTATTTATGGATTTGGAATAATGATAATAACTTTGATCATTTACTCATGGATGTTTTTCTGTTTAACATTTTCCTGGAGACCAATCAATACTATTGTCTACTTGAGTGTCTTTCCTTTTTGAAACATGCGTGTTTGATTGTTTGATTAACACATTTTTCTGGGTCAGGTGGGTGCAGATTTTAAAAATCCTGACCCCACGCATCGCTATAACGGACTGATTTTTTTTCAACACTGTTTACTTTGTACATACCACTGGCCTCGTATTGTGAATTAAATTTGTAAATGTCATACTTTTTCCTTTTTATCCAAAGTAAGGTAAATCTTTCATCAGTTAGATGCCAAACTGAACTCATGAATTTTTGACAGCATATTTTTTTTTTTTTTTTCCCTCCCCTCATCCGCGCGCGGTGCATGCTGGGAGCAGCTCGTTGGCCTTGGAAACATGGCGTCGCACTGACAGCTTGGTGACTCTCATTATCTTCCCCAGGCACTGACTCGGCGGCCGGGCCCGTTAGCGGAGCCGTCCGCGTTCCCATTTTAACAGGCGAAACGAGACGACCGCAGATGCACTTTTCCGTCCCGAGAAGACCGCGGTTGTAACGGCGCGACGCAGTAACGGACTTAGCCCGGGCGTCACGCCCACTCTGCCTGGTAACGAGGACCGTGCGGTGAAGTTAGCTTCGCTCCAGCTAACCGAAGCCAGACAGCTTTAGCGAGCCCGTGTAATGTTCAGAGGAGCCGCTCGTTCACCGCCCCGGCTGTCGTCTTGTTATAGCTGTCAAACCGAAGGCAGCTTCCACTCTGCCCTGTACACACACACACACACACACACACACAAAAACAACACCTCCCCGTCCGGCTGATAAGACCGCGCCAGTAACGGCAGTTATGTTATTGTAGCTCGCTAACAGGCCAGCGAGGGCGTTTTCTGTCACATCTTGTCGCTGAATTTTTAATGTTCGACCCCTTCGGCATCGCTGCCGGAGGAGTGAGCGATGGGCTCCGGGGCTGTGGATTCGTCCCAGTGGCTTTCGGTGAAGGAGGAGACCATTTTTCTCCACGACGGACTCATTCGGGTCACAGATCTGGCCGAGCTGCCCAGTGAAATCGGAGCGTCGGAGCAGGGGGACACCGAGCAAGAGGTGGGTGAAAGACGACCGCACCGCGCACAGCACACAAAAAGAGTTCGTGCCAGGTTCAAGGGGGGGGGGTGTCTTTTTTTTTGGTTTAATTTCACGTGAACATATGCTTGAACTGTCACCTGCCAACACACACGGGAGAAGATAACGGCAGCGCCAGCGGTTTTTTTTTTTTTTTTTTTTTTGTGTGCAAGTTTCCTACCCCTGGTTGTTATTGATTCACTGTCAATAGGCAACCGTTGTCAAGTAACTTCCTGTCACTCCCTTCAGAATAAAAGCCATGCCCAATCCGATAACGTTTAATCTCACGTTTGAAAAATGTGTAATTTTATTAATTAAAGTATAAACTGGGCTGGATAATGTCAACAAAATCAAACATCACAATATTTCTGACCAAATATCTAGATATTGATATTGTGAAGATATCGTTGGTATGACTGCTGTAATGTTCCAAAAATATTTAAATAACGAGGGTTATTGATAACTAATCATCAGTAATGTGGATTCAATGACAAAGTGGGTGAAATAAAAAAAATAAAACAGATCGAACAGTCTGGTAAGTTCAGAAAATTTTGTTCAGTAAACAATTAACTTAGTTGGACAAATAGCGGTGTGGATACCATTATTTACATAACAATGTGTTGTCTCTTTTACTTAATAACTAACAGATCTGTAATAATTGATGCTATAAGTGTTTTACGGACATTTTGAAGTGCAGTATATAGTCAGTTTAAAAGAAGTTGGATAGTCTTGATTCGAGACTGGTCTGAAAGTTATCTTCCCAAATAGTCCTGTAGTGTGAGGGAACATAAACATTAGCTAAATGTTACTGCCTGGATTGGAGTCTCCCTGAGTTCAATTCAAAACAAATCAAAATTTTGACTTTGAAAGTCCTGTGAAAGGAACAGTAATTGATTATTGAGCAGGAAGTGAGCTGAGCAGGAAGTGTCACCAAACTTCCTACTCGCCAAACCTCCATCTTGAGCCCCCCCCCCATTGATTTACATTAATCAGGTAGCTTCTAACATAAAATCTGCTAAACATAATTGAAATTGAAAAAAGTTATTTTTAATTTAGTGTTTTTGATTAATGTTCAGTAAATGTTTCTGCTACAAATTAGCTTTTATTTTGAAGGCCAATTCACATGTCTATGTCGGTGACTTTACAGTGATGCCGATGGAAACTTCGAGCTAACAATGTGTATTTACATCCTCAATTGACATCCATCAGTCTGTAGAGGTTATTTGCTGCAGTACTAGTGCCACATGTCCATGACCTGGTGTCTAATGTCTGGTCGGTGTAGGCCATTGCTGAATTTTAGACGGAGTCTTACAGTGATGGTTAACTGCTTTAATCAATCCAGTTTAATGTTATTCTACGTGTAGTTCATCCCACACAATGTGAACTGAGTCTCATGTGTTTAACTTCACCTTTACCGGAGTTCATGCTTGCACTCAATCCTATTTATTTCAGGATTTCCAGTCAATGACACTGCATGGAAAAAAAGTAATATTGCTACATTTCCAATGTTTTGTATCTGTTGAACAAACGTTTAGGCTTGCAAATTCCTGGTTTAGATGCATGTATGTATTTAGAAAGTGTTTCTTTGAGAAATATTTTTATTTGGTCAACGTTTAGTTTAAAATCCTAACAAAATTCATACTCATGCGCTAATATTCCCCAAAAATGGGTTCATTTAAGGTGATTTTATGATAGTAAAGGCTTGAGTGCTTTTATATTAGCCCTATAATGTTTACGTTTTACACAGAAACTCCAACTTTTGGCCTTACCAAGCATCTAGCTGGTGCTTTGTATGACTAGTTTGTCCTTTGCCTTTCCTCATTTCAATTCCACATTATATTCTGTACCAGTAATAGCGCTGTAATCTGCAGTCTATCACGCTGTCAGCACTAGTCGTACAAGTGTTGGAAACATAACAGCTGCGGAGGCCTCATTAGTTGTTCAGCCTTCAGCTTTTCAGTAGGGAAAATGCACACGATGTTGCCAAGTGTTCCACTGTTTAGTTTAGCAGCCCATGTGAATTAAGGGCAGCGTGGTACTTTTACATTAGTCTGATCTATGTAGGCAACATTCTGCGGTAGGCAATGTAATAAAGGCAATCACAGTGGCCTACAACAAGGTGTACAGATTTGTCATGACGTTGGACATATGGACATTTTATGATGTTGAATTCTTCAACGTCAATACATGCTATGAATTTGGGGCACATGTATTGCATACAGAGTATGGTTACATTAGGGGTAGCATAATTCAATTTGAACATAAATGGTAACATGTATGTGGTTTAGACTGATTAGGTTGACATTAAATTAAGCTTTGTGGAAATGGGGAGGATTGTCTTGTACAAAACAAAATGTCTAATATTATGTGGATATTTCTATATTTATAAATCAAAGCCGAAATAGAGTAGTCGTCTCTGTCGGTATCGAGCTCCTTCGTCTGGGAGATATTAGCTCTTACCAAAACATAGTCCAAAAAAAACCACCCCATCTTTGCAACATCTGTTGTTAGGCCTCAGTTTGTCAACTTGTTCAGGGTTATATTCCTGCTCTCTAAATTTCAGTGCCTCTGTCCAGTTTAAAGACTGACTGGGTCATTCGGTGCTGTTTTGGTAGGTGTTGTGATGCTGACTATTTTTATCTGCTTGCAGCAGTGTTTTGCAGAGAAGGTGGAGATGGCCCAGCATCCAGTTAAGGAGTGTTACTGTAACATAAGTAGCATTTCTAAAATTGAATCAATACAAATTGTGCCTGCTAAATGGTGTAATGGATTTTTTTTTTTCCAGTCCATGATTCGCAGGCTACAGAATGTAATCAATATCTGAAATGCTGCCTAAGTGCACATGAGACACATTGTTTCACTTGTGATAGGCTTTACCAAATGTGCTCTGCTCTCTCTGACCATTATTTTATAGTCCAGGGAAGCGTAGAGACAAGTAAGTGATTCGTAGTTTTACTGTGGAAATGTTTTAAGATCAATTGATAAATCATACGCATATTAGAAATAATTGTCTTAGTTGTACACTGAAATGTTGGCTGCATATGATCCTACAATGCAATACGCCTTGTGAACAACCCTGTTGTTTTCTTGAAAGATGCCAGTTCAAAAATGTTTTTACTATATTGCTGTTTTAGCGCATAAACTCAGGATAAAGCCAGATGTTCTGTGAAATTATAGTCAGGTACAACTTTGGACACAGCTCAACACAGAAATGTGTTTTACAACACAAAATTCAAATCCATGTCAGCAAACTTAAAATGTTCTACTATGCTCCAATTTTGTATTTGACTTCCTATTTTCTGATGAAATATTCTCTCTGACAGGGAAAACTTAATTTGCATATTGCCAGGCCACGCCAGTAAATAATGGGTGTCGACTGTCTGACATCTATATAAAGATTATTTGTTGTTATTGTTTTCTAAAAGCTGCAGATGAATTTGTCAAAAATATTTTTATCTTCCTTACTCTGTCCTCCAGATTCTAACATTTGAGACGAAGAATCCCGTAGAGCTCGCGGAGCGCCTGCGTGCCGTCTGCGGGAATCAGAGCAACGCATATGCACGTCTACTGGAGTACCGCCTCAATGCTCTGCGCGGCCTGTGGGGGGCGCAGCGGCAGCTGGCCCTGGAGGAGCAGCAGGAAAGAGAGGGGACTGGAGGTGCTGACGAGGAGACCTTGGCCTTGCTCAAAAGACAAGGTCTGCTCCAGCAACCCGAGCAGGCGCCCTTCACTTCCCGTGTTGGTCTGCTGCTAGTCTTCCCCCTTTTGCAGTCCCAAACTCGCAGTGACCCGGCGCTCTGCGGCGTCACAGCAGAGGTACTGCTAGCCTGCCTCCGGGACTGCCAGCCGCTCAGCCTCAGCAAAGAGCCCGCTGACTGCCTCAATGGCCTGGAGGGACTGCTTTGCTCCTGGTTGGAAGATGGTACCCAGGAGTCGGGTCAACCACAAGGGCAGACACAGATCCTCCACACACACAGACAGAGGGAAAATGCTGCTGCTGCACTGGTGGCACTTGCTTGTGCCAGGTGAGGCCATATGTTCTCTGCCTGCTGTCCCACCCTCAAAATTCATAGAATCCTTTTATTGGCTCCTGTAGACCGTATGTAGAACCAATGATATTCAATAAAGGTTTGTCAGAGTTGCACCTAACAGAAGGCCTGTTCTTACTAAATACATAACAAGAAGTCATTAAGACGTAAAAGCAATGAAAATAAAGTGATTACTTTTCATCTATTTTTGGTAGCCACCTCTAAAATAAAGACAAAACTGACCATCTGATCAGTTTCTATTCAGTGTGCATGCTACATGAATGATCATGCTTAATTCAGTGTTTAAAACCAGCCAACACACACATCTGCCCCGATGTTTTCATTATAAGATAAAGGAGTAGCTGAACATTTGCTGATTGATGTTCGTATAACCCCTTCAACGTATGGGCATAACCAACCCCTCCTGCTCTCGGTCAGCTCAATGTCAATGCGCCGCTGTGATATTCTGACCTCAAACTAGTGTTCACAATTAGAGCTTCCTGTGGTCTGAACTGCACTGTTAGTATGAGCTGCTAGCACTGATGGAAAGTGATGCAGAAAATGGTTTGTTTTGCTTCCTAATTGTAGGTTTGTAAAATAAATGGGGCTGCAGCAGAGATTCCCCGGGTGAGATAGGCCAGAAGACAAAGTGATTAATATGCGTATTGGAAAGGTGGCACTCATTCCTGTCATAATTTTGTCTTTCACTTAAATGCAACTCCCCTTACCTATAACAAAGAAGTTAATCTTCTGCGGACCAGACCAGAATGTGCTTGATTTTTTTCCCCCCCCCATTTGTGCCTGAATTCTAGCTTCTGTTGGTGACAACTGTTCTTGACTTGTCAAAACCAGAACTCTCCACCCTTTGTTCAGCCTCTGTTGAGGCTGAGAGCTCTTTGTTGTGGGGAACAATCCAGCCCTGGTGCCTTTTCACCAACGCTCGGAGCTAATTAAAGGGCTATCAGCTTTACACCCCCTCAACTCTGATGGCGTCAGTTTGTTTGAGAGGGTTAAGTGAGCAAATGTACTGCACAGCCGTGTGCTTTAGTATCAGCTGTTGACAAGATGTTTACATCTCAAGGTGTATGGAAGGAGGGTGGGAGCGACTGTACATAATGATGACACATTTATGTTGTCTGAAACATGTAAACAGGGAATGAAATGCACATTCCTGTCGAGCATACGCCAGGATTTCTCTGGATTGCGCCAGTCTCCCCGTAGATCTGTAAAATGTTTATCAAAATTCTTAATTTTGTCCCCTTGTTATCACACACCCTTGATTGCACTGGATATTATTGACTGTGAAAAAATATCATTCTCATAGACATTGTAATCAATATCACCATGTGGTCACCAATCCTTACTTTCTGTTTTTATACCCTCTTAAGACTTCTCCAAAGCGGCAGTGATAAGCCTCAGCTGTTGTGCATCTGAGAATGCTGGAAAAGCACTTCAGTAGTCTCTATTTGCATAGATATTCTTGCTGAATACAGAATTACTTTAATGTTCAGTTAAGTTAGTTCAATCTTGGAAATCAGTGAGCACTGCACAAACTTAAGTAGGTTGCTCATTACACCCTGCAGAGAATCGTGGTGCAAAATCATCTCTGTGTTGCATTCTAATGGAAAAGAGTCTTTTAATCACAATTAAAAAAAAACATTGCATTTTTATTCTCACCGCATTACATTGGAATCCTCACGATAATTCAAGCCAAGTTATTATTCAGTTATTTCAGTTCCAGAAATGCCTAACATTGGGCTTTCACCTGTGTTTCCTGCTGGGGCGTCCTGACTAATCTGCCAAACTGTTTTCCAGGGGATCCCTGAAGACCTTCATCCACACAGTTCACCTGCTGCAGAAACAAACCGATCTGGGTCAGCTCCCTGTGTCAGATGTCCTGTACAGGTGAGGGAAACACTTTGGTTTAACTGGAAGACAATTATTAATGACTTTCCCAACATGTAACCGCTCGGTGTCTCTCCTGCTTAAGACTTTTGCTTCTGGAGGGAGGCCCGGGATCTCCATCCTGCCTCTTAGGGGGAAAACACAGTGTGTCCTGGGGTTTTGAGGACATGCTGCCCACACCTGATAATTCTGCTGGAGGAGCAGAGAACAAAGGTAAAACCCACTTATTCATAGGTCACAGGAGATGCAAGTTTCTAGTTTTCTAGCTTTCAGGTTGTGTAGAGGGTTGGGCTTGTTGTACTTGCCCTCATAATATTTGATTTATTCACCTTTTTGTTGATTAAAATCCCCCTTTGTTTGAAATGCATTCCGTATCCCAGCAAGGCTGAAGGATGAGAGTGCATTGTCCCTTTTTAAGTCTCACCTGGCCTCATTTTACTATGTAAGCATACACAGTGTGAAGATATTTCAACTTCAGGTAAAACTAAAAAAAGGGGTTGTGACTGACAGGTTGAGGGGATAAAGAAGAAGAGGAGAGAGTGATGTCTCACTCTCCAGCGATCGATCAGCTGACCTTGCAAAGTGACAGAAGCTGATTAGGGCATATAATCAGCCATAAAAAAAAGTTTGGATATTTACATTTAAAGCTAACCTGCCACTAGATCCACTCTGAATCCTTTTGACGTGTAAAGTCATTACAATTCTCAAATTCAAAAAAATAGACAAAACAAAGATATAGTCCACCTTTTTTTGCATCCCAAATTTGTCGCCTGGTTTTGTCCCCTCCTCTATTGGTCCCTACCCGTACTTCTTATCCAACTGTGTTTGATGTGTTTCGTATTCACCTCCTACTGAATTCCTTTTGTGCCTGTGTCCTGCAGACACTGACCTGGGGCGCTGTCTAGCCACAGATGGGCTATATCTGTATACCACTAACTCCTCTGGGAGAGGACTCAGCAAGCTGGGCTCTGGTTTACATGGGACACTGAGGTAATGTGACACTCCATCCTGCCTGTGTTTCTGTATGTGCAGCTTTTAGAGAATAGAGAGAAAGAAATACCAGAACGAGCAACAATACACAAAAAATATCAATTTTCACTTCGCAGCAATGGGGTTACATTATTTCCTGGACATTTTTCAACAAATATATTGCACACAGTCACATCCTCTAACTGTTTTTGATTTACGTGGTTGATTTTAAAAGGGACAAAAGGGCAATGTGTGCTCTGCATCTTCATTTCATGCTGTGGTAGCAAAAGACTTGGTTTCAAAGCAGAGGGCAGCTTCCTTCCTTGTTGTTAGAACTCAAAGGGAATAGTGCAATGAATAACTTGCAGAAAAGATCCATGTATCAGATTTAGGCCATTGAGTTAGCTAATTCTATGCTCAAAGTATCTTTGTTTTGTTGATTCCTTTTAAGAAATAACAGCTTAAAAAACAAACATTTCTGTGAAGCAATTAGATTCAAATAGGACTGAGGCCATGCGCTTCCACTGCAGCCTCATGGCAGGAGAGAGACTCCCCAAACGACTCTGTTGTGGTCCTGTTAGGTAGCAGGGCCGACCATCACTGACCCGTGACGGTCTCTTCACTTTGTCCTCGATTGACGGCAGTTGCTCACAGCATGACTGAGCGCGACAAGTAGCTTGCTACACTTTTCTTAGAAGACTGTCAATAATTTGTCATAGTCAACATTCATTAAGACAAAGGTTCCCAAACTTTTCAGACCATGCACCACTGTGACATCTATATGGGAAAGGAGAAACAACCAGAGAGTAAATAATAATATTAAATATTGTGTAGCATTCTCTATTCTTTGTTTCAGAAATCAGTATCATTTCTTTTCCTTCGTTCTGTGTAAATTAATGGTTGATGTTTTTAGTTTGATTACATTAGACATTTTCTTGGCTGTTGTCCTGTGATGCTTTCGTGCTTCTCAGTTCACATGTCTGTGTTTGAACATGATTTTTTGATTAGGAGCTGTGCTGTATCTCAACTGGGTTAAATAACTCCAATTACAGACCCGTAACATTAATGTTTTGCATTTGTTTAGGGGTTTTGTGTATTGTCGAAATGAAGAGTTGGAGCCTGGCTGGGTGGTGTTCAGCAGCGGCCGCCTCCTCCACCGTCCCTCCTCCTTTGATGCGAAGCCTCATCAGCTATGCCAGGTCATTGACCCCTTCACCCTCCAGGTACACTCTATTCTCGTTTCACTGTTTGGAATTTTTTTGTTGAATCATTCCATAAAGTGAATGCGTATTTGTAATTCTAATGCAGTTTTATTATACCGCAATGCAAATGTAAAGTGAATTTATCATACAAACAAATCATGAAGCTCTCAGCGGGACAGTATTTTCCTTGTTAAGGATTCAATAAATCCAAATGTGCAAATACAAAAGATGACAAGGCAGGGTGGGGATTGATAATACACATTTTGTATGGATTTGTGAACAGATACGGGCAATGTAAAATGATGAAATGATGTCAAAGTGGGATGTCTTAAAATCCAACCAGCTTTTAAAAAGTCTGTGGAAATAATGATAAAGTATTGCAAAAACTAAGGCTAATGTTCACTGTTCCATGTTCAGGTGTGCCAGATTGTGCCCATGCCAGCCCATCACTTCCCTGTGGGCAGCAGCATGACCACGCTGCACCTCTGCTCAGATGGAACCTACCTGTACTGGGTCTGGTCCCCAGCCAGTCTCAACGAGAAGACACAGAAAGGCCACTCTGTCTTCATGGATGTCTTTCACTTGTCGGTAAGTTACTATAATCTCTGCAATATAGAGTCAACAGTATTTGGTTTGTCTGTATTTAATCTTTGATGTTTTCTCTCCCCTGTCCATCGTGCAGACACAGACAGGGTTGTGCATTGCAGACATGTTGCAGGAGAGGGTTATTCTTACTCGCAAAGAAGGCGAGTCTTCCAAGTGCTTGAATGAACTTCTCTTGAGTCGAATGTCACGCTTCCGGGCCTCCCATTCTGCCACATTGGCTGCTCTGACCGGTTCTGCTATCACCAACACTGTCAAAGAAGAACAGTCTGGTAATGGTAGCAAACTTAGAATTGTCCAAAACTTATCCATGCTCAAATGTGCAATTCATTTGGATGGTATGACTATTAAAATACAATCTGGTGGTTGTTTCATTCTTTCACAGCTGTCAATACTAGCTGTGGACTCCCTCTAAAGACTCTGAGAAAGACACCAATGTATGTGTGTGGAACCTATCTAGTGATGCTGGTCTCACCACCTGGTGTATCTGGGAGCTCTGCCACACGCTCCCTATTTGGAGGTACCAGCAGCCTGTCCTCGCTCAAAAGTAAGAGCACATACAGACGCTGTTAAATCCCCTTTGTGTTGAGTTTTCTTTCTTTTTGTCATAACCTCTGACAATTATACTTTAAATTTTTTCAAGATATTGTAAAAGACACAAACTAAACAAAACACTGTACATCATATTTAGTAGGCACTTGCACATTTTTCTGCTCTAAGTATGGATTATTGATAATTGCAGCTATATTACATTACATCTAAACACTAACAACGTGAAAATGTTTTTTTTGTGACTTAATCGTCAACAGAAATATTAGTAAAGAAAAATGGGAGGATCCCTATTGCTTTCTATTATTATGTCAATCATGAGTTTACTAAGTAAACATAACTGTTGATTTTTATTCAGTTTTAGCCTCCAGCCTGGTCTTTAACCTGGCTGATGGACAGTTCAGCAGCCGCGCAGACCTCATTGATGCTCCTGGCAGTTCTCTAGGCAGGGGAGCCCAGGTGGCCGGGCTGGGTGAGCTCAGACTTTGTCGCATTTTACTGGTATATCTTGAACTCGCAGTGCAGAGCATATGTAACTGACATGTATTTCTGTCATCTTTGACTTCAAAGGAGCATGTTATGATGCATTGAACAACTTGATCTGGACCTGCTCCAGTGATTACATAGATCAGTGGTGCAATCCTGGGAACCAAGCCTTTCATCATGTGTGCCATAGGCTCGGTGTCAGCCATGTCATCAAAGAACCCAAAGGTAGACACGAACTGCCCTGAAACCACACGTTCCTCTCTTTATTTGTCAGAAATTTGATCATGCGCAAACCCTGTCTGTTTACAGAGGAAACCGTGGCCACTGGTGAGGTGATCAACCAGCTACTTCATCATGTAGGTGCTATGTGTATCCACCAGCTCAACCTACTGGCGGCCAGCAGCAACAGCTTGCCCATGGGAGCCCTTTTGGGTAAACAACATCCCATCGAAGCCCGTCACTTCAGCAGCATCTGTGACATTATGGAGAAGGCCATGGTCAATGGAGATACCTGCATCATCCGCTGCATCTTGGTGGTGTTCCAGGTCAGATTTGGGTTAAAGCTGAGGGACAGTTCTGCAGTAAACACCTCAGCTACCTCAGTCTGTGTTTTTGAGTTTATTTATTTATTGTTTTTGTCTGTCTTCTCCAGGTTGTGTTTAGGTTTTTCAATCCACAGTCGGAGCAAAATAGGGAGAGTGTGCGTCGCTCAGGTCTCCTGCTTTGGCAGCTTCTCATGGCTCCAGTGGATCAGATAGGAGCAGAGATTCAGAGGGAGGTGTGCCTGGCCATCAGGTAAGTGGTAAATTCCATCTAAAGTACAGTATAATCTGTCTGTCTGTCTGTCTGTCTGTCTATCTTTCTATCTATCTAGCTGAAAAACAGAAGAAATGGTTTGTGTTGTTTGTGTAATCAGTGATCATACTGATATTAAAATGAACCTTCTTTACTCCGTCTCTGTCTCTGTAGCTCAGGTCTGAATACTTTGTATCAGGGCGAAGCTGAACTCAACAAACTGCTGAAACTGGTTTTAACTGAAGGTGAGTTTTGAAAACACTGTATTTAAAATAGATGGTGCTTTTTATGTGTGGCTCGTTTATGTCTCATGTTGTGCTTATTTGTGTGTAATACTCAGGTGACAGAAACGGTGGACTGTCTCAGCTTCGAGATGTCATCCTTACCAACTTGGCAGACCAACTGCAGAAGAATAGATTTGGGAGTGAAGAAGATGACCACTACAGGTGGGTGCCATCCTTTAGCCTAAAAAAAATGAATGTACTTCCCTGTAGCTGCATTCTTGTTTGAAGAGACAGAAATATCCCTCTTTTACAGACTGAATGATGAGCTGCTGCATTGTATCCTCAAGACTGTAGTCCGGGAATCCTGCCTCCTCATCACCAAATGTCAGACTGTTGCCCGAGATGACTTCCAGAAGTTGCTCTCCACTGTGCCAGTATGATTTTTAGTTCTGCAGCACTTAAAGGCCATGTATGCTGACTAAGATAACAGGCTTTGATAGATTCCACTCTTACTAACCAGAGATGCTTTCCCTTCTCTATAGGTGGTCTCACCTAGTCTGCGCTACCTCATGGCTGTTCAGAACCACCTCCTCAGCAACACCATTCTTATCCGTCCGGATGATAATGATGACAGTGATAGCTCCCTACAAGGGGAAACAATGAAGGTACAGGTAAACATCCCCTTTTAGTACCCCTACCTCTGTGCATGTGGAGTCCGTTTGTGTGTTTGTCATTGAGAGACAAACCCACAAAATAGAGCAATGGGTTATGAAAGTTCCTTAAAAGTAGGACTGCTTAATAGTTGTCCATTGCAGTTTAAATGGTATCAGTTAACATTAGTCTTTTAACTCACAATGTCTTGTTTCTAAATATTGCTAATTATTATGACTAATAACAGGATGAAAGTAGAATGGTTTCATCTGTTAAGAGTTTGGAGCTTGACATATATATATATATATGTGTGTGTGTCTGTATATATATATATATATATATGTGTGTGTGTGTATATATATATATATATATATATATATATATATATATGTCGACATAAAAATAAAATGGTAATGTGTGTAAACTTCCCATATTGCATGAATGTAATCATTGAAAATCTCTGAAGCAGTGTTACGTAAGTGTGTGCCTATTATTTGTGTGATCCCCAGGAGCTGCAAAGCAGCATCTTGTCCCTAGCAACCAAAATCCTGGTGGGATGTGATGAAGTGCTGGAGACCCTGCAGCAGGTGACCACAGCTCTGATTAACAGCGACATACCTGACAGAGAAACCAGGTGAAATTTATTTTCATTGTTTTTTTTAAAGGACTTTTGTAAGGTGGGGAAATAACCGTATGGTCATTCAGCCACAGTAGCAGCTGCTTGATTCCTGTAAAATCGACTTGACACGTTTTGCATTAACAGACTTTTGAAGCCTATCGGTGGTGTCAACTGTATTACCATAAATCCATAATGTAGTTTAGCTAAACCTGAGTAAGGCTGTGCCCTCCTTAAACAGAATAAACTGTTGCATGAGAGATCTTTCATGGATGCAGGTTTTTAAAATCGCTGTGGCATTTCTTGTCTTGTTTTTCTGCCTTGTACCCATCACCTTAACATTTCATTTTCCTTTTTCTCCCCCTATTTTAGGTTGAAGGGCTTGGAACAGGTTACCAAGGCCACCATGCTTGGGCACCTGTTGCCGGTGTTGCTCACCTCTCTGATGCACCCGAACCTGCAGACCCTAACCCTTGCTGATGCCCTAATGCCTCAGTTGGTGCAGCTGGTCCTTTACACTAGCCAGGTTGGAGTTTTGCCTGTCCAAAAGACAGTTCTTGCATTAAATATCTTGCCTTAAGCAGAAAAAGAAGTCATCACTAAAGTATTTATTCCCACTCTGTTTCCAGACTGCCCTCTTACTGAAGACTCAGTCTCTACTTTTTACTGAGGAGCCTCGACCAATGGGTGGCTCTCTAGGGCAGGGAGCGAAGGCATGTACAGCTGATGACAAGTGAGTTTTCTAAAAGTCCACCATTGAAAATATAATTACATACTTAATTCTTTTTCTGCGTAATTTAGGATTTTATTCTGATTTTTTTTCTTGACTGTAGCAGAGCGTATGGTATCTTAAGTACCGGTATCTGTCATAAGCTCAGTTTTCTTAAATCTGTAATTCATTTTTATCCTTGATAACAGAATACTTGATGAACGTGAGGAGCCAGGTTTCCTGACAGGACTGAAGATCCCTGCCCCATGGGCTGCTGGGAAAACAGTAGAGACAGTACATCCTGTGAGGGACAATTACAAATTCAAGGAGACGGTACACATCCCAGGAGCTCGCTGCTTGTACCTTCGCTTTGACTCTCGATGCTCCTCACAGTACGACTACGACAAGGTAATGACTCCCACCACGTACCAACTGTAGGCACAATGACCTTCATTCTTTGTAGCTCTCACATAAATTCTGTTCAAATTAACAGCAATGATCTGGTTCGGTGTAATGTTTACCACATATATTCTGTGACATTTTAGTTGGTCATCTATGCTGGTCCCAACACCAACAGTCGGAAAGTAACAGAATATGGAGGAAACACTCTGGGGTATGGCAGTCGCAGTGTCCTGGGGACAGGATGGCCCAAAGACCTTGTAAAGGTAATGGAAACTGTTCTGTACAAACATGCACGATGAACACATATTTCACATGCAGACGTGAAGAGCTACATTTGTTTTTTCTGTGTCCTGTTTTAGGTTGAAGGAGACACTGTGACATTTTCTTTTGAGATGAGGAGTGGACGAGAACACAACACTCCTGATAAAGCCATGTGGGGGTTCTCCTGCACTGTCAGAGCTCAGGTAAAAAGTAGGGAGCACCAACATGTCCTGAACATCTGTATTTATCATTGTTTACTCATGCTGGCAGTGTGGAACATGAAGTTCAACAGATAATTCTGAACATGCGGTTTGTTTTTTGTTTGCAGGAGTCCTCTGAGGATGTGTCTGGAGGCCTGCCCTTTTTGGCAGACCTTGCGCTGGGTTTGTCAGTGCTGGCCTGCTCAATGCTCCGGATTCTGTATAACGGGCCAGAAGTGACAAGAGAGGAGGAAGCCTGCCACGATTTGCTCTGCTCAAAGCTGCTGCAAAGGTGACACAGCAAAATGAAAATGCCATAAAATGTCTGCAAATGATATTGACTGCCTTTGTAAAAAAATACAGTGCAATCAATGTAAGAATTACTCCATTCTTTTCAATGGTATGCAGTTGAACACAGCAAAATTGGTGACAGGTTTTGTGTTTATTCTCTAGGTGTCAGTGGCAAGTGGAAGCAAATGGTGCTATCTCTCCTGCCCTCACGCCGAGCCCCTCCCCTTTGCCACTCACTATTGAGGAGGACCGGGAGTTCACCTACCCCTCCGACGTGCTCATCCCACCTCCAGGCCTTATGCCAGGGACCTACTTTGACTTGCCTCGTATCCGCCTCCCTCCAGGGGTCATGGGCAGACTACGAGAAGTGTCTGGAAGGGCTCGGCCACAGTTCCGTCCGAGTATCAAGTAAGAGGTTCATTCAGTGATGTTAATAGTGGATATGCATGTGTCATCTCCATACTGTTGAAAGACGTGGTCACTGCTCCCAAGTGGCACAACATCCTCTAAATTCAGGCATTCTTGTCTTTACAGTCTCAAAGCGAGTTAAAGCAATACTTTCAAAGAGGAAGTGTAACTTAAGATAACCAAGCACAGAATTTGTTGAGTGTATTATGTAATAAAATTAAGATATTTTTTAGAAACTGTCCACAAAGGGTTAGAATATCCTTTTGAAGTCCTTATAATTTTGATTAGGCAGATAGCCTGCTTTAAAGTAGGACCAGACCATAAAGGCTTGTGTTTGCCTTGAGGCTTTGTTCATATAGTATATTTGATTGTTTTGAACATATAGTATTTGCTTGGTTTCCTTTCTGTGTTGGTGCTCTCTCTGTAGTATCCATAGCTGGTTAGTCTTAGTTATAGAATAAAGAAGGTGATATTGCTATAGCTTAGTATTAAAGCTCTTGTGGTTTTTTGTTGTTGTCAAAACCATTTTATAACTTTAATACTCCACTATGTTTTATGTAAGGGAGGTGATCAGGCCAGATGTTATGGAGGAGGTTATAGTATCTTGCGTCATAAAACATCTAAGCCTGGTGGATGCCCTTCAATCACTCGTCAACTACCAGTACCGTGAGGATCATGCAGAGGAGTATGACCTGGTCTGTAAGATCATGGCTGAGACCTTTAAGAAGATCAATGCAATGGAGCGTCAGCTGCAGGTAAGCCTGTTACACTGCAAATTTAAAAATCAACAATATTCTCTAAACTATATTTGTTTGCTATTAGTTGAAAGTACACCATGCATTGGTGTCATTTTCAGTTTTTGATTACGCAGTAAAAAAATTTAATAGTTTAAAATTAAATAATGCTACGGTTGAACAGATAACATGATGTTAGCTGGAAAAAAGTAAATGAGGCTAAAGACCTGAGCAGAACCAAAGTGTGGTGTCTAATGATTTGCTGTGTTGCTTCCAGAGTGTAGCAGAACTGGAACAGAAGTGGCAGAATGAGGTGGAGGAGGCCCAGCAAGGAAAACTGGAGAACAACACTCCATTCTTTCATGACTACCACTTCTATGAGGTACCTTGCACTATATACACAATTTACATTTTTAGTTTAAGAGATTATAACATAAGTGACTTCATTTACTGTGATCTTATTGAGTTATTGTTTATTTAAGTACTGTTTTTTGTTTACCAGAACAAAATGAAGGAACTGGAATTACTCTGCTCCCTGAAGGAGGTCCCACTGGATTTTAGTGACTTGGAAAATGTTGTCCTTGCTTTGAGGCAAGTTATTAAAAATAATCTTGTTTACATTATTTCAGTCGTTACAGGTCGGTTCTTGCTCTAACTCAGTTTTTCTGAAAAAACAGGGAGAAGTTCTTCCAGGAGGTGAACATCACACACATCAGAAGTAGCACCCCACTCGCCAAAACGAAAACACTGGTGAAAAGTCTGATGAACCGCACTGAGCTGCTGCTCCATGTTACCATAGCTCCACATTGCAGAAGCCTAACCACCACACCTGCTGGCACACCAGGTCCAGGTACACACTCATCGTTTTATCTTTCTTATCGTACAAATGAATTCCTAAGTGAGACTTTGTTGGTCTGCGGGACTGGGATTGACTTCTTCCTTCAAACAAATGTTCAAGGCCCATGTAGTCAAACCACCACACTAATTAAATGTCCTTGAGCTAGTGTTCTTATTAAATCTATGGTTTCAGTTATATAAGTCAAAGAAGAGTGTGACTTTAATTAATTCTTGGAAATCCATTGTATGCCAGCTGGTATTTCTGTTCGGTCATTCTTTCATTAGTCAGTTATTAAGTCCTGCATGATTAGGTGTTCATTAGCTTAAGGGTTTAATATTCACACATTTCGTCTCGTTTCTGTCTCAGCCTCGAAGTCAGTATCTGATGCCAAGACAGTGATCCCCATGGTGAAGCAGCCAGTCTTCCTGCGCAGCATGTCTGCACCCTCTGACTTAGAGATGATTGCCAACCAAGACTTGGAGTTTACACATGCGCCACAAAGGTATTAGTTTGTTTGATAAATTGAATATTTAAAAAAATCATATGAATCAATGGAGGCTGATTATTACTATTATTATTTTTTTTTATACTTACTGTCTTGTTTATCTTCAGGAGGCGACACCACCCCACTAGTCATCGCAGCAGCTCATTTACCCTGCTGCAGTCTCTGGCCATAGAGGACAGCCGAGACAAGCCAACCTATAGTGTGCTGCTGGGACAGCTCTTCGCCTTCATTGGGACTACACCTGATCAGGCTGTACGTTTCTCAATCATTGCTCATTGCTTTTTTTAATTTAAATTTTTTTTTATTGAGTTGTTTGTTGCCAAAGCTGAGAATCAAAAGGTGAATTTTGGTTTGGCATTGAGATATTTTGTATCTGTCATATCTATAGGTGTCAAGCAGCAGCTTCCTGTGTGCTGCACAAACGCGTTGGAGACGAGGCAGCACACGGAAGCAGGCTCTTGTTCATATGAGGGAGTTGCTCACTGCTGCTGTTAGAGTGGGTGGGGTCACCCACCTCGTGGGGCCTGTCACTATGGTACTGCAAGGTGGCCCGAGGTAAGAGGAGAGGCAGGATTATGATTAAGATGCCGAGCCTAATCTGAATGTGTGAACATTCTACTGAATTACTCAAAAAGGCTATGAACTGCAATCATCATCCCAACAAAAATTGTAAAAGGTACAATATGTGTCTGTTTCCTCTACACATCTGTGTTTGTGTGCCATCTGTGCAGGATAGAGGAGCTGACCTGTGGTGGAATGGTGGAGCAGGTGCAGGAGGCCTTTGGGGAGACCATGACATCCGTAGTGTCACTATGTGCTCGCTACCCCATTGCTTGTGCCAACAGTATCGGCTTGCTTTGCACAATTCCCTACACAAGGCAAGCAAATCAATTGTGAATTATCTCTCTGTTTGATATTACTGCACTGCTAGAACCTCGATTGCTCACCCTCATTTGTTACCTGTGTTATCATAGGAGTGAAGAGCAGTGCCTCGTACGGAGTGGGCTAGTTCAGCTCATGGATAGCCTGTGTAGTTTAAGTGGTCAGAGGGAATGCATATCAAATGAGAAGCAGACTAAAAAACAGAAGGTGGCAACCATGGCCTGGGCTGCTTTCCAGGTGCTGGCCAACCGATGCATTGAGTGGGAGAAGGTGGAAGGTATGAAATGTTTGTAGATACTCTGTTCATGTGTGAACAGCAATGAAGTAGGAATATACTGGATGTAGATCAGTAACTAGTGCATTTTTTAAGATGTTAATTATGTTTCACACTATGTGATGAACTGATTTGGTGGCTGCTGTATTGATTGGTTGGCAATCATTGTTCTTTCTGTTCAAAGGTGGCTCGACAGATGCAGTGCATTCTGGTCTGGCGCGGCAGGTGTCCAGCCTGCTGACCAATCACCTGGCCAGAGCAACAGAGTGCTGTGGGAATCAGGCAGCTGGCAACGATGCTTTACAGGATGTGCTCAGTCTGCTCAATGATCTTTCCAGGTAAAAACATTTTCACATTTATATCATGTACGTGTATTTATATGTGTGTTTTCACACAATGTACTGTATGAGTCACTTTGTTTTGTCTTCCAGGAGCCACATTGGGAAAGCTATCCTGAGCCAGCCAGCCTGCGTCTCTAAGCTTTTATCTCTGCTGCTTGACCAGCGACCTTCTCCAAAACTCGTACTTATCATCCTGCAGCTATGCCGAGCTGCCCTGCCTCTCATGAGTGTGGAGGACTGCGGCAACGTGGCTCTGCCCTCGTGGAGCTACTCTATTAACACACTAGATGCTGAGCAGCAGGATGCCAGTGACCCAGCCTCACGTATTGCTGCCTTGCTGCTAGCTAAGCTGGCAGACTATGTAGTACCAGGTTTGTCTCTCCTATCTAGAATAGCTAAATATCAAATGTGTACTCTCATAAAAAAATACCTAAATGCCAAAAACATGTTAAACTGGATTGTCATTAAGTCACATTCTCTAGCTATTTCTTTATATCCACAATATTTCCTGTTTTCCAGGCTGTCAGACGCTTCTGTCCCCCAGCTCCTCTGAGCCAGACACCAGCCTGTCCCGTGCCAGTTCAAAAGGAGCGCTCAAGTCTGAGGATGTTGGGGAGGAGGGAGAGGCAGTTGATGGCAAGCTGTCAATTTTTATCCACAAGAGAGAGGATCAATCATCTCATGAGGTTCTACAACCACTTCTCAGGTGGGGTTTCCCCTCAAATCTTTGTTTTGATTTTACATTAGCAAGCGTACTCTGGGTTTCTCTGACTTGACTGTTCTTCCACTCTCTCCAAAATACAGCAGCTCTGAGGGACGTCCCTTTCGACTTGGCACTGGAGCAAACATGGAAAAGGTGGTAAAGATGGACAGAGACATGACAAAGGTAAGTGTTATAATATAACTTTTAATTTGTATGTGTTTATTTCCAAATGAAAACTGTGGCTGACATTCTTACCTCTGTCCTATTTCATAAACTCTCTAGAGTGGAAGCTGTGAGGTGATCACAGAGGAGGCATCTGCTGCCCTGAGGAAGGCCAACAAGTGGGCACAGTCTGGTCTAATAGTGAGTGTCGGTCCACCTGTGGAGACTTTGGCCCAAGAGACCGCTGGAGGAATCACCACCGGTGACAAGAAGAAAACTGCTCAGACTGGTGTTTGTAGGGACAGGAATGCAGAGTTGGCCAGGTGCTGTTTGTTTGATTATGTGATTGAAATCATGTATGCAACACCTTATGAGTGTGGCAGATATACATTTTGATTGTGGCTGTAATGTCTCTTCTTAAAATCTGCCTGTAATAGGTCAGACCCTGTCCGGCCATTTATCAGCGGCCATGTTGCCAACAGTATGGCTGCTGAGGTTATCGCGCTGCTGCACAGTCTGCTCACTGCTCCTGAGTCCAACACTGCTCAGATCTGGACAAGCACTGCTGAAAAAGTAAAGCATTATCATGTCTCTACCTTATTGGATACTCACTACAGGATCCTAAATAATTAGAAATGATTAAATCCTATTTAGATTGACATTGTGATGCTGTTTGTCATAAGCCTAATGCTTCTTTCCTTTGTGATAGGTCCTCTCCCGGGCACTGATGTTTATCCCTCAGCTGGGGAAGTATGCTGAGAGTATCCTGGAGAACGGCAGCAGTAGTGGCAGAAAACTGGCTAAACTTCAGGCTATTGGCAGACAGGCTGTTGCTGCACTCTGTGCTCTTGGAGGCTTCAAAGAAACTATTAAGATTGGTTCTGAGGTCCAGGTTCGTTAAAGGAGAGAAAGTACTATACACACCGTGGCATTGTTTTTTTTTACCATTGAAAGAACTGAAACTTTTAACTGCTGGCATGTTCTCTGTGACTCTTCTGCTCTGCAGGTGGTTGGTAAAGGAGTGCTGGGAAGTGTTGGCATAGTTATGTCCATTAATGAGCAGGAGGGTATCGCTACAGTCAAGTTTCCTTCTTGCGAGTACAGGAGAGCTTGCAAAGCCTCAGACATCCTGACAGTACCGATATCCCGCCTCTGCACTCCCAGATCTGAGGTAAGACTTCCAGCATTAGACACAGTACACTCATTATTATTATTACTATGGAAAATAGTAACCTAAATCTCAAACCTAAGTCCCTTTTTCTTCTTCCTCTTCTTGGCTCACCCCAAACAGGCGCTGCCCCTCTATAAGCTCTCAATCACAGAAAAGGTGGTTCAAGCAGTGCAGTCCATGCTTCTGCCACAAGAGGGCAGTCTCTCCATTCACACCTCTCTACCAGCTACAGGAGATGGTTCCAGCCCAGTAATGGCTGCAGTACGCTTGCTGGCTGAAATCAGAACTAGGTAAGTAAATATGACTGTAAATAAACCCGTCTACCAGTTGTTTGTGCATCTTGAAGTGATGGATGCTAATGGGCTCTAAAATTCTGTCACTTGAACCTCCTTGAGAGTAACTCTGATCATTGAATGTAATAATGTTGAAGAAATGAAAACGACAAAATCGTCTTTGTTTTTAGGGCATGCCTGGTGATGGCACAGCTCCTCGAGGATAGCTCCTTCTGTGAAGAGTTCATTCAGCAGTGTCCAGCTGCTGTTGAGGTTCTCAACCTTGTTGCCCAGGAATGCAGTCCTGGTGAGCATGCCAAATCAATTGTGCAGCCAAAACCTTTTAACCTTTTGCGCCATTGGCGACTGTGTGTGTGACGGATCTGTCATCTTGTGCAGGAGAGCGTCTTGGCATGGTTGAGGCTCAATGTGAAAGAGTAAGAATGCTGTACCGGGACTGTGCTCGGCCACCACCTCCACCACTGCAGACAGACAGACGCCAGGTGGGAGTTACCAAATTTGTAGTATCTTTAAAAAACAAAACATTGTGTAACATACATTAGGACTGCATGCTGCAAAAAAAATACACACTTATCATTGAAAAAGGTTGAAAAATTACCTTTTGTTTGACTGATATTTAAGCTTTTCCCTCATTAAGAGAAACGGCTTTGGTCTTGTGTTAAAAATCTGTTGAACATGTTATAATTGACTGCTGAAGATAATTATCATATTGAATTATTTTATTTCTGCAAGCCTTAACTCATAATGTACTGAAATGCCTTTTATAGCGGTCAAAATTGTTGTGTGAATGATCTCCTTATCCCTTCAATCTGCTTGTCTTGCCAGCCCAAGGAGATCACTTGGTGTCCATCCAGAGTGTTTCCTCCAGTCCGTGCCTGCATGTTCTCGTCCCGTCTGACATCTGTTACCTTCTTGGCTGATCCGAGTGCTGGAGGAGGGCTGCCCAGAGGAACTTTCATCTATGCCACATCTCCTGTACCAATTCAGGTGCGCACAAAACCACTGGAATGCCCTCATGCCATTCATGTTTGCCGCCTAATTTCGTTTGAACAACTAATACTGAGATAAACTTGTGCACTTGTGGTGTGTCCACAGTCTTCAGTTTGCTTCTCTTTGTACCCGCAGGCGCCGTCCTTTTACTGGGAGATTGAAATTGTCTCCTATGGAGACTCTGAGGAGGACAGTGGCCCTATTGTGTCCTTTGGTTTTGCCACAGAGGCTGAGAAGAGAGATGGTGCATGGACAAACCCTGTTGGCACATGTCTGTTTCACAAGTATGTACACCTGCATATTACATCTGAGAGACTCTATCCTTTTCCCCTCTGCTCTGTCTCTAACTCGATTGCTGACGGCTATTCTCTCATATGACATTCCGTCTCTGTGCGTTTGTCTCCTGTCTATCTGTGTGTGTCAGTAATGGTAGGGCAGTTCATTATAATGGCTCCAGTTTGCTGCAGTGGAAGAGTGTCAGGCTGGATGTGGCTCTACTTCCTGGTGAGATAGGAAACAAAATATGTTTCTTTTTCCATATACAATCTACTGTCTCTTTTGTTTGATTTGGTCAGCTTAGAAATCCATACATCAGTGTATGTTATGGATTTAAAATGAACTCCTTAAAAGCATTGTATCTTATCTGGCTGCTCTTTAAAAAAGCTATTTCCAAGCAATCTTTATATCCTTAACTCAAGTTTTAAAATGTTATTACCCGTTCACATTGAGTCATTACTGAGATGATGACAATCCACTTGCATAAACACAGGTGACGTGGCTGGAATTGGCTGGGAGCGTTCTGAGGGAACTCCTCCACCCCCTGGTCAGGCCCCTAAAGGCCGCGTCTACTTCACCTACTGTGGCCAGCGGCTCAGCCCCATTCTTGAGGACGTAGCTGGTGGAATGTGGCCCTTGGTACACATTCAAAAGAAGGTGAGTCTCTGCTGTCTGAAATGGCATTAAAGCTTGAAATTTTGACTGCTCTCAAAACCCTTGGCTAATTTGGTTAATCATTTGCATATATGTAATATGTATTTTATCTTTTTGCTGCTTCAATCACAGTTTTCTTTTTGTCCTAATTTTTTTCTCCACTTCTCTCCAGAACTCAAAGATCCGTGCCAACTTCGGAAACCGTCCTTTTGCGTACGCAGAAGGCCAAGCACACAGAAATGCAGCTGACTTGTGTGTAGACCTGGCGGAGGAGATAAGTGCAAATTTTGAAGCACTCCCCTTTGCTATGGCCTCAGACAGCGATAATGACGCAGGTGCAAGTGTTACTTCAGACTCTGGCTCTCATGGACCTCCATGTCGGATCGCCGCTGTTGCAGTTGCTCAGCAACGTATGTCTCTCACGTTGATCTAAGATTTAATCTATAATATACATGCTTTTCCTTATTTTCCTTTATTTTTTTTCCTGCAAGTTTGTAACCATTTTTCAAACTTAATTTTCTGTTTGTCTTTTCCCATTGGTACAGAATACAACAGTGACCTGTCGTGCCATTACAAGGTGGAGCTGAGCTACGAAAACCTGGTCACCTCTGGGCCTGACCCACATCCTCCACCTATTGCAGATGATGAGAGTGATGACGAGGATGATGACGATGTCCCAAGGGTGAATAAAATCTCCACTGCTCCAAACTGTGTCAGAAAAGTTTTATGCTTGTGCATTTCATTATATACTCTGATTTGGGTTTGACTCCAGGAGGATCACTATGCCCTTCTGGTGAAGGCCTGGGAGACAAAAGTGTTCCCGACAATTCGTAGGCGGTTCCGCAACGAGGCTGAGAGGAAATCTGGCCTGGACCAAATCAAAGGAGCTCTGCAGCTGGGTAAGGATGAAAGAGTATCATTAAAACATAACCTACAAGTCTAGTATAACATAAGGCAAAACATTTAACCTATATTGCCAGCAACATTTGAATAAGACAGCTCAGTAGATCCATGATCATCAAGATTTTATAAAGAGGTTGTGAAAACATTTTTGTGAATGAACACAATCAGAATGAAAGCGAGGTGCTGGCACATCTTAAAGGTGTAAAGGTTAGGTTAGGTTAGGTTAGGTTAGGTTAGGTAGTTACTTTATTAATCCCCAAGGGGAAATTCTTTCGCTACAGCAGCATACAGCAAAGCAATACAAAGCAATAAAATAACAGTAAAAAAAATATATATATATATATATAAAGGTGTCAAAAACTGTGACATGGGTCATGATAAGTAAACTATTTTTTAAATTAAATTAAAGAGAAAAGAAGTGGCTTTTCCCCTCAACTGCATTTTAGCTTTTCTTTCAGAATTACACTTCCACTGTTTAAATGCTTTGAAGTTTATTGGTAATAATTTAGGTGCACTCATGCAACAAGGAAGTGATTAACTTTTAACAAATTAGAACAAGTGGAACAATTATAGTACTACAATAAAATCTGACATGAAATTAATCGGCAAACTCTTAACAGCCTGTTTAATGGGTACAAGGTGTAAGTGATATGTCAGAAATGAATGACTGATTAAACGATACCCATTGAAAAGTCCATGTATATTTTGTACTGGCACTGCTATACAGCTGTGACACTGTTTATCTGTGTGGTGTGTTTCACTGGTAACAGGCATGGTCGACATTGCGAGACAAACAGTGGAGTTCCTGTATGAGGAGAATGGTGGCATTCCTCGTGATCTCTACCTCCCTACTATTGAGGATATCAAGGATGAGGCCAACAAGTTCACTATTGACAAAGTCCGCAAAGGTACCAAACAAAATTACTTTATTAGTTTGTCACTTGCTCGTACATGGTTTGAATGTATTTATTGTAAGTTGCGTGAATATCATATTTATGTAATGTAAACTGACATTGTTTCATAACTTGTTTTTCCAACAGGGCTAACTGTGGTTATCCGCTGTCCTGACAGCAACAACACCAACAGCACTACAGGGGGGACAGCACTGCCAAAGTTTGCTATCCGGGGAATGTTGAAGACTTTTGGTTTGCATGGGGTGGTGCTGGATGTAGACTCTGTACGTAGAATACTTGATGATTCAGTTCTTTTGTCCCTTAACAACAAATTTGTGAGTAAACCAACTTATTTGTTTGTGTGTAAAGGTGAATGAACTGGTACAGGTGGAGACGTACCTGCGTAGTGAGGGTGTTCTGGTGAGGTACTGGTACCCTATTGAGATGCTGGAGCGCCCACCTGCTGGGTCTCGACGCACTGCAGCTAATGGTTTGGTCTCATTAGACAGCAGCAACATTCAGATTCACAGGTAACAAATGGATCCAAACGGGGTGAACATGAAACATTTGCATCCTGCATGTCAGCTTAAAAATCAATTGTACTGCTTTGCTTCAGGGAACTTCTTCGCTGTGAGAGCGCGCTGGCTCGCCTGTACTGCCGTATGGCCTTGCTCAACATCTTTGCCCCCAAGAGTCCCCACACTTTCACTCGTCTCTTCCACATACCCGCTATCCGGGACATCACCCTGGAACACCTGCAGCTTCTGTCTAATCAGCTGCTGGCTCCTCCCCTCCCCGGTGAGTGTAAATAAATCTCGTTAATAACTGGATCCCTCAATGTGATGGGAATATTCTGTTTTGTGCTAACTGTGCTGATTTTGTTCTACCTGCAGATGGCACTATTAGTTCTGGTTCTATTCTGTTGGCTCAGTCTGTGCTTCACAACCTTGAGGGCCAAAGCTGTTCTCCCACAGACCTATTCTACCAGGGCAATGCTCAGCCCATCCGGGAGTGGTTGACAGTGGCCATCACTCGTGCCTTGCATCAAGGAGAGGAAAGCTTACTGGAGCTCACGAAGCAGATCTGCTGCTTCCTACAGGTCAGCCCGACCCATCAGTGCTTAATTCAATAACTTTGTCTCTGGATACATACACAGAAGCTGCTAAACGTCTATCATAATTGTGATCACATTGACAGAACGCACCGGAGCAGTTTACATCAGAAGAGTTCCCTGTGACAGAGTCAAAGGTCAGCATGGACGTCAGCTTTCCAGGTGCAGCGTTTGTGATCATTTCCTGCAAAGAAAGCCAGCTGGGCTGCCGCAAAGAGTGAGTTGTGTTGCTTTGTTGAACAAAGAAATTCACGATGAACTCAGATTCCTGACCATCTGTTTCATTTTTTATTTTTGGTTTTAAGTTTGAACATTTCTCTCCTGTCTTTTCCTCTTCATTAGCTCAAGCCTGTACAAGGCCCCTTGGGCTCGAGTCATGGTGTATGGCCTGGGACACAAAGTGCGTAGAAATGGCCAGCTAAATCTGATGGAGGCTGTGTGTTATCCTCTGGATGCCTCACCTACCAACACAGGCCTTACTCCCCCTCCCACCACCAACCAATACCCCTCTGTCATCATCCCCACTGACAAAGTGCACATCAAACTGGGCGAGTATCTGACTCCCAAAAGAAAATTTTCACAAACTGCTTCAGATTTGTATTCAAAAAAACATGTTACTCCATAAAATTGAATTTCGTATCCTGTTGTGTTGATTGTAGGGGTGTCGCCCCCTCCTGGTGCTGTACTGGTGCTGCACTCGTTGCCACTGGAGTTTCCTCTGGCCATGGCGTTTG
The DNA here is from genome assembly GCF_022577435.1 of Embiotoca jacksoni. Classification (NCBI taxonomy): domain Eukaryota; kingdom Metazoa; phylum Chordata; class Actinopteri; family Embiotocidae; genus Embiotoca; species Embiotoca jacksoni. The sequence goes on along the minus strand of NW_027185436.1, from coordinate 17,661,222 downwards.
CTGAACAGCTGTTGACATGGAAGCTGGGAGACAACAATGAGCAATCAGAGGATGAGTTGGACACGGTGCCCTCATCTGTCCTGCTGCAAGTGGTAGAACTACTGGGTAGGACTCACTGTAGAACAAACAGATTGCAAGATAAATTATAAAATTTCCCAAGATCCCCGAGTAAGATGTTCAATGTCATTGTTCTTAGGTGGTTTGCTTTGGACGACTGATCTGGCTCCCTCCATCAAAGAACTCATCTTTCACTTGTTTGCTGAACTTTTGCGGAAGATCCACCACTTGGAGCAACGCAAGAGCCCTGCTGGCCTGTCCAGCTCCATTGCTCTGCTGCTCAACCCCTGCCTCGCCGTGCTCATGGCCCTGCAGACAGAACTCCGAAAGCTCTACGACCGGGAAACTCAGGGATGGACTGCTGGAGGGGCCGGAGCGGGGGGGTCCTCATCCGGAGGCATGGCGTTGGCTTTGGGGGCGGAGCAGAGCCGGTTCTCCACCTACTTCCACGCCCTGATGGAGGTGTGTCTGGCTGTGGCAGAGGTGACGCTTCCCCTCAATGTTGGCGGCTCTTCGGTGGGAGCCCTGTCCTCCACCAGCGCCCCTAACCTCAGTGACTCGTCTTCATCCTCGTCGTCGTCCCCAGGCCAGACGCCACAGAGCCCCAGTTTGCTATCCAAACGTAAGAAAGTGAAGATAAAGCGCGAGAGAGCAGCGGCTGCAGTAGCAGCAGCGGTCTCTGGGAAACGGGGAAGTGGAGGTGCGAGGTTATCAGAGAGTGACAGTGCCCTGCTGAACATGGCTGGTAGTAAACCTGAGGACATGCTGTGGTTCCACCGCTGCCTCACTCTTCTGATGATCTTACGACATCTCGCGAATAAAGACCCGCAGGGTCTAAGTGTAACCAGCGATGCAGTGACAGATGCCTGCCAGGCCCTGGTGGGTCCCACTGCCCACAGCCGCCTGCTGGTGCTCTCAGGTATCCCCACGCACCTGGAGGAGGCTGTGGTTCGAAATGCCATTCGCCGGGCATGCAACGCACATGGCGGGCTCTTTAAAGATGAAGTCTTCATTCCTCTGCAGGAAGAGGACCCCAAGAAGCCCAAAGCTGGAGCTGGGGTTTCAAGCCCTCAGGATGGCAAAGTGGGCCGTGAACCTGAACGGCCCTTCACCAACAACGGAGGTCCTGACAGTCCCGACAGCTCCAGCAGTGTGACTCCGGCTATGAGTGTGAGCGCTTCAGCCTCCACCAGCCAGACCTCCATCTGCAGCTCCTCTCAAGGAGTATCCCGCACTGCCAGTGAACTTTCTGTCGATCAGGAGCTTTCAGCTGTTCCACCTCTCACCCCTGCTGCTGCTGCTTCAGTGGTTACATACCCCCAGCAGGGACCCCAGGACCCCCATACGGTTTCTAGTCAGGAGAGTTTAGATACCTCCCTGTGTAGCACAGGAAGCTTGGGGAGTCTGGGCAGCCTGGGGGAGCCTCTCGACAGTGCAGAAACACCTTCGGTGTCAGATGGGGGCTCTATGCACACAGTCACCTCCTTAGAGAGCAATGCAGTCATGGCCAGACCCATCAAAGGCTATGCTGTCATTGAGGTGGGTTGATTCAGAGCACTATTACTATTTAGTCAGTTTCATTTTATTTTGGTTAAGTGAAACAAAAGTCTGAGCAAACTGTGGTTCTTTCTGTAAATGCAGGTTCGTTCTCGGGCCAAAGTGGAAAAAATCCGTGCCAGTCTGTTCAACAGCAGTGACCTGATTGGCTTGTCCAGTCTGGAAGGTGAAGAGGAACTAATGGAATTGACCAATGAGGAGATCCTCACAGCTTCCAGTGTTAACCAAAGCCTGTTTGACACACAGGGAAGCTCTGCCCTTGAAGACTACTTCCTGGACAAGTCTGTCAAAGGTTGGCGTTTGATCAGATATTTTCTGCTTTTACACAGTGTCATTAGCTCCGCTACATTCAAGTCTTAAATAATCTCTATCTTTCAAGGTGACAAGCTTATACCTGGAGCACGAGATGTCCTCACAGATATTTTCAAGAGCTGTGTGCACTCTGAACAGATGCTCAGCCTCACGCCAACCAAGCCTGTTAAAGTGTCTGACATTTACCTCAGCAAGGAGCAGATCAACGCACAGACTCCCGGCAACCTACTGCATATGTTCTTCACCCATGTTCGACCTCCCAAGAAAGTACTTGAAGACCAACTTACACAGGTGTGTAACAAGTGGTGTACAGTAAACTTAATGTATTCTTTAATACTTTTAAATAAAAATGTTGACCCTAAACTTTAGTTGGTGCCCCGTATCTCATAGATTTGCTTCTGCCCATTCATATTTTTTCGTATACATAAGCAGTGAAAGCTCAAAAATGTTGACATTGAGTATTACCCAGTTTCACCTCCTATTTTGCAGTCACTTTTCAAGTTAAAACTCCCCTTGCTTCCCTTTGGGGTCAACCAGCACACATAAATTGCTAACATTTTATACTGTATGTACATTAACATTGAAAATTTGTTTCTATCCAGATTCTAAGAAAGTATGGCACTCCCAAGCCCAATAAGAACAAGTACAGCAAGGCAGGAAAGGAGCAGCATCAAGGCAAGGTGGTGAGCACCAAGAGGCCCATCACCAAGCCTCCCACCAAGGAAAAGTCTGTGCTCAACAGTGTCAGGTGAGTCATCTCCCACGCAGCACTTTGAAGAGCAACCACATGTTTAGGTACAGTAACACACTGACAATATGATTAAATTAAACTCGCTGGTCTCTTGCCTCTGCCAGGACTGCACTGAGTGAGAAGAAGACAGTCCTGAAACCAAAGTCTCCTGAGAAATCCAGACCTGATGAGAAAGATGTGGAAAAATCCCCCGCAAAGAAAACTGAAGGTTGGCAATATTCACACCCGCTTTGAATATACACATCATCGGAAGCAGAAGTGAACATAGAGTTCTGCTAAAGTTTCCAACAAAGGTTAAATCAGTTAGATTCTCCTCAATAATTTTTACCAACAGATGTATGCATATATGTCTCTTCTACCCTGCCTAAACTTGTCATGAAACAATACAGGGTAGAAGATCCATTACTCAGGTAGAGGTACCATTACCAAAATATTCAACATGCTCCATTACAAGTAAAAGTCCTACATTCAAATCATAAATATGTAGTTTCAAAGTAAAAGCTTTTACTATGCAGTGCATTGTCATCAGATAAATCTGAGGGAACCGGAATAACGGGAGGAGAAAGAAGGAGAAAAACAAGTTCTGATAAACAAATTTCTGTAAGATTTTTGGACTATTCTCTTAACTTTGATTTTGTTGTAAATGTTTGTGTTATTATTTAAATTCAACCCCCCCCATCGGCATATATGATAATGGGCCCAACAGCTAGACGCCATGTAAAAGTGTTTGGAAACCCCAGATTTCATCTTTGACAATTCATTGTATTTTAATGAGTTTATTACATGATTTGTTATGTAATCTCTTATAAAACCTTAATTTTAATTAGAAAATGTATTATTAATAATTAATCTTAATTAGAAAATTACTCCCAGAGCTGTACCCAAGTACAGCGCTTGAGTAAATATCCTTGCTTTCCGCCAGTGACAGAAAAGTATAGATTTTCTGCTTGAGTCATTGTTTTATGTATTTGTAAATTAAATGTATCTTGCTGTGTTTTTATTGTTTGCCAGACAAAGTGAGTCATTTGATGCCGTGATTCTCTGCTACTCTACGAGACTAAGTGCGAGTCCTGTTTTCACCCAAGGAGAGATGATCTGCCACACATAACAACCACTTTGTGTTCTTTAGTCCCAGAGGAGAAGTACCTGACACTGGAAGGCTTTCATAAATTTGCTGTTGACCGTGCCAAGCAGGACATCCGCAGCGTCTGGAGGGCAATTTTGGCTTGTGGTTATGACCTTCACTTTGAAAGGTAGGACTTGGAAAAGTCACACTCCAATAACCAGCGCTCAGACTGATGTAACTCAAATACTGTGGCACACACACACACACACACACACACACACACACACACACACACACACACACACACAGGCTTTCCAGGAATTCAACATGTTGTCAGCATGTTTTGTCAGTTTGTTATGTGTTGACAAAACGTGTCATCTTCAAGTGATTAAATAACACAATCAAAATATAAATTACTGTCATCAGTCTTCTTGATTTCCACACTTGTCATCAAATTTCAATGCACAATGACATCTGCCTTAAATTGCAATTTTCTCTTCTTCATAAAAAATGAATTATACTGGTTCAGATAAAACATACGACTTCCTACCCAACAAACTGACTGACGTTTCTGAGGTTTTTTTTATTCACCAGACTTGATGACAAATTATCCTGATGCAGTTGTTAAAAAAAAATGTACATTGAGTTTTCTTTCTCAGTCCTTTATTGCTGAGTATCTGCTGACAATAAATAAAATTTTACCTTCTTGTGTATTATTTTGAATACAGTTGCATAATATACTTTTTGCCCAAAAACAAATCAAATTGCCAATCTAATTACAAATGTGTGTTTGAGAGCTTAACAGTTTTCGAATAAAAATAGATAACTGACATCACAATCTTTCTATTTCAACTGTCACCTATAATATTTGATACAGTTTCTTTATATCTATAGTGCCCTATTAACATACAGTACTAGATTGTATAAACGTGTCGGTGATAGTCAGAGCTCCTCGTCTAACAGCGCCTGTGTCTGTATTCTAGGTGCACCTGCATAGACACTCGTCACGCCCAGAAGGCCTGCAGAAAGTGGAGCTTGGAAATGGACGTGGCGTTGGTGCAGTACATCAACAGACTGTGCCGTCACCTGGCTATAACACCCGCCAGACTGCACCCCCACGAAGTCTACCTGGACCCCAGTGATGCCGCCGACCCTCGTGTGGCCTGTCTGCTCAGTGAGTAAACCGCCTACACATCTTTACACTGACTGACTCGCAAGATTCAGATTAACAAAGCGGACTCTTCCAGCAATGTGATTGTGTGAATCCCATTATACATATTGTCGTTCGTAATAAATGTCAGACATTTCTTTTGATTTATCCGTTATATGTAACTTTTTATATCGTGTGGATGTTTTCAGACGTGCCAGTGGAGAGCTTGCGCTTGCGCTTTGCGTTGCTGCAGTCGCTCAACAACACCCTGGAGAGTTTCTTCCTGCCACTGGTGGAAATGAGACAGACACACACCTATCAGAACAGCATTGCAGCGCTGCTATGTGAGGCCAAAGGTGAGCAGCATCTCGCACACATGCATCAGGGACAGGCCGACTCTGTCGATGTGACTATATGAGTGTATTGACCTATTTGGGAAACTTGTTTTGTTGAAAACACTCACCGCTCCTGTTATCTCCACTGGTTACAGGTCTCATCTTCTACGACACCAAGGTCACTGTAATGAACAGAGTACTGAATGCCACAGTGCAGCGAACAGCTGACCATGCTGCTCCGGAGATTACACTGGACCCTCTAGAGATTGTGGGAGGTAGGCATCTTTTTCACTTGTCCACATGTTTGTCTGGCATACGTCTTGGCAAACACTTTTTTTTGTGTGTCTCTGGCATTTGTCCCTCAGGTGAGATCAGATCTTCAGAGAACACCTATTTCTGCCAGGCGGCTCGCCAGCTGTCTTGTGTGCCGTCATCCCAGCTGTGTGTGAAACTGGCCAGTGGAGGAGACCCAACCTATGCCTTCAACATCCGCTTCACTGGAGAGGAAGTTCACGGCACAAGTTAGATTTTCTCCTTCAGATCTTTGCTTGTACTGCCTCGCAGTCTTGTACTTGATTTGACGATGTTGTTGTTTTAAACCTAACTGGAGCTGTGATGATTGTGTCTCTCCAGGTGGCTCCTTCAGACACTTCCTGTGGCAGGTGTGTAAGGAGTTACAGAGTTCTGCGCTTTCCCTGCTGCTCCCCTGCCCCAGTGCAGCAGCCAACCGTAATAAGGTAAAACATTTTAAGTACCTAATATGTCTTTACTATGTTCTAGTTTTGCTTCGGTTGTTTTTCCATTAAGGCATACATATTTTAGTCGAGATAACCCAATACTGCCTGAAAAGTAACTATAAAATGTTTTGAATTTAAAAACATTCATATTTATCGAAAAGCAAATTTGTAAGTGCCATAAGGCTACCGAGTGTGGTGTTGTATGACAATGCCAAGAATACGGTCCGTCTAAGAATGAGTCATGGCTGGGTTTTTTTTGTTCTCAGGGGAAGTACATCCTGACTCCTTGCCCTATCAGCTATGCAGAGGAACAGTTGTTGCACTTCTTTGGTCAGCTGCTCGGCATAGCCATCCGAGCAGATGTGCCACTTCCTTTGGACTTGCTGGGCTCCTTTTGGAAGGGACTCGTCGGCGAGTCTCTCGATCCAGAGCAGGACCTGCAAGAAGCTGATGTGCTCACCTACAACTATGTCAAGAAATTTGAAAATGTAAGAGACGAGTAGTGTATCCTTAATGTCTTTCCACGCCGCTAACATGCTTCTCGTGGCCTTAAAATGACCTCTGTTCTCCGACACTTGCAGGTGACTGATGAGACAGAGCTGGAGGCCCTCTGCGCCGAAATCTCCTCCCAGCACCATTCAGGAGAAAGCCCAGACTCGCCAAGCCGGCCCTGCTGCACTTTTACCTACATCACTATGACCGGTGAAGATGTAGAGCTCTGCCAGGGAGGGCGCAGCCTCACTGTCAGGTACAGCTCATTGGTCTTGTTTTCATTCCTGTAGACATGAGCAAACATCTTAACACAGCCTACGTTTTCTATATTTACCTAAACGCCACAGCACATTACGTGTTTTCATTTTGCATGCACTATGTACTTCTTGTGTGTGTGTGTGTGTGTGTGTGCGTGCGTGCGTGCGTGCGCTCAGCTGGGAGAACAAGGATGTGTATGCACGGGCGGTGCGCAGCCTTCGTCTGAGAGAGCTGCAGAACGTGGAGTGTATGACAGCAGTGCGTGCAGGCCTCAGCTCCATCATTCCCCTGCAGCTGCTCACGATGCTCAGCCCCCTAGAGATCGAGCTGCGCACCTGCGGCTTGCCTTACATCAACCTGGAGTTCCTCAAGGTAAAGCTGTATACAAAGTTCTAGAACGGCATATGTGTGTAAGAGTCTTCTGAGATCTGTTTTATTACATTACAAAACAACCCTGACACCTCATAGCTCCCACATAAACCTGCTCCGAGTGAACCACTAACACATATTTCAGTGTCAGTTGTAATCAAGGCACCTCCATGTGGGTAGTTTTTACTGTAGATACATGGTAGATGTATGGATTAGAGAGATATGTTAGAAACCAGTGGTTCTCAACTGATCCTGCCTTCGGGACCCACATTTTTCTGAAGTCCTTTGGTTGCTATGCAAATTTTTTTTAGCCATTCTAAATGATCTGACAGAACAGTGGTGGAGTAATACACAATGCCTACAGGCTCTTGTAAAACAGTTCCACTTTGGTAAACAAGAAAGTTGAACAAAAGTTCAACTTGGGCTTAAAAAAAAAATCTCTCTCTCTGTAGGCTCACACCATGTATCAAGTGGGTCTGATGGAGACCGACCAGCACATCGAGTTCTTCTGGACCGCCCTGGAGATGTTCACACAGGAGGAACTCTGCAAGTTCATCAAGTTTGCGTGCAACCAGGAGCGCATCCCGTTCACTTGCCCCTGCAAGGACGGGGGGCCGGACACCGCCCACGTTCCCCCGTACCCCATGAAGATCGCCCCTCCTGATGGAGCTGCAGGTAATACCTTACCACGTTTCATCGGGGCTCCGATTGGACACAAAGGCCTGCTCTCTCTGTGTGGCACTCGTGTTTGTGCCGTTGGTGCAGAAACTACTGATAGTGATTATCAAAACAGCTCATCTTGTCTCGCAACCTCAGACAGACTTTGACCATGTTGTTTGCCATGGTACGATTGTGTTGGTAAATAAATATGTTTCTATAATAGTGAGACACGGAATGGTTTCATGTAAGAAGACACAGATTTCTGATGCGTGAACTTAAATTCTTTCAAGGAAGTGGGATCTGCTGAGTCACATGATACAATTACAGGCTAAAACAAAGTCTACTATGATTTACTAACGATAAGATCGCGTTTTATCACCTGGACAAACGTATTATCACGAGCACTTGTTACACATCAACTCATCAGCATCTGCAGTTTCATGAACAACTCGAGTGGTAAACATAGTTAACAGTTTGTCATTATAGAAAAGAAGTACCGCCTGATTTCCTGTTTCCTCTCCAGGTCAGCCAGACTCGCGCTACATTCGAGTGGAGACCTGTATGTTCATGGTGAAACTGCCCCAGTACACCTCTCTGGACGTGATGCTGGAGAAACTGCGCTACGCCATCCATTACCGCGAGGACCCTCTCAGCGGCTGAAGAAAACTTGACAACCCAACGTTCCCAAACATGCGAACCTGACGACTTACCCTTTACTTTCAACCCCTCCGCCCCCACACCTCCTGGACCTTCCTCTGAGACAGACAACAGTCCTTTATGCACTGCTGCACCAACCTAATTAAATTGTATTTTATTTTGGGTGGCAATTCATGTTTTGTTTTGCCTTTTTATTGCAGTTTACACAAATACCACATTTCATCATTATGTTTGATGCATGTTTTTATTTGTTTTAGGGAATTCAGGGAAGATAATCTGAATCAGCACTGACGTTGTCGACAAGTCTCTGTTCTGGTTGCACTGAGTTTGAGGTTTGGCATGAGAGTGAAACAACTGTGAGACCGTTTACCCTTCCTTTCCCTTTATCAGAGGGTCATAAGGTCCTGTCAAGTTCTGTGAATTTAACACCTGAATGGGGAGAACTTCAGATCAGCACTTTATAGTTGTAAGTTCAATTCATGATTGCTGAACGTTTTTAGCATTGAAATCGTGATCTCAGCACTCTTAAGTTGCTGGAATTGGAAAATAAACAAACTTTGACTCTCTTAATGCTTAACCTATCGCTGCCTCCCTCTGCCTGCCCTCTGTGGGGCTGATGTGTCTGAACCATGCCTTTGCTGTAGGAGCCTCTCTCTGGAGGGCGATGCTGGTTGTGTTCGAAAAGAAAAACCCCAAATGATTTTCATTCATTCATTCGACATTTGAGCTGGAGGTACGATTGCTACCAGGAAAATGAAACATGTGACGCTGCCTATTTTTGACCATGTCAGCTCTGAGCAGGCAGAATTTGTGAACAAGTGCTGTACAGGATGTTATATAGTTACTGCCTGTTTTAAGAAAAAAAAAAAAAATGAACTGCTAATGGACAAACTAACTTATGCCTATATAAACTGAATACATTTTATTCAAGTCTCTGAAGAGAGAGGGTATTTAAGTCATGTAAAAACTCATTAATCTATTAGTTTTTGAAATTGCTCTTTGATTTTTTTTATTTATTTTTATTATTTTTTTTGAGATCTGAGTAGCTGTGGCAGCATGGGAGGTCAGGTGGACTGGATGATGACAGAGGCCTGCTGGTTCTGATACTCTTCAGGTTTGCGAAACCTGCGTTGCTTTGTGAAAATGGGAAGGAGATCTCATGAACTGCTCTCCCACTTTGTCTGTGTGCTACTGCTACTGAATGTGCAACAAATCCGCCCCCCTCCCCCCCCCGCTCCCCAACATACACAATCTACACACATACACTGGGGGAGTGGTGGCGGGTGGTCTGGAGTTCTGCCTTCTTATAGTTTACTTTAATGAAAGACAAACAGGATTTTGCTGATTTTTTTTTTTTTTTTTTTTTTTTTTTTTTTTTCCCGTTTTATCCATAACCAAATGTTTAGCTCTGTAAAAAATTAAATAGATTTTTTTTTTTTTTTTTTTAAATAGACTGAACTTATGTTTGATGGCAGTTTTTATGAATTGCTAATTCACTTCACCTTATCATTTTTGTTTTTTGGTTTGCACTACTCTTCCAAGAAAAGATTCTAAAAATGAGCAAACTCGGTGATGTCTGTTAGATATCCAGTTTGTTGTGTTGTTATTTTTTAAGAATTTTGGAACTACCAATAATCTTATCACCTTTGTCTTGTACTCAGATGGATTCAATTTCTTCTACTCATGGTGAAACATGTTTTCTTGTGTGAGTAAAATTCGCCATTTTACTTGGATAGAACAGCAAAACACAACAGAATTGATGTTTGACTCATTGGATTGTTGAATCGCTTGCAAGTTTTTGGGTTTTGGTTCAGTTCTTTTCGGGATGATATACCGCTGCTAACAGGGACGCTCTCTCTTCTACTTCCTCCTCCGCAGGAGGAGTGGATAACGGTTATAAAAAGGACATATCCATACAAAGAGGTGTTGCGATAAAATGTGTGCTGTACATTTACTTGATATTTATTACAATTATTTATGGTTGCATTAACTTAACTTTTACTGTCTTACCTCTGCACATCAGAAACTTAACATATCTAAAATGGATTATACAGATGTAAAGAATCAGATGGCATTTGAGATTTCTGTGTCACAATAAAGAGATGTCTTCATGTACAAATACTGCTTATTTCTGTTACTTTGAAACAGTATATTTCTGTGTTTCTTTACTTTTATTGTTCTTTAAAATATTGTTGAAATGAACTCCCAGAGTGTCTGAAAAAACATGTTTTATAAGTGGATGTTTTCTGTTGCGAAACAGGTCATTTGCATACCTGACCGCCCAGTGTTCAGGCGGTGTAATGGACATGCCTGTTACATTTCTGCAGGGAACAATGAGCGGTCATCATGACGCTTGAAGCATGTTTTGTCTCTTTTAGATCATGCTTTTTATGTGAGGCCCCCCGACTCTGGTTACATCACCGCTGCCTGTAAACCAGACACCTTTTCAAAGCAGCAAGTGCCGGGCCAGGCCAGTTCTAGCTGGATCTCCAGTCGTGCTCCTCACTGACTCACTTTGTCTCTTCAGCTAAATTCAAAAGAAACCATCTGCAAAGTAATGAAGTAATGTGAAAGAAATCAGTTTGAAGTAACTGATAGATATACAGTATCTGTGTTACACTGTTAACTTATTTGTTCAAGAAATTGAGTCAACAACAAAAATATCAGTCTACCCCTTTATCGATTTAATTTCCCTGTATTTATAAGCACAATTTCTCAAATGTATTATCAAATCTAAAATATTAGGAATTCTGGGAACGGCTCCAACATTACTGTCCCTCACACGCAGCACATATGTCTCCTCTCTCCTCTATTTCTGACACAAGGTCCCTCCTCTCCTCGCTCCAAGGACCCCCAGACCAATGAGCATGCAGGAAAAGGGCCACGTCCCTAAACCTCCGGCCAATTGAATGCTGTGAACTTCGGGGTATCCAAAAGGTGTGTCGACGTCTGTCGTCGTGCCAGTCAGCCGTTAACGGCTTTTGCAACCTAAAGTAGCGCTTAAAATGACACCTACTGTACTTACTGGCTTTCTTGAAGAAATTGTATTTTCTTTGATTCCTGTTGTTCTGGGTTTTTGTACCCTCATGGTTGAAATGCACTTATTGTAAGTCGCTTTGGATAAAAGCGTCAGCTAAATGAAATGTAATGTAATGTAACAACGATCACGTCCCTGTATCGGGGTTTTATTTTCTAACAGCGAGTACAGCCGATATGACGAAACGGGCATATGTGGATGTTTATAGTTAGTAGAGTCTCGAAACAGACTCTATGACTCTATGAGGCTCTATCTTGTCTTTTTCAGGCTTTGAATGAAAGCATTGAATATGGACACCTGTCTTATCATGCACGGTCATCTATGTGTCCAGTTGCAGGGGCTGAATGAGGTGTTATGTCAGATGTGTTATCTTTCAGGGGTCGTCAGATAAATTCCTTTACGCGTTAGACGTCACAGTCAAAGTGTCAAACACAACCACAAACGACAGAAATCTTGGGCTAGTTGAGATATATCAGCATTTTATAACGCACAAAATAAGGCTGCAGCGTGCGCAGATTGTCTGCGTCAGACTGGTGAAATCAGTGTTGAAACTGACAGGCTGCGTTTTGTGCGTAAAGGGAAGGCCACAGGTCTCTGGTGGAGGAGTTGGAGCAGGACCTGAGGGAGAAGCCGGGAGCGAAGGTGCCCGTCGGTGGGAGGCGGAGGCCTGCTGGACGGAGTGGCGGAGGGACTGCGCCGTGCCGACTGGGCTGACTTGCCCATTGTAGCCATGGACACCATGGGAGCACGCAGCCTCGATGCAGCCGTGAAGGCTGGAGAGCTTGTCACTTTACCTGCAATTACAAGGTATGATACATGAGCCTAATTAAAAAAAAAAATACCATATTACTTCCCAATTTTGTTTGCATTAATGTCTGAATTTGCTCTTCTTGTGTTGAAAACTGACCTTGTGTTTTTCTCTTCAGTGTTGCGACCACCCTGGGCCTGACAAGGGTCTCTGCACAGACAATGAAACTGGTGGAGGAGCATGCAGTTTTCTCAGAAGTAGTGGAACGCTGCTTTGTAGGTGAGCACAACCTGCACCTGAACAGATGAACAACGAATATAAAATGATCAGCTATGAGAGTGATCTCTCCGGGTATTTCCTCCGCGTGTAGATGACACGAGAAGGTCCTGGTGGAGCCCGCCTGTGGTGCTGCTCTGGCAGCTGTGTACAGTGGCATTATCAAAAGGCTGCAGGACGAGGGCAAGCTGGCACAGCGCCTCGGCCCGGTGGTCATTGTGGTGTACGGCGGCGGCGGCAACAACATCAGCATTGAGCAACTGAAGAGGCTGAAAAAAAACAACAGCTCGGCATTATCTAATGCTGCTGACTACCTTGGGTCTTCTTGACCTTTCCTCTCCTTCTCCAGCTGGTCTCAGTCCCTGAACCCTTATTATTCAAAGTGCTCCTTAGACCGGATCATTCCAGACTGACACACTTGTGAGCACTGAGACTGAAAAACATGAAGACGAGCTGCTGGAGGGATTCTTTTTTATTCTTTTTTTAAATTTTATAAAAGTGTTGAATATAGTTTTTGACTAGAGAGACTTCGACCAGAAAAACAAAAAATGTGTACACTGACGCATTTAGGATGCATTTGTATTTAGTAAGCGTGCTTTGTAAAAGTGCTTCTGTGTTGTTCTCCTGCTTTTGTACATCGAAATGTATATAATATATGAATACATTATATTTCTCAGTCATTTCTCTGTTTTGACCGTTCTTATTCCTGTCTGCAGATGGTATGTAAAATAGAGATCAAATCACTCCCTCGCGACATAAGCTTTAACCAACACACACACACAATATGTGAGTGGACGTCTGGTGTATGTTTGATTCCTATATATTAGTGTTGGCCAATATCAAGAAATTACATGAGGGAAATGTCAAAGATTGAGGTATTCGAAACCATAATAGAGTACTAAAGTCCATGTTTACACGGTAAAATATCCAGTTCAATCTGTAACTGTTTGCTTACAATGTGTTTATGTTTTTAACTGCTGACTATTGTCTTCTGATATTTTTAAATGCCATAGTAATGATGTTATTGACGTTAAAATGTTTTTACAGTCGCTTGGATTATAGTCTTTTTCGTATATCTGTTATTTCAATAAACACATACAAAACAAAAAACATACATAAATTCTGTATATGTATTGTATTTGCTGTGTACAGCACTTTGATTTGGCCTATAGCTCAATTACAATCTCACATATTATTAACCGTTTGCAACAACAATTAATAGCTTTAAATTTGACCTACAATATCCAACATATTAGTGAATGGACTTAGTCATCACACAGACAACATGGGCACACTGCAGAGCATGACAAAGTTTATGACTCAGCAGTGTCTTCCAGCCAGGTCAAGTTGGTCAAAAGTATTTCCACACAGATTGATTCAATATTGAAGAAACTGAATTATACAAAGAGTTAGGGTTTAGGCCTGGATCTATTATGTCAAAATATGTGCCTAAAATCTTTTCTCCTTTCTTTTTTCTTTACAGTGAAGGCCCAACCAAACAGTAGAAATTCCTGAAATTGAATCTGATTTGACAATAATCGTTGGTTTGATCAAAGACTCAGCTTTAAATTAAAAAAAACAATCAAAACAAGAGTAGTTGTCACAGTTTGGTCCATGCTTACATGTTTATCTTTGCAATCAGTATTACATGTTGGAAAATCTAAATGCAACATTTTATGAAGCAAACATTTTCATGGATTCATATTATAGTTTGTACGAATCGCACAGTATAATTTTTTAACCTTGAACCAGGACAATACCCAAGGTACCTATTTCCAAATATGTATATATAGGACATTAACTATAAATGAACAAATTTTTCTCAAAAATATGCAACTGTCAAGCTATAAGCTATATATATATATGAGGCCAGAGGCTTTCTGGTAAAGCATTGTTACACCATCTGCTGGTGAAGAGCTGCACATACAAAGAACATTTTCAATCTGAGAGCATACATTTGCACCAGTGTTCCTGTTTTCATGGTGTTATTAGATAATCATTAGGACCTGAGCACCGATGCGAAAGCCCCATTGTTATTCAATTTAATTAATAAAATGTATTTAATTAATTTTTTTTAATTACATTACATTACATTACAATTAATAAATTGAATTGATTATTTTTGTTAATTGAATTAATAAAAAATGAATTGAATTAATTCTTTTTTTAATGAACTCAAATAAAATAAGTTGAATTAATGTGAAAAAATGGAATTGAATTAATTTAAATAAAATAAATTAATTAAAAGAAATATAAAAACTGAATTAACTTAAATATAATAAATTTAATTAATAAAAACATTTAATTGAATTAACTTAAATAAAATAAGTTGAATTATAAAAAAATAAAAAAAATTGAATAGCAGCCCGACCCGCTGGATCCCCGACGTGCAGCATGCGAAGGCCCGCATATCACTCCTTGTAGTTTTAATTCTGTTTATGTCTGCAAAATCTCAACAAATTAGTATTTCAATCTCAGTCTTCAGGGCTAGAAGAAGTCGTTTATTGATACATATCTGGACCATGAAGTTTGCAATTCATTTTTGGTTAATAAATACGGTTATTGCAGTGAAGACCATATGAATCCATTTATTCTGCACAAGTAGCCTATATATAGTTCTTATATGCAATCATCAAACTAATCCCAAGCAGCAGATCTGATGACAGTTCTCAGTAATAGGCTACATCTGAACAGGACATAAGGTATACTGAGATCTAGTGGCGATGATAGTAACAGAAAGTCACATCAGATGTGATTCCAACCATCTTCTGTACAGTAGATGCCTGGACCATTACCGAAACATGAGAAGGCTTTTAATTTTGAAGTGGAAACAAGAAGTAGTGGAATTTAGTGACTTCTGTCATCTACTAAATGAATTCCAGACAATAATGTCAGAGAATCAGTAGACAGTTTGTATTATCTGATTCAATATTTGATGCCAACATGAATTTAGCAAGCACTAGATATTTTGTAATACTTTATTTCGGGTCAGTATGACTTGCCTACATAACCTAATGTTAAGGGGGCAGAAAAGAGTACTGGAAGCTTACAGAAAATGTTGGTGTGCAAGAAAAGTGGCACACCAACTGTGTTCTGGTAAGCACCTCCCCACTTCAATCCCTGGAAATAATTGATATCATGAATGAAGGTTCTGTTTGATGCCATCAGTTAGCGTACACGCTATCAGGGCCCTGGAACTAATCAACCTAAATGGTGTGCAGCTACATTATTTGTGCTTCTCTTGGTTTGCCAAAATGTCTGCTGTGAAAAGCTGTATTGCCGGTTTGACACCAGATCCTAGTAGTACCCTCTCTGGGTGTACCCTACATAGGCTGCATTTGAATCGGCGTACCAATGATGTAACTGTTTTTGAGCCATGTAAAAATATATGCAGATTTAGGTCTGTACTATTGTTTGTGGTCACATTTGGCAGTAATGATGTATACGATTTTGGCATTATTCCAAGATGGTTACAGCCTATTATAGCTTTTGTGAAGCCTGGGAAGTGTACATAGATTTCTTTAGTTTGGCTCATACTGCAACCATCCACCAGGGAGGATATGGAGTTGTTTCAGCTTCACGCTTGGGGAGTTGTATATGAGGAGCACAGTTTTCTCATTATCTAACTATCTACCAAATCAAGGCAATTTTATGTAGCCAACACACGTCATACTGACCTTGTTTGGACAATTCAAAATAGATCTACAGTGCAGCAAATGACAACACAAACTATCCAGAAAAACTCCCGAGACCAGATATGAATGGGATGGTAACTCACTATCGCCCCCTATCATACTAATTGGTATTACATGCTAGGAATTATAAATTGCACCTTTAAAGCCATGATTCTAGTTTTACAATTGGATTTGTGGTGGTTTTGCCAATTATTTTAACACTACAGTTTTTTTTAGTTTTTTTTTACCACTGTCTGAAATGTCAGCTATCTTTGAAAGCTGTTGTGTTTTTCCTGGTTGGACACTCTTATTTACGGTGCAACAACAAGACCTGCACCATACCAGAGGCGACTGTTTGCTTGAGAGAAGTGGCCTCGTTTTATTTGCACCCATGCCCTTAAAGAGTTGATAAACAGCTCTGAACTAAATATTAGCCGACATTTCCCTTTCTATGGTTTGCAAAACGTCCAAA
Organism: Embiotoca jacksoni; assembly: GCF_022577435.1. Classification (NCBI taxonomy): domain Eukaryota; kingdom Metazoa; phylum Chordata; class Actinopteri; family Embiotocidae; genus Embiotoca; species Embiotoca jacksoni. The sequence continues at coordinate 17,644,614 of NW_027185436.1, read as the reverse complement.
ACCCATAAAAAAAAAAAAAAAACTGCAGCACTTTGGAACTGGATTTTTCTTCCCCTGACTCAGGCTCCCACAGATCTTCACTTCTTGCCTGTCTGTGCGCAGCGCTCAGAAATCCGCTATGGCAACAGGGGAAAAAGACAAGAAAAAAAAGGAAAAGATTTGACAACATGGCGCACTTTCCTTGAGAAAAGTTTCTCCTGGACGCCACACGGCTCACTTTTAGTGGATTTCCTCGCACATGATCGACTCTTTCACTGCGATGTGGACTTTTTGGTTTTTATCTGGAACACTTCTTGATGCACAAATAGTTGATATAAAGTCAACAAAGAGTGTGATGGGATGAGAGCGATAACCCGACGCGCAAACCAAAGCAGCCAGACAGGATGGAGAAGCAAGCGACTCTGAAAGAAAAGGTAAACAGATTTAAAACCATTAAAACCAAAACTGGCGTGCAAGCTATCATTTTGTAGTTAGTGGCATTTTAATGCCCCTCGAATCACTTTTTACCCCGCGTCCCGGACAGGAAATACCAAATGACCATTCCTGCTCAAACCTCGTAAAAGACCTCTATCGATTTTCCAGTCACGCATATATCTCTGTGCTGCACAGGGCTCTCCTGGAGTAGACAATACACAACATAAATTTGATTAAATGTAGATGAAAAAAACAACAACAAAAAACAGGCCGTGAACCTAAAAAAAAAAACCACACTCATTTTGTTGTTGCATGAGCAGAGAATTTTGCACAGCCAAGACCCTGCAGTGGCAGAAAAGTTTGTGTATTGCCATGAGCAAATCCACATAATTCCCAAACAGAAATGTAAATATGTGCAGTCCAGATAAACTTTCCCTGCGGTGAGTTGAGTTAATATCTTCTCTATCTCTGTCTCCTTATGATTATATCGGTAGGGTGTCCTCCGTGTTTGTGAAGGCTCTCATTATGTCTCACTCTCCACCCTTCCTGCCCCGTGCTGCCCACATACAGTAGGCAGCCCCCTGTATGTTGGAGCAGAGAGAAAAAAAAAACAAAAAACGACATGCTGTTGCACCCTGGAAGCACGAATCAATAATAGATGCTTCTTCTGACATTTTCTTTTGGAGCAAACCTTTGAATGTCAGCATTGTGGTGTGGATGTCACTCTCTCAGCCTGTTTGAGCATTTCTGGGAGGTGGGTTGCCTCTCAATGGCACTCAAAGCAACAAACCCTGTTTTCAAACCTCAGTGCACACAGCAGCCAGGTATTCTTTCCTTTATCTTGCAGAATGTTTTCAATTTTGCCAATTCTCAGCTGTTGTATTTTCTATTAAAAGTGCAATATGAAGTTTAATGTCCTGCCAATGCAAAGCAAATCAGGAAGTCAATCCTTTACTTGTCGTGATTTAACAGTTGTCATATAGAAAAGATCAAAAGAAGGTGGAAAATATGAAGGTCAAAGGGTGCAGCTGGTTGCCGCTGCATTGTAACCTGATGTTGAATCTACTTGATACCCAAAGTGATCGTGCTGCTTCTACTCCCGGGGCCTCTGGAAGTAATTACTAAGCCTGCCCTATCCTAGAAGTCAGCCGGAGGAGGTGTGGTGAGAAAGAGGTAGCCTATAGTGGAAGCTGGCCCAAAAAAAATGTGCAACCTGAGATGAATTTCATGATTCAGTAATACTCAGCAAACCGTCCCTGTTGAGCGGACACGACATCCACCTACTTAGTGCAATCAGAGGTTACTGGGTGGATACAGTTACTGTAAGACTTGAGAGTCAGGATAATTGTTCTTCCTGCTAGCTGCTTCAGGAGTGGTTGAAGCTGAATATGAATGGGAACCACAACAGTTTAAATCTCACAACACAGAAAGCATTGTAAAGCTGTGTGTTATCGTATTGATGAAGGAGATTTATCAGTGCAAAGACAATGACTTTGTTAGGTTGAGCTTTAGACTGTTGTTTTGTGTGTTTTTGTGTTTTACAGTTAACGTGTAAGTGATTATGAAGTGAATGGCTGTAAACAGTAAAAAAAAAAACACCTTTATTTTGAACTACAGTAACAGGAAGTGAAATATAAAGTCTGGCATGCTTTAGTTTAAAGCTGATGTATGAACAAAACTAGCAATCTGAGTTCTCGAATAAAAAAATGTCTTTATTCAAACAAAAGGTTTATCTGCAATGACTTGGATCATTTTTTTTTAAAACTATTATTTAATCTATGAACATGACAGAAAAAAAAAACCAGAAGGAGGAAATGTGCCTCATTAAATTCTTTAAGTTAACAATGGGATTTGTGGTGGTCCTCAAATGCTGTGTCTCAATGTGCCACTTAAAATTTTGATTTGAGAAAAAAATAAAGCTCAGTACAGTTACATGAGACCACATTTTTTTTTATTACAGTAGACAATAACATTAACTTGGAACAAGGTGGAACAAATAACACTAACACCATCGTGTGTTCAACAGCTGGGAATTAGAAAAAGTTCCCATTTGAAAACATCCCACTTCCAAACTGTGAGTCCACGAAAGGAAAACAAACAGGCGGCGTGGCTGCTCCCTGGAAACCTGCTTCATTTCTGCTGTCTGAATACAGAAAAGTAACAAACAACCTCGTCATCGTTTATATAAACCAACACAAGGAACAAACGGAGGTCGGGACGTCAATATTATTTACGCGCCACATTCCTAATGTACTGCCATTTTTTAACATTTAACACAGTTGGCAAACTAGCTATGATAGGCTAACCAAGTCTTGCTATTTCACCTTATTTTTGGAGCAAGTAGATTTTTTTTTTTTCCCCCACTACAAACGCTGTCATGTCAAGTGCATCAAAACTACTTCTCTGAGCTCTCAAAAACCTCCTACTCGGTTTGTGGGATATTCCCAGTCCGGCAGGCGTATTCTCCTAGTTGCTCGAGAATGCACATTTAGTTTAGTGTCTGAGATAGCCCGAGCTGGCCTGCACAATAGCAGGGAGAGAAAGCTGGTAAAGTCAAATGGAATCCAGACATTAGTGTTATTATTGATCTGGTGCTTCGCGCGCTATGACATGTTAAAATATCTGTTTTTAAAAGGGTTTATTGAGCCGTGGTATGTGCCTTTTTATTTCTCCTGCATGAGCAGATGAGTGAGTTTGACATACTCGCTTTGTCAGACACTCTTTCAAAAACACGCTGCTTAATATTTATTCATTCATTAACATTCCTTTACACTTCAGCTGCATCTTCTGAGTCTGACTGCTGTTCCCGTGCCAAAACACAGCAGATATTTTGGTATGTCATAGCAGCCAAAGCACAGGGTAACTGCAAATACTAAAAATGGCTGCATTCCATTTAAATGAGCTACTTCAAGGGTCCTCGTTGTGTTCATGTGTTCACTATGATGGCTTCCCAGGACACTTGATGGAACTGAGCCAGCATTAATGATTTTTTTTTTTTTTTTCCTCACCTGTGCTTTTCTACAATGACAGCTCAATGCTATGCGTGCTTTGCTTTGTGGACTTCCTGTTGGTTCAAGTGTTATGATGTGTTTCAGTCAGACTGATCATGTCTCCTGCACTCTCTGTCCACTCCTCCAGTTTTCAATCTTCGCCGCCCGGACGGCGGGCCGACCTGTCCGGTGTATTTCTGGAGACGACGGGGTCAGGTATGGTCTCAGCAAAGCGGAGTTCATGGAGAAAGTGCAGCAGAGCAACGAGGCGTGTCAGCGAGGTGACTTTCAGGCAGCCGTTTATTTGTACAGCGACGCGTTGCAAGCCGACCCGCAGAACTGCATCCTGTATAGTAACCGCTCAGCAGCTTTTCTCAAACTGGGCCAACACCAAGCAGCTCTGGATGATTCTGAAAAAGCTTGTGAACTTAATCCCAAGTGGCCAAAGGTAAGTGTGCCTCAACAGTTTAAACTGTGAATTCACCCAAATTATACATTCTATGCTGCAACAGCAGAAATCCATGAAAAAGAAGGGACAAGTCTTGAGTTTTTCAAGCTGTTTCCCATTTTATTTTTTTAACATATGAATTATTGACTATTGAACAAACTGAGTGTCATTGCCAAGAATTCTAAATCTCAATGTTTGGGCTTTGATGCCCATGTCCTTGCCAATTTTAACTGTATCAGCACTTGGCTGCACAGGAACAGGCTGGCTTAAAAATGTGTGAAATGTCATGTGTGTTTACAAAAAAAGATATATTTCTATAAGAGTTTTAGTGTAGTAGATAATAATAGTACAACTGGTAAGGTAATCTAGCACCTTAGTTTTATTATTGTTGTTGTACTGGAAATTATTTTGTGCAGTTCCTTTTTAATTTCACTAAAATGAGATGCTTTAGCTTCAGTTCAAAGTGTTTCAAATTCCAATCACATTTTCGCTCCTCAGTTTCATTCTTGTGGCTCCCGCTAATCAATACAAACTTTTCTGGGGTCTTGTCTCTGATCTTGTCCAGGCCACGCGGACTACCCTGTGATAGATTTCACATTACTCAGCCACTGAGATCAGTAGGAGACCAATTCCTCTCAGTGATAGAAATGCATCGATTTCATGATTTAGCATGGAGAGATACTTTTGTCTTTCGAGAGAGAGATTGATGATAATGTGGTAGAGTGGTATTGATGATAATTTGTCGCTACCAATGATGCATCAGCGGCCACCTCTTCTTTGATCTGAGGTCGTGTATCTTCGTATGCCGAGGTAGATTTCCTCTTCTGTAAAAATGTACCTTTGCAGAGATCTGACATCCATCCTTCATATTTCTGTTCTTATAAATATACAGTTGTGGTCCAACAGTACAATGTTTTTGTGTCAACAACAATAGCCTTTACAGTATGTTGTACTTTCGCGATCGAGTGCCTGAGCATCTAACACAGAGTACATCTCCGTCATTTGGGAGAGATTTCATAACCCTCTGAGGCCAGTGTGGCCAAACTATAATTGAAAATCACTGCCAAAATCATTCTCCTCTCTTTATATGCTATCCAAGTACAATGGACTCTTTGTTGGCTGACTGGGGGATGGTTGGCTTAATCTAAGCTGTGTAGCTCATATTATTCCTGGATTTACTACCTGACAGCTTTGACTCTGATCCTCAAGTTTCCGTTATCAGTCTCGATGTCGATGTATAGCTTGACCTGTCTGTTTTACTTTGTAACATAAGAGAAAGGGTTTAATACATTTGTGGGATTGGCAGTTATGCAGATGGTTGTATGCTTAGGTTTATTGAATCACCACTAGGGGTCAGTCTTATCAAACTAAGGTTTTTCATGCATTAAGTAAAAAAAAGAAAAAGGCACTCAACCAATTTGAGTTCCAAGATGCTTTTTTATTTTTTATTTTCGCCATTTAGTGGGGGCAAGAAAAGCTAAATGTTCATTATGACTGGCTTTCGGAAAGCCAGAAATGTGATTAAACATGTGTAATCATTTTGTGAAAGGAGGGTTTTCTACTTGACAAATAGACAGTTTAAGACCAAGGTCACAACAAATCTGTCTTCTTAGTTTTTGCTCTGATATTTAAAAAAAAAAAAAAATCCCATTTAGCTCTAACTGCACTCTGGTCTTCTAATCAAAGTTTGGCAATTTTATGTTTTCCTATCCACCGTGTATAGTGGATATGAATGAAGGGTATATATTACGACTCCTGTATTCAGCCAGTGCCGCCTCAAAGAATCGATTGGTGATGGTGGTCTTGACACTTATGGCACTGGCCTCGGGGAAAGAAAGGCTCGGTGCTGCACAGTCCATCTGCTATGCCTGGATGTTTGATGAAGGAACAGGGATTAAATCACAGGAGTGTACTGGCATTCAGAATCCTGTGTGAGTACATGATATCATCAATCATACCTCCCTATGACTGCACTTCTGGGTTGGCCCATCAAACAGTGACAGGCACGGTTTTGCTGCCCCAAGCACCAGCGAGCAGCCCACCCTCCTGAAGCCCACAGCCAGCCTGTGAAGGAACTTCCTGTCTAATCTGTCAGCTTTCCCCTGCTGTAAGTGCCAGAAAACACATTCTGAACGAAGAAAGAAAATGTCTGGTTTAATGACCCAAGACAGCTTTAGGCCCTTTGTACCTCTCCCTCTTACTGAATATAAAAAGCTTAAATGAGAACAAAATAGGGTGCCATTTCAAAGACAAGGGGCGCACCCTTTGTGTCTCTGGGAGTCAGTGTGGGAGGGAAATCGGGAGGAAATGCAGAGTGTATAATCGAGCTTTTCCTGTCCATTTTTAATTTAGAAGGAACAATACTGTTGCAAACTCCTAAACTTGGATTTAAGTTACATTTTCTGATGGACAGGTGCGTGGCATTTATGTCGGATGGAAAAAAAATTCAGCATCTATTTGCATTTCTGTGATTCTTTATCGTGCCACGAGTGCCTTTTAGGCTTATATGAGTGACTGAGAGGACACTACTCTTTCTCGATGGATTCTAATCTATTCTGCTCCTCCAGCTGGTCCCTCCCTCTCAACACTGCTTCTGCAGTGACATGTAAAACAAACAGCCCTTTCTGCTATCACTCCCATTCTCCTGCTTGAGCGCTGACAGGAGACTTCCCAGGGAACCACAAGACAACTGGCACTGCAGTGTCAGGGGAAACATCTCTATCATTTGCATATCTTCTGATTATAGGTTATGATGGTGCTTATCACGGGGTATTCAGTCTCCTCAAATGTTTATTGCCAAAGGTGCAGATGAAACCCACTTCTAATGGTGGTTAAAAAGCATCGCGCCTTATTTTTCAGATGAGGCTCAAACACATATTTTAGTGGATGCTGTTACTTGGATTCATTTTTCTTTTTCAACCGACATAAAATGTCAGTGTACATCCCAGCGGAGGTGCCTTGGATTGAACTGAGACAATAAGTGTTTGCATTGGAAAAGGTCATGGTGTGTGGAGTGCTGAAAGAGGACTTTAATTACAGCTGCACCATATCCAGTAATTGTGTAAGTGGATGCTGACATCCTGATGGAGCATAAAGCTTCTGTTTCCTGCAGTGCCGGGTGATGACACTGGCTTTTTTTGTGAATGTACGAGGAATAGGAAGAAAACAATTGTGTGTGTGTGTGTGTGAGTGAGTGATTTTGAAGACCTCATCTTTTGCCACTCTGAGCGGCGCTCTGCTTTTCATGTGGATGAAAACCACTGGGGTGTAATGCTTCCCTGTTGGTATGACAGTCCGTTAAACCAGCTCTCATCTGATCTCAGTGTGTGTAAAGAATAAAGAACCTGGCTTTTGATCTCACGTGGAGAGTTGTTACAGCTCGTGTACCTTTCTTCTTCTTGCTTTCATTCACACCATCTGAAATATTTATCGCATAACATCTCGGTGACCTGTCCTATTATTTTGATACATGCTGAATAATAAACTGAAAACTTCACCGTGAGGCTGCAGTCTGTCAGCTAAACTCCTGTGAAATAATATTTGTGTTTGTAGAGCAGAGAGCGTGCGCTACATGGGCTGTTTTTTTTTTTTTTTTTTAACGCAGAAAGATACTGTTGCACTGTGAGATAATACAGACATTTTTGTGGATTCAGTGGGGAAAATGTATTTGTTTACATTTTTTACTCTAAAATTGTCAATCAAAAGTCAACCATACTTCTTTTTAGCTACATTACAAATTACAGGCAGCACATCTTGCCAAATACATTTTGATCGTTTAACCCATCTACCCCTCTACCCGCCCCTCTTCCCTCCATCACCCAACAGGATACTCATTCCTACACAGATTCAGCATCCTTATTTATTTAGTTGGAGGTTCTTTTAAGAATCAACATTAGTAGTTCAATGTGATGTGTTTTTCTTCCTGTTAGATATTCTCTCTGACAAAATTCTAAAATGCATATACTTAAGATTTTGTTTTTTTGAAGAACCCATAACATTAACCCAACTTTCTTCTTTGTCTTATCCGAATTCCGATATATCCCCATCCCAGGCCTTCATTCACAATTGAGGCATATATTTCAGGGAGATTGGTTCATCATAGATAAATTACACCATAAAGTATGTTCTGGACCACTTTGTACCCAACATAAAATACGATGGTCTTTTAAATCCGACCCTCAGGGAACCTCGTAGCCTTTAAAGGCCGACCTCTGAAATAAGTTTTAAGAGGTTTTTTTTTTAATCAATTTTATATTTATTTCTTGAAAGTTAAGGATAGTGTTTACCTCATTAATATCTTGAAGAGTTGTAATGCCCTCATCCTCAGACCAGTTTAAAAAAAAAAAAGATTCTGTATTTGAGTTCATATGCCCTGAACCTCAACCTAAAATGTGTACAATTGTAGTAAAATGACACAGTTTTGAATCATTTAACATTCTAGTGATTTTGCACAGTCGTGTATTCAGTTTCGTTCTGTATTTACTCACCACCTAACAATTTAAATAGAAAAATTAAATATGAATAGATGTTGAATAAAAAATAAATGCTGAATTCCGAAGTGAACTATGGGGCAACGCTATGTACTCATGAATATGTATAATATTCCTTGTTGCGTATTTATGATCTGCATGATCTGGTTTGATATGAAAGAACGGAAAGCAAGATGACATCAACCTGCATACCTGCGCACAGATATGAATAAATAATTATAAAATCTGAATGCCTCTAGTTAGACATGACGATACCAATAGACAGCAGAGACTCATTATAATATTTTGCAGAGAAGGTTTCTCCACGAGTTGCCTTCCCTTATCAGATGTGTTGCGTCTCGGCATTTTGTTCAGATTACTGGGTTGTATAAAGCGAGAACTGGGGCGCAGCTCACCTACAACTCCATATCTGTCATAAGTTCACTGAAAAGACACTGAAAAGTCGCATTTCATTACCCTAATTGTCAGAAGTCATTACTGATAATTTTCTGAAGTTTTTAAAAGAGCTGACATATTTAAAATTCAGTGTAGAGGCTGATGATGGAAAAGTTCAGATATTTGTTCAAAGATTAGAATTTTAAGAAATAAAAAACCCAAAATGTGCCGGATAAAGGAAAAATTGCTAAACTTGTTGGACGATTTGTGTCTTAAAGAAATAATGTACGTTATCAAAATTACTTTCAAATCTTTGACTGCATATTTGATCTAGTATAGAATCCTAGCTCGATCCTCCCCTGTTGTACATGATAATACAACTGTATGTTCAGTGGATTGAATCTTTGATTTGTTTAAAATGTCTGAAAAGCACCACAGTGCGCACGAAGAAAAAATACAACTATGATCTGCACGGAGAGATAAACCCTTCTGCCAAAAAAATGGTTCATGTCTTTAGTTTTCGTTATCGCTCATCTTAGTGTTTGTTGATCGTGGGTTTTATGGACGGCACAGCAATGTCTTGATGTTAGAGGTATTGAAAATATACACTTATTACATTACATACAGTATAAATTCCCTGCTGCCTCCCCTCATGAAGATATGTGCACTGGGTTTAAAAAAAAAAAAAAAAATACAAATAAAATCTTCCTGTCAGCCTCCCCTCTCCCACTGCTGCCCGGCTGTTTTCCACCATAGCTCCAGCATTCACCACGGAGAGAGTAGAGTCATGAACCACTAATGAGAGGGTTCCGTTTTGCGTCTACCCAGCCGAGGCTTGACCTAATGAACAAATCAAATGAATGGCGTGTAATTATAGGCCAGCGAGACCGGCACGGACAGAGGGTTGGCGCTAGTGGGTACAAACCTGAAATTATTTGTCTGGAAAATCTGTGAAATGAGCGGGAGCAGTTAAATTTGACTTTTTTCTTCCGAAGGCCGCTGATGGAGGGGAAAGTGACCACACACACACATACACACACACACACACTGCTGTTATGATTTCAACAGCACTTCCTCGGCAGCTCTGTCGTTCTTTACGCAGATGAGATGGAACTAATCCTGAGCTGCAGTTGTCTGTTTGGTAAGCTGCTGCTCTCTCTTTCTCGGTATCCACTACAGTGTTTCTTCTTTGTTGGAGATTGAGGCCTCTCTCATGAATTACTCCACTTGATTAATGTTTTGCATCCCACGAGCTGAAGAAAATAAATGTTGTTGCATAAAACTGAAGACTACATTCTTTTACAGCGTGTTGTTTTTGTATGGGTTACACAGCTGTGGCAGAACACGTAAATTATATCTGTACTATGACTGATTTAATATATATATCCTGAATTGTACTGCTATTTATGGTCTACTAACTCAATAGACTGTTGATGTGTTCAGTATTTTTTTGGAAGGACGATTCTAAATCCTGCTTAACCGGGTTGCTGCGATGGTGGCCAAGTGGTTTTCCCCTCTGCCACCCAGGCGCCCAACCAAATTGTAGCGTTTAGTAAAATCTAATCTGCTTTCGAGAAACACCAGGCGCACACACATGAAAAAAAGAAGAAAACGAGCCTGTCCTCGTTGTGCAGTATGTCTTCGGTGCTTTGCTGGATTCTGCAAAGTTCATAAAGAACACGCTTTCAGTTTTCAGTGTAGTGTTTCAGGATGATGTAATTTGGTTGGATGTGTGGGTGATGACCTCCCTCTCACCCCACAGCTGTCTGTCTCTAGTCTGTCCAGGGGGCATGGATGAGTCAGAGCCTGGGAGCTGATGTCACCCTCATAATAATCTGTCACGCCTATCAACACACCATCAACAGCTACTAGCCACCACACAGATATATGATTCTGGACAAGCTTCTCCCCCCAAAATATTGGACACAAACTCACTGTGTGTTTTTTCTGGCTAATTTGGTCACTGCTGAACTTTTAGTGTGTTAGTTTTGTACAAATCCTTCTTCTTTTTTTTTTTTGTTAAACCATTTTGCAGATAAGCTATGGAGTAAATTAAATGCAGCGGTCTCTTTGTCCCAAAAGAAATAAAGCGTGTCAAAGCCAAGGTAAGCACGTCAAACAAGATACTTTCAATCATGTGAAAGACTGTCGGCACCCTCGGAATGCTTTTTCCCTCCAAATTCACAAATTGATTAGCGGCTTAATAGGTTTTTTGCTTGCTATTACATGGGAAGAAATGTCAAAAGACCCAGGGAAAGCAACCTCATTGCCATGCTCGTGGCATAACAGTCGGCCGCTGATAGTGGATCAGCTTTACAAGCCTAAGGAAATGAGGAAAACAATTGCACCCTGCTCCTAGCACATAACCCCTTGGGTTATACCGGCACTATTTTTTTTTTCTTACAGGGGTTCAGATTGCTGTCAGCCTCATATTGTGCCGGCCCCTCCCACCTGGGAGCTTGGCAATGCTCGGGCCTCGAGACCTGGATGTCTCCAGAATTAGCACAGCCTGACTCTGCTGCAGGGAGGAAGCATTCCCATTGGGGAAATGGGGTAGAGTGGAGAGCAACCTGCAAGAAGCCCATTAGTATATGCTGCATAAGCATGGGAAGATGAATAGCAGAGCTGAGAGCTTTTTTATTTTGTGAGCCGCTTCCTGATCCTGTCGTCTTCACCTCTGAACTTTGGGTGACTAGTATGCTCATTTTTCTCTCATGTCAGTGCCAGCAGCTGCGTCACGCTGCAGCTTAGAATAGAGAAACTTCATTCTGCTGATGCATAATATCACCGATGCATTGTTATATCTTTCACCTCTTTAAAGAGGTGCAAGGTTTGGTCTGTGCTTACGTCTCAGTGGAAAGTGTTCCTCTGTTAGCTTGTGGTGTGTTTCATGCCACACCTATTCATGATGTAACCTCCTTCCGTGAATGAGTCATGCTCCCAGAGAAATAAATCGGTCGGGGGAAAGGTGCCACTAATTTTGTTTTCAGGTGGTCGACTAGACTAGATGTATAGCAGCAGTGAAAAACAGCACCAAATGAGCTCGTACTTGAACTGAATGTAAAATGTGTAAATTTAGGTGTCAAACCTTTTCTGAGAAACGTTCTGTTTTGCCTCCTATTCTCAGTATGTTTTTCATACCTTGCAGCTTTACCGTCTTCCAATCAGCTCTGTTTCTTATTTAGCTAAAACAAAAAAAATTAATTGAAAATGTTATAATTTATTATAAGGAATAACAGGATTACTTGCATGACCTGATAATAATTGATATTATGATAATTATATCAATATAATTAACTGATATAATTTAAGGAATGCTCCACTGAAAACGTATCTCCCTCTCACCCCGGCAAAATACAGATGTACATAGTTCACTGTGTTCTGACTAATGGAGAACTGGAGCTGGTGAAGTTCTTCCACGACAGAAAGGCAACAGTAAATGATGTCCATGACTGTTTCTCTGCAGCACCATTATTGGCCAAAACTGCACAGAATCGTTTTAAATAAAGTGAGTGAAAAGGATGCCTTTCCTCATTATTGCAAATAGAAACAAGCCACATTACTTTGCAGATCACCACTGTAAAATATCAGTGTACATTATTAGAACAATAATATGTCTCTTAAAGTCTGTCACTGTTTAGTTCAGAAGCAATCACTTAAAGTATCAGCAGAAAACAAAGTCCTATTTGTCAGTGTTGCTCATGTGGAACCAGGACATGACATTTAATCAGGCTTTAGTTTAAGTATGACTTAATTTTGTCCATTAAATGATTGCTGCGTGGTCACAATTTTTCTGCAATTACTGACTCAACTGGCATGATGTATATGATTAATGATAGATGATTTCTAATAAATAATGGAGGTTTGGAAGGCAGTCTGGAACAAAGAGTGCAGCATGCACAATATTATGTTAGCTTGCCTCTGAGATAATCTCAGATTCTAGCCATGAGACGGTAAGCAGGAGCATTTAATATTCAAATCCTGCCTAGTAAAAGATGAATCTTCTTTTTCGCTCTAAATGTCTCGGTGTGTAATGGCCTTTGGCCTAATTCATTCATCTAAAGTGTTCCTTTTAGATCTCAGGGCTCGCTTATAGGCAGTTAAATTACTCATTTGTGCCAGGTTATTGCAATTAGCTGTTTGAGTGCTTGCACTGTCGCGTCTTACCTAGATATTTCCCTCTAATTCTTTCTCCCCATAATGAGTTTGACAGGGAAACAACAACAACAGCAGCAGCAGCAGAATAGAAATGCCTGGGGAGATGTATTAGCTTAAAAACCGTGGAATGCAGGTGGTGAATTTATGTGTGCAAAGCTGACAAAGGACTTCTGTGGTTATGGATACAATCTCAGTATTTGACCAGAGGCTGAGTTGTTCCAGTCAGGCATAAAAAAAAAAAAAAACACAAACACACACGCATGTTGTCAAACGGAACTCAAGTGTGTGGCTGTTTTAATGACCTGGACAATTAAATATGCGCTCTCGGTAGCCAGAAAAACATCAGTCACTGTGCAGAAGCACATTGGAGCATCCTTGGCTCTGATATTAACTGGCATATGTTGTGGCAGAGAAACCTGTAGCTTCCCCTGTTCAGGCAGTCAGTGCTTAATCTGACTGTGCAGACATTAGTGCTTTGCTCCTCTCTTACTGGATTTTTATTTTTATTTTTGACCTGAATTCACCTCCAACTTGTTCATTGAGCTTAATATTAGAGGATTGTGGTGGTTGGGTCAGTCACATTATTTTACCTGAGTGTTTCTCAGTCCATCCTTACATGATTCTGGTACCTTGTCAAGGACATATCATGCGGAAAATAAGATCATCTTGAGAAAATAATGTCCATGAATGGATACATTTGATGCAGTAGAGTGCTACATGATGCTGTGACACCCAAATAACAGCTGCTTCATTTACATGAAATATTCGGATTGATATCAGTTTAAAGGCCCAAAAAGAGTAAAAATCCTCCATATAAACACCTCAATAAGAATAAACTGATAGAAATTTTCATCTATTACAGCAGGGTGGTTTATGATCTTTTCCTATTGCTATGAAACATTTACTTTTACTGTTGACGCAAGAAAATTGATTACTTTCTGGCTGCATTCTCTTGCAGATGTTTCTCCCTCCATTTTATAAAATAGCAGCTTCAAAGTGGAACAGCGCCAGTGCTGAGTTAGTTTTTGATGCAAACTCTTAAAGAACTAAACATTATTGGACACCTAGACACATCGCATTCTCCCTTTCATTCAGTCGTTCCAGTAGGAGTAAACATGCATTGTTCTCACAGTATTGCTTGAATAAGAGCTGCGCGATAACAGCACAACTGCACTGAACAGACAACAGATTGACATCTTCAGGTAGATGATCAAACATGTGATGTATTCATCAGTTTTGTGCATGTCACTACTGTTCTGAATAAATGCTTTGGTCCTTGTTAACACCAGAACGTATCGGATCCTATCCATGTAACCGTTTACCTGAAACCTTCAATAGAAATTAATTTAATCAGAACAGCTAATGCAAAGAACCAGAGCTAATGTTTCAGTGCCTTCAGAACCATTATTACACTTCCTACTGTATGTGTAACAAACCCCTGTAGTTGACACCCTGAGTCCGTCACGGTGACACTGTTCCAGGGGGGCTCACGCAGGCCAGACAATCTCACTGCTGTTTCCAGCCCCCAGTGCAACTTTCAGTGTCCAGACTGCTCATCTGCCTGAATACTAAGAGTGCAACGCATTGTTGGCTGGCTTGCTCTTCCCCTCTCAAATGTTATCATGTTGACAATACTTGTGGGTTTTAACCATATGACGTCTGCCACATTTATTTTCCAGGAGTCTCTTCCCACAAAGAAAATGTTTTCCAATATCTTGTTTTCTTCTGCTTTCATTGTGCATCTTTACATTGCTGCTTTTGAGAAGAGTACCAAAATTGATCGTCGCAGTGCTCAAATCCTGCCCTCATGAAATCCACAATCACGCCGTTTTCAAAGTCTGTTAGATCTTGATTGAATCCCATTTTTCTTAACCCATTCAAATGCAAAGCAAGTGTGGAATTGGAGTTGCTGTTGTATGCACCTGTTTATGTAGTGATACATATGCAAATGGAAGTAGCACTTATGCAGCAGGAGCAGGTTTTTTCTGATCACTTGAGCGTACCTCTACAGTATGTATTTGTACAAGACCAAGTCTGTCTCGGAAGGAAACCAAAACAAATTAGGATTCTATAAATTAAATAATACACGTGACACAGTCTTGATTAGTCAATTAATCTACTAGTCAGCTATTTTCATAATTTGTTAATCATTTTTCATCAAAAAACAACAAAAACCCGTCTCATTCCAGTGTCTAAAATGTGAAAATATGATGCATTTAATTTCTTCTTTTCTTATTTAACAAAGCAAATTCAGCAAATCCAGACGCTAGCTTGTCTCGTCAATGCGAATTACATCAGGAAGGCAGTAAAAACCATTGAAAAGAGCTCACATTTTATCTACTGTTGTGTATCGGATGGTTAGACCACTGAGACTCAGCAGTTCTTCAACCATATAATGTCCAAGCCTTATAACAAACAATTGGCCAGTAACCATGGGCAACCAAATTAAGACTGCTATCAGCCATTTTATTTGGTCTGGTAGAAGCTGTTGGCAACCAGTTTTTTGTGTGGAAAGATCACCAGTCCCAGTTGTTAGTGTATTAAGCTAAAAAGTAAAATGAAAAAAAAAGTCAATAACTCCCTAAACCTTAATGACAAAATCCATATCCTCATTAAACAGGAGAGGGCAGCTCAGAGGTATTTTTTTTTATCATCCACGATGTTCATCCTCGTCTTTCATTGCACATTCAGATCAAAAGTGTATGCGTGTGGAGACATGAACAAAAAGAGAACCATTAAAAAAACAGTAGTTTGTTTTAGACACTTCGTTCAGTAGTCTATGAGTATGAGAGAGAAAAATGCAGTACCACCTGTCAAAATGTAACGGATGGTGACCTTTGACCTTTGACCACCCCTTGTTAATCCCACCCCTTGGTGGCCCTGCGCCGGCCAATGAGAGCAAAGAGGTGGAGTTTAAAGCAAATGGATGATGACCTTTGACCTTAACCTCCTCCCCGCCCCTTGCTAGCCTCATCATTTGCTAATCCCACCCCTTTGCTAACCCCACACCTAATCCCGCCACGACCAATGAGAGTAAAGAGGTGGAGTTTAAAGCGAACCAATGAGAGTGAAGTGGGTGTGAACAATGAGGTCCAATCAGGTGCCGTTGGGTCGGGCTTGTGAGCACAGGGAAGGCATAGAGACATAGAGTTAATCTCTTGCACTAATTGATATATTGTTCATCTGTTGTAATCGTTGATTTGAGTAGTCACAGTACATCGGAGTGTATTCAATCTGATACAGCCGACACTGTCAATTATCTATCATTGATTTATTAGTAACCACCGTCGTCAATTTAGATCACGAGTTTAGAACGCCGACTTCCGCCTCCGAAGCTCACACGCACATCCAAAACCACCTCTGCACCCGCCTCAGACCACCAACACGATTTCCACCTCGGACCGCCTCTAACATCACCCATGGAGAACAACGGAGAGGAAAGGTACAACTAATGTGGTGACCAAGGCACTCTTATATTAAGTTTCACTTTCATTATTAAGCACTCAAACACGTTACCTGTTCACTAAGCACTTACAACACAACATAACTCTGTCAGTTGTTCGCTAAGCACTTAAGCACACACACAGCACTGACCCCCCCCCCCCCCCACCTCCCCTCCCCTCCAGCACCCTCTCTTACCCCCTCTTTACTGCACAGGACCCACAGCTAACATGGCAACTTCCAAACCACCAAAAGAAAACACATCTGAGCTGCAGCATTTGGAGCAAATGACAAACTGAAAGGAAAAAAAACACGGGCCAGATCCAAGACCACAGAAAAATGCACCACTAAACCTGGAAACACCGGATCCCCCTGCACCCCCACAGCTCAACCCACCCACACCCGAACATACAGTGAAATTGTCTAAACACCCCAGAGCTGACCAACAAACAGCACCTGCACCGGATCTAAATTTTATTCCATCTACTTCTGTTGACCCCCCCCCCCCCCCGACCACTGACAAAATTGACAACCTGTTCATCAAAAACATTTTTGAACAAATCAACCACCTCCTCATTGAACTCAGCAAATACACTCACACCCGTTGTTATAGAAAACTTCAAAACCTCCAACAACCACTTTTCATTCAACCAATCCATCTTCCAAGAAATTCAAAAGGATAAGCCACAAGCTCAATTCCATAAACTGGGCCACATGAGAAACGTTAAACATTTGTCACAATGCTGTCTCACTCCTGGGAAGATTGGTAGCGCAGTGGTTAGCACTGCTGCCTCTCAGCCAGAAGTTTTGGGGTTTGATTCCCCCTTCTGTAATGACTTTTTTTTAATAATCATACTATCGCATGTCATCCAAATTATGAAAAAAAAGTCATGCTACAGCAAAAAGTGACCTAAAAGTCATTTTTGGGTCACTTTTTGGACGTGCTATAGTACGTCTTTTATATCATATTTTGGACGACATAACTTTGGATATTTTGGATGACTTTTCATGACTTTTCGGAGTATGACCTTTTTCTGAACTGACATGCATGCCTCAAGTTACTTCTCACTGTGAGGTATTTGCTCTAACACCACTGTGACATACTATATCATGTTGTCCGGAATATGAAAAACAAAAGTCACTTTTGGACTTTTTTTGTTTGTTTTGTTTTGTAGTTTACCTTTGGTTTGGTATTAGTATGACTGCACGTACAAACCTGAACCTGTGTGGTTTACCCTTAGAGGGACTCGCCTTGGGAGGTCTCACCCTCCGTGAACCCGTTGGCTTACTCTTAGAGGGATTTGCTCGTGTGACTTATTAAGGGGACTTGCCCTCAGTAAACCATGAACCTTGTATATTTGTGGACGGTGGAGTTACAGGTTGCAGTGAGCCAAATATTTGTCACAATGCTGTCTAACTCCTGGGTAACATTGGTGGTGCAGTTGTTGGCACTGCAGCCTCACAGCCAGAAGGTTTGGGGTTTGAGACCCCCCTTTGTCATGACTTAAAAAAATTATAAGTAATTTTTGACTTTGAAAATGCCAGTCATTTTTTGAACAACATGCTATAGTATGACATTTTGGTCACTTTCTGGCTGCCACGCCACAGGCTCACCGATCGACAAAAACAAATTCTTATGACACACCGGGAGTGACGGGTGTACCAACTGTCATGAGTTTTTGAATATGATAAAGCCTCCAAAAATGCAGTTGTTTACGGAGAATCATAATAATCGCTTGGATAACAATAAGGCTTTCGCACCATCGGTGTTTGGGCCCAAATAAGAAAATTATTAGTATGGCTGGATTTAATTGGTGCCGTGCATGACACCTATCTCAGGATAAATATGCAGTAAATCAGACGTCACTGAAACCCTGTGGCACCCTATGGAATTTGAGGGTTAGCCTCCACCCCACTTAAAAACTATGGAAGTAGCTAAGTGGTTAGATAGCCAACTAATGAAGCAAATCAATTAAAATATGGGGACATTGTTTATTCCCTTTCCAGCATTTCAACACTCAATACACTCAACCAACCACGACTCATCTCAATCATTTGCTGACTTGCAGAATTAATTATATTAACATTTCAATCTGTTAATTTTACTCAAAGGGGGTCAGAGGTCACCATCTATCAATTTCTTACTGGTGGTATTGCATTTCTCTCTCTCTTGTGGTTCTTTTGCAGTAATGTTTCTCAATGTCTAACTCAACACGTAGGTACCATATGTTACGGCTGCAAGAAAGGAAAGGTTAAGCTTTGCTACCAAGGGAATCAACACTGCAATGTCTGCATTCATCTAATTGTTACATTGCTTCCCATGTGGAGCGTTGTAGCAGGTGGTGAGTCTGTGGTCAACAATGCATTGAAAATCAGCAAATGTCATAGTCCATTGGTGTTATTTTACTTAAAAAACATGTAATTACTGTGAAGATTAGAACAATTATCCAGGGAAGGGGGAGGAAGATAATTACACTGATGTAAACATCAGTTATGTCCAACCCCATCCAGACCTATGGTATCCTGCAGCCACAGCAGAGCATCAGAGACTGATGAATGTGATACAGAAAACTAAAAATATTAATTTAATAAAGTCAACGTTTATAGTCATGCTATTGTCATCGGTTGTGCTAGATTAATCATCTAAAGTGTTATTGTCCGATTTCAGTCACTACACGTTCCTGCAAATGTTTCAGAATAAAAGCCATGCTAAGAAACAAAAGGTTTCTACTGAAATAGTACAGGTCTTTTAATTTGAAATGGATACAGGAAGTGATGAGTGTGTGTTGTGCAATACATCTTTAACGGCAAATGGGAGCAGATTAAAAGGACTGAGAATGTTTTCTTTCCTCACTTGGAAAAAAAAAGTATCAGAGCATCTTGCTGGTGCGCAGCACTACACCTCATTTATGTCTAAAAGCGCTTCTTCCATTTCAATCCTCACATATGAGGTTGTGAGCAGGTGCATATACTCGTTTATTCACATCAGGAGTGCCCACCTTCATCTTCTACAATTTTTAATGTTGATTAAATCACACTGTTCACTAATCACACACTATTCCCTTCCTTCTGTGAAAAACAAAGGTAGATTGATCTATGGTTTCTATAGATTTCAGTCATTTAGTGCTTGTTGCAACCTTATTTGAAGGACTGCAGGAATAAATATGTCAAATTAGGCTTGGAGAATGTTGCATCCATAAGTGGAGTCTGCTTAGCTTCAGAAATTCTGTTTATTATTGATTAATGCTACCTAATTAGTGCTGGCGCATAACTATGTTGGTTAACTGATGTAAGTCTGTGAAAGCCAATCTGAAAGCTGTAAAAAGGATTTTATTAAAGAAACATGATTTGCTTGTTCAAGAATTTGTAGCAGCACAGACCTCCACACAGATGTAATTAGAGCGATACTCTGTTGTTAGTGTGTGCTGTAGTTGCTTAAATGGTCGGATCAGTCAGATGCTTTGACCAACTGTGATTAGGTTGTCCTCTAGTAAATCCAGCTCACTGAAAACAGTTACAACTAATCTTTGCAGTGCAACATTTCACTCTGTGTGAGATAGTAAAGCAGTCTAATCAATCCCTTTAATTGTGACTGTGCTGTGATGTGAATTTTAGTCACTAAGCTTCCAATCAAATGTTACCAGAAAACATTGTTCTGCAACGCCATTCTCCATTTGTCATTTGACCCAAATATCTTAACAGATTTTTACATTGGATGTTTTCATTTGTTTTTGCGTTTCCTGCCACGTATGCAGCATTGACACCCTTCTCATTGTGCCGAACCTCATGCAGTTGGAACGTTTCTTTGATAAGATAAAGTGCAGAGGCTATTTTAGGTGGAATCAACCATTAAATTCTCTCCTCTTGTTGTGTCAAAGAGGATGTGTGAAATGGCCCATTTGAAAATTAGGTCGGAACTTTCACAGCAAACACAGTCCTTGAGGAATTCATATCTTACAATGAGCTGAAAACAGGAAACCAGTTGGGAAGTTTGTCAACAAAGCTCGGAAATGACCTCTCTTGGGTGTCGGGGTCACAGTTGGAGCTGCAAAAATCTGAACATTTAATTTTTTTTTTAGACTTTTCACTTGATAACCCAGAGTAATGTAAACACAGACTATAATGGTTTAATATCAGCATCTAACATCGCACTAAAAAATGTGGAGAGCGTTCTTCAAGACTCACAGAGTCATGTCTACTAATCATGATATGAGAGATATTATGAAGTTTATGTTTAATGAGCACACTGCAATGTAAAACTATTTATCTCATGTTATTATAGTAAATGTCCCATCCTTTTCAAAATTTGTTTACAGATTACGCAGGCACATAATGAAATATAAATGTATTGAGGATCTGAATATTTCTAATTACTTCCACAGTTTTCATAAAGTCATAGATAGAATAAATTACACATTTCGACTCTGCATTGGCATGTTTATTTATGATGCAGTCTCCTTTTGATTTCATCTACGTACTTCATGTAATTGCATATTTGCATCTGCAGTACCACCACAGCTCTCTCTCCCCGAGCAGCACTTATGGCACAACACATTTGTTCATGCCACATGGGATTTTACCATTTCAAAGTCTGTGCTAAAACACTATTACCTTATTTGGGTCTGTTTATGGAAGCATTCATTTTTTTTTTTTTTTTTCTGGCAAAATAGGTCAACAAATGTTTGGGATATGTTCTATATCACCCTCCATAATGTACTATATCATGTTACTATATTAACAGAACGGTTAAAATGATACATTGAAACTAACGTGTGAACTGCATGTGCAAATGTGCATTTTATGTAATTATATTTTTCCTATATTACATGTGTAGGTGTGTTGTGCACAACCAGCTGCCAGTTCAATTCAGTTTTACTTAAAATAGCATAAACTCACTTTTACATAGTGAGGTTAAGACCTTACAATATTACAGAGAGAAATCCAATAATTAAACAGTTAGCACTTGAGCAAAAATTTTGCGACAGTGGGGAGGAAAACCCCATTTTAACAGGAAGAACCCTCAGACAGAACGAGACTCATGGGTCGGCGTCCATCTGCTGGGACTGTTCGGGGAGAGAGGAGAGTGAAGAGAGAAAAGAACAGCATAGACAGACGATAAACAACAAACGCTGGATAGGTTGGTGCGATCAGTAACTCCAGATCACAAACCTGCAGCTCTGCAGGGAGAGAGAGGACAGAGAAGAGGAGAGGTGCTCAGTGCACCTCTGGAGCTTCACCAGCATCCAAGGCCTGTGACGGCATAACTAAGGGATGGCTCAGGGTCACCTGAATGTAATCTGTCTGATAAATATGATTTAATTCAACACAGTGTCAGTGGTTTCATTAATCCCAATGACATGTTCCAGTAATAAAATGTTGTGATCAGTTTTGTCAAATGCAGCACTAAGATCTAGCAGGACAAATATATTGCGAAGTCCATTCTCTGAAGCAATGCAGAGATTGTTGGTAACTTTCACCTTGTGCTCTTTCTGTTCATGATGTCCTCTAACTGACTGAACATCTCAAAACAAACCATTCCGGTGCAGATTATCACATAATTCATTTATGACACATTATTTGAGGTTTTTCAAAATAAAGGGCAGGTTGGATATAGGGTCTCCGTCAGGTATGGGATAGTATAGCACACAGTTGGCTAAACATCTGCAGTAAAGGTATAATTACTGCAACCTTAAAAGTGTATGTTTTGCAGCTGGTAAATAAAGAAGATAATATGAAAGTGTTACTTCACGGTAAAATATCTTTGAACAGGCTAGTTTGGATGGGCTCTTAAAGACATGTTAATGGTTAAGATGAAGCAATTGCTGCCGGTAGCTCAGAGAAGTCAACGGGAGAGAAGTGGTCTAAATATGAATCAGGTCTTACAGATGTTTCTAAAGCTATTGTATGCGACGATACGTCTGTGACAGCTGTAGGAAGGATTTGCTGAATTTGTTGATTAACATTTCGAATTCTATTTGTTAAGAAGTTAATGAAGTTATTACGCCTGCGAGACAAAGGAATGCAAAGCTCAACAGAGCTCTTACTGGAAGCCTGGCTACTGTGCTGAGAAGAAATGCAGCCTTTTTGTTGTATTCTGCTATTTAAGCTAATGACGAATAATATGCAATTCTGACTTTTGGTCTTCGTTATATGTTATTAGATGATCTGAATAGCCTCGGTGAAATTCTTTTAAATTAGTGAAATGCCACTTTGTTCTTTTCTTTTGCGATGGCTGCTTTAAAGTGCATATTTGTGAATTCAGCCATCAAGCTACTGACAAAAAACGAAAAATTAAAAAGTACATTTCCTCTGAAAGTCCTTGGCACAATTGATATTTGTACCAAAGTGTAATTAAATAAGATGATATTTGATATTTGTACCAAAGTGTAATTAAATAAGATGCATATGTGACTGTTCAGAGTCTCCGGGGAATTATACTCTCCTTTGTGTGACACGTTTGATTAATAAATAGGCACGTTTGGCTAATTGAGGAAGGCTGATGGGTCTACAGAGGTCAACACTCACAGCTGGACTCAACTGGCAATAGCGAGCTGTAGAGCTCCTGCGCACTGGACACACAGTACAGTATGCATTTGAATATGTTTTTGTTTAAGTCATGTCTTACAACAATGTAAGACATATTATGTTAAAGAAACCTTTTGGGAATTGTCAAAAAGGTCTCTGGTTGTGTGTCCTAAATCCTGAAGACAATCCACAAGCAATGTGAGGTTTAAGCACTACTGATAATTCCCTGGAGGTTATGTTCAGAAAGTGTCCCCTTTCATTTCACTGCCATTCACTCCACAAAGAACTCTGGAGCTGACAGCATATAGTGAAAAAAAAATGACTTCAACAATTCTCTGTTCATAATAAAACTGTCTCATTCACCTGTTACCCAAACCCTACATTACCTGACATAGAATTACAACTACAAGTGTATTCTGAATTAATTTTTTATTTGTTCAGAAATTTCGGTGTCAGCAGTGTTCTTTTTAGCAAATTTAATAAAGAGTATTTTCAGACCTGCTTGTTGGATTGAAGCACTGTGATATTTTGATAGAAAAGTGATGTGATTATAATTACATTTCACTGCTTTGCTGCAGCTAAAGATGCCTAGTTTGCTGGCAATGCTGGCAATAACAGGGATAAAAGCTCTCATTGTATTCTTCTCATTCTGATCATTGTCGATCTATTTCCCTTGATGAATCGTAACTCATTGTTTGATTGCCCTGCCGTTTCTCATCTTTATCTGTGCTGCTCTGTTATGGTCAATACCCTGGACCATTTGGTGCCATTTCACAGAGATGGTTCCATTATGACAGGCGAAATGTAATCCATCTATGTGTCTGTATGTGTGCAAGTGTGTGACTGAATGTCAAGAAATGCTGAGCAAAACCCATGCAGACCGACTGAGCTTCAAGTAGAATAAATAAAATGTATTTGTGTTTTTGGGCAGAAACAGATGCCCTTAATACACTCCTCTGTTTGAGCGAGAGTTTTCTACCGGGTGACTATGTCCTTATGATTGTTACCCATGACACTGGCATGGATTTATTGATTGCAATTTTAGGGAGTCATTCTGTTTGTTGATTGGTCCCTGAAATAACTCAATAGCTTTTATATGGTTTGCAATGAAATTTTGTCATTCACGCCAACAGGATAAATTACAGTGATGTTATTGAACGCTTCATCCAGCACCAGCACCAGGTCAATCAGTCCAATACTATGATATACCAAATTACTCCAAAGCTGATAGCATTCCCATCAAACTCAGGTAATTGGCGACGGAGACCCTTGAAATGCTTCAGAAAATCTATGGCAATGAGCTGTGCGAGGTGTTTTGCGTGGCATTCGCCTTTTAAGAAGGACAGAACGTCAAGTTTCAAGACCAAAGAAGGCGCATCAGCCCAAGAGTGCAGCCAGGTTGGTTTGACATTCACAGGGTTGTGGACCGTAAATTCATCCCCCTGGTTTCAGACTGTCAACATGAGTACTGTGATGCTCTGAGGCATCTGAGGCAAATGATTTGGTGCAAATGACCTGAACTATCCTCAAACCTGACAATGAGCTTGCTCTTGAAGTGTTAAAAATGCGCAAGTTTCTTGCCTGCAACAACACAATCATCGTTCCCCACCTACTCGTTGGATTTTGGTTCCCTACGAGTTCTTTCATTTCCCCCAAAATTTCTTAAGTTTCAGGTCTATGGTGAAATCGCAAATGTCCCTGTACCACTGGTCGCAAAAACATGTCTAACAGAGGTGCTGATGCTAATCAAGCTGTGTAACTTGGAACACTTATTAATGAAGGTTAGAGCTTCCAGCTGCTCCATGCATATTCCCATGCTGCGCTCCATTCATGCACAACAGGAACAGTGTCTGAATTTTTTGATTGCACTTTGTATATGCAAACTACAGCTTCACATACCACTAGACTCTTCTTCTGCTGAACTGCAGTTAAATCATATTTTTTACAGCCTGATCAATGCAAAACTTAAACTTAACATAACTTAAAATTGTTGATATTTTCTTTATCTGCTAATCTCTTTTTGATATTTATACTATTTGATTACAGCTTTGGGCCAAATTCCTGACCAGAATCTTAAATCATTCATCTGTGGTAATTTGGTTAGAGTTGCATGTTGAGCTCACGGTCAGAGATACCAGTGTTACTGATGCTGGAGTGGATTCAGTAGATTCATTTGCCATAATTTCTCTTTTTTTAAATCCACTATCTCTCCACATGGGTGATAACACTTGAAGAACATAAAAAGAACAAGATAACTGAGTGTTTGAGAATGAGCATCTGTGGTTACTGGCTGACTCACTTACCCTATCAGTGCATCTTGATGGGCTACGATATGGCTATGATACAGCTGTCTCAACCTCTGCTTTGATCCTTTCACTGGAGGAAGGGAAGGTGGGTTTCATTGTATTATATAAGGCAGGGTTTATTGGATGTGGCAGACTAATAAAGAGTCTCACTTTGGAGTTGAGGTGAGGGGTCATGGCTGGTGATAAAGGTATAGATGAGGAGGGATAGGATTTTTTTTTGTGTCTGTGTATGGGAGAGCGCATGGACTCGTGTCTTTTGGAACCAGACTTACATTCCACAAATCCT
This sequence comes from Embiotoca jacksoni, assembly GCF_022577435.1. Lineage (NCBI taxonomy): Eukaryota > Metazoa > Chordata > Actinopteri > Embiotocidae > Embiotoca > Embiotoca jacksoni. Next base: position 17,619,181 of record NW_027185436.1, on the reverse strand, counting down.
CAGGGGACCGAGGGGAGAACTGGACTGGGCTTACAGCGTCTCAACGCTATGTTCCTGTCACTCACTGAGAAACATGTCCTGCGTTGCAAGAGTCTGAGAAGGATGTGAGATGCACAGGGAGGCCAGGGGTGATGATGGAAGAGATACTGCACTGTTATCATTGAAAAATATCATTTTTCTTATGGCACATTATTAGAAAGATGAGACTAACCATCAAATGGGATATAGAGAGACATAACTCTTCTGCTGAAATATGAGCAAAATCAGGCTGTTCCTTGTCCTGTATCCAGGTAGCATCACATCTATTTTAGACCTGTACTGACTGACTTTTGGCTTTTATGTTAAAGTTTACAGTGTATTAATGCAATGTGTACAGGAGATTTGTTTTTGAGAAGATAGCAAGCTGCCATATTGCTTTCAGTAAATAATTTCAATCTAGTGCTGTTAGAAAATATTCTCAGTAAACAGCTGGGGGAACATAATTTCCCTTATAATAAAAAGGTAAATGAATCTCGTCTGGCAGTAAACCGCATTTTCTTTGTGCTTTTGTGAACCCTGTGTGGCGGTGTGCACATCTATATGCACTTTACATATTTCAATATTTGGTGGAGCTGGGGCAAGCTAGGCTTATTAATGTCATGGCAATGTGACACACATTTTAATGACATAGATTGTACACCTTACTCCTTAGTGGGGCTGGTGATACATTTTCTGTATTTGTTTCCTGTGGTGTGAGTGCTGTTGCTGGTTTGGGGGCTACAGGCAAATAGGGGGTTGCACTAATTAGGACCTCTGCAGCTTTTGTGGCATTTTCATTCCAGCAGTTCCCCTGACGGCCTTTTTATTTTCAAAAAGGCCCTTTATATTGTCATGCATTATTCACAACACAGGTGTCAATCTGACCCTTGGCGACATCAGCTCATAAGACGGCAAGCTCCCTCACAAAACCAGCGCCCACTCATGGCAGTGCAACCGCATGTAACAGGAAGGTAGCTGTGCTAACAGATGCTTTGGGAATGTGAGGCTTTCTCGTATTTTTGATGTTGTTTGGACCAAATTTTTATCCTGTCTGTATTAAACTATTTTGTGTTTACTCAAGTAAGAGTGCATTCTGGGACTTAATTAACCATATTTATCTGTTAAAGCACATTAATCAGTAGATCTAGCTGTAAATCTAGAGGCAGAAGTAGGACAAGGACCTGGCTGATCAATCTGTAGTTCACTGACGTAGTTGCCTTTTTAGAGAACTCCCACTGAGAGTTGTGGTCATCACTGCCGCAGCTGGCCACCCAGTTTTCTTTATTATATCTACAATCATTAGTTTTGTAATTTAGTAATGAATAGTAGGGATTACATGAAAGAAAAATGCTGTAATTTTGAGTCTTTCTTCATGCTTTTTCACAGGTTTTTGTCCCACAATTTCTGTCTGTCTGTCTCTACTCTTTCCATTATTCCACATTCAGATGGGGGTGTCACAGGGCATATTATCCCTTATAAACAGCTCTCTGTATTTGTCTAATTTCTCTTTATTAATGTGATTGTGTCTGCTGCAGAACTACTACGTCTGGAGTTTTAGGAGGCTATAATTTGCCCTGAAGAAACATTGCTGCTTGAGGATTGGGGGAGAGATGAGGGTGTGATCATTAATGTTTCATAATCTAATCAGGCTTCCTGCTCTTGTTTGCCTATAAGGGATATCAGTTATGTGTTCGTTCCTGTTTGCGTTCCTGTTTGCAATTCTCTGACAGAAAGTGAGACAATAAAAGTCAGCTACACAGGATAAAAGATAAATTGGTGAGTTTGTGCAATTTCAGATCTTGATTGTTTATCATATTTCTCAGAGGAATGAAGTCGCCTCCCTCTGCCCTGAGTGACACTGAATCAGCATTGGTGAGCCATCCATCACCTCCATGTTGCAGCCTGGTCAATGGGGGTCACTTCCAAGCAGTTACCTGTTAACACAGCTAATGGAGGTCCATATTTGCATAAGACTGGAGTAAAGAGGTGACTGGAGCTAGATAACATATGAGCTGGGAGGGGCCTCTCTCATTGTACAAATGAGACCATTCATCACAGCTTTCTTTGCTTGCATGCACCTTCTCATGAACAATTAATGTGCTGCAGACATTTTACTGCTTTTCTGCTCTTCCTTTATCTCACCTTCTTCCTCTCTGTCTCACTTTCAGGGACTAACCCCTCCTGCTGATTGCAACTCTGAGTCCATTTGTTAATTTTGTTTCTCCCAACAGAGGCTGGGATTGTTTTTCCTTGACAGCCAAGAGGGTTCTAGCACATAAAGCCTTGTTGAGTTTTCCTCCGTGTCTCACCTGCTTTAATGTTAGGTGGCTTCTGTGTCTCGCCTGTGATGTGCTCCAGGCACTTTCTGATATTTCAGACAACACAGCAGGCTGCATGCTGTGTTTTGCTGCAGAAATTCAAGCACAGGATTAAGTTCTGCTTCTGTTGAGCAAGGTTTATTGTGAAGATCATTTTCATTGTAGATATCAAATCAAACATTTTGACGGACATGGTTTTCCACATTGTTTTTAGGCCATTCCCTTTTTCCATAGAGTCTTGTGTTTGTCAATTGGTTCACATTTTTTATGTGCAATCAATATATATTGTAAGATATTTAGCTTGGCAATTTGGTTTAAGTGCCTGGTAGCCTGAGAGGCTATAGAGACAAAAGACCACCTGGGAATAGATGCCGATATAACCCGAACAGGAGTTGTCAGCATAAATCAACTGACATTACCATTAACAAAACACATCCATTAGAACATTCTCAATTTTTTGTTTAAGCAGACTACTTAATGTTGCGTATTGGTTTTCTCACCGGAGACCGATTTGTCTTCTTCAAATATTAAAGTGCAGACATGAGTTATTTCGGTGTACATGCTGCCCATGTTTTGTTCTCTACCTTTGCTAACAGCATCATAAAAAGAGGCATGAATAATAAATTACACCAGCGATAGACAGGGGGTTTGGTTAGGACTCTTCATCTCTCACTGACTTGATTTACATACATAGCGTAACCCAACTATTGGCCATATTTCAATAAAAGTGGTAATCAGGTTAAGCTGTTTGCACAGGCTTTTGATGCGTATGATGGAGGGTCCTGGTTGCCCTCAGTGAAGCAGTGAAGAGGATATTACTGAATTGCTGAACTAGTGCTGAATGGGGGCAAAGCAGACATTTGAGCAAGAGCTCCCAGAACTAGACAGTAAACTTACTGAACCTATTCTTCTCTGTATTGACTTTTATGTACATCCAACATTCCAAATGTAGGTTACTTGGTTGGGTTATAAAACCTTTTTTATTTTAATTAAGACATAGCCAGGCTATCATATCTCATTGGCTCTTTCGTAATATGAAAGATTAGACCTGTATTATGTTGATTGTTCTGGTGGTATTAGTGGATGTGCCAGTAATCCACGGTTTAATGGCTGGAGTCAAATACAGCCTCTGAATTCCATTTGAGTAGAATTTCACTACAACTGTGACCATTAACATCTGGTTTCACTAAACTAATGAAATGCAAAAAAAAAGTTGTTCATGCATATTAATGCCACTTGAATTTTTGCCATCAGCCATGCAGTTATATTTTTTGTCATGACTACATGAAAAAGCAGCAGCTACTGTCGTTTCCTGCTCAGGGTGGCAGGACTCCCCCTCGCACCCACCTCTTCACAACCTCTCTGAGGCAGAGTGATAAAACATGCATTCAGAGACCTTGGGAATTCACACACATCTGTGCCTTTCCTTTTGCACACTCTGTTAAACACACTGTATGCAGATAGAGATCTCGGGATGAAACATTAACAAACAACTGACACCCAGAGCTCGAGCTTCACTGTTTGAATTTAAACACAAGGAGCATTACTGCATTAAGCTATATTAATATGAAGACGCCATTCCTGCCATCTGTACTGAAATACTAGAACAGATATTGAGAGATTCATTTAGTTGTTGCTGTTTCTCACCATCATGATAGAAACTCTGTTCGGCATTGCAGTGTAGATGGCAATAAAGATTGATTAAAAATCATAGAGTTGTTGTAAAAAAGCAATTGATTTAAATGTCAGGGTGCATCTCACCCCTCCCCCTGGTTGGCTTTATTGGATATTGTCACTGGGATTGTGTGCAGTGAGTGTTCCTCCGAGACTCAGTCAAGCTTGGAGATCCTTGCAGAGGGCTGGTGTGTAAGGGACCGGAGGAGGGAGGGAGACATGGTGCTAACATCAATAATTCACAATGGTATTGCTAGGGAAACAGGATGTGAAGGTATAGGGGAGTTAAACCAATGCGAATAACACATCTCTGCAAGCACTGTGCAAATGAAGCAGACCTGAGCCCAGCTATTTATTTTCATAGCATTTCACAGCGATGTAAATGTATCGAGCCCATAAGAAAGCTTAATGATCACATTGATTTCAAAGAAGCTGTTTTTTCATCTTGTATCCCACAAGCATAGAGTTTAATTTACTGGTGTGTTGAGGCTCCTGGTTTTATAAAGCCTGCAGTTTGAGAGAAGAAGAGAAAGGTATTGGGGAGCCTGAAAGAGCACAGGGCTATTTCCCAGGTCTGCTTATTAAATTTCCAATCATAGCCTGTGGTGCAATGGCATTACCACCATAAAACACCTCTTTGCTATGTAGCCGTCTGGACAGAAATTGCTATTGCTCGGTGGAAACTTGAGTGTTTCCTTAACATTAATTTCTGTTGAGATGGGAGGGAGGGAAATAGAGTTTAGGCTATCATTAAAACAGAAACACAGAAGAATTCCTATGAACTGTGTGCAATAGCGGCAGCTTTTGTAGCCTCCACCACAGGTGCTGAGTGGGCTTTATGAAGCATTCCCTCTTGTGTTTTTGACTGCTCATTTTCGCTGCGAGGAGCCGCTCCCTGTTATGGATATAGGCCTAATCCATTATGGGGCTGATTGGCAATATGATTTCTATGACACCCTTCCCCAGGCTTGGGTCAATTACAAAGCAGGCAGTAAATGCATCAGTTATTCAAGGGGAGATCATGATCAGATGAAGAATAATAAGTCAGACGATTACCTTTTTGATAAGCAGTAAATCTGATTATGATTTGGATCTATGTTGTGCTGATGAAAGTGAGATTTAGTTCTTATTTCATAGTCTAACATAAGACCACCTTTATGATACGCCCACTGTACTGGTGTCTAGCGGCTTTTCATCTTATCCCCTCTCCCCAGTGACGCTCTCCCTCCCTCTTGCCCCTCCACAATTTTCTCATTAGTGATTAGAGCAGAGTTTCCATTTCCAGGCTATTGACTGTGCTGTTGGAAGCTGAGAGCCCATTACATACGTTGCTCCCACTAATTGTTTCCAGTCATAATGAAGTTCCTCACAGTGGAGGAATGGTAGTTGAGGCACATTAGGTCATAGGCACGTACAGTGCGTTGGTGTGAATACAACGTGGCTGCTGTTTCTTTACAGTCATTCACTTCATGATTGCGTGTTAATTCAGTTCTGTTAAGTGATTTTAGTGGCTATTAATGGGTGTAGTAATTGAACATACCTTCTCTTAGAAAAGCCAGATCTGATTAGTTTTCTCTTCTCTTATGTATTTATTTGGAAGGCAGACAGAAGGATGCCTGCAGGCTGCAGTGAGATATGTAGTGTTCTCGGTGGAGCACAGGTCCTGGGAGTGGAGGATTACATTCGAGCTGTGCTGCGTGACACAAGTCCCATTCTCTGCCCATTCTATTAAAGTGAGTTAAAGTATTACCAGTCAATCCCAGCTGTTTTTTGTTCTGGCTGGCTCTTCCCCAGCTGCAAAAACAGTGTACATTTCATGAAACGGCATACAATCCATCCATCCATCCATCCATTTTCAGATCACTTGTCCTGGATTTGGTCAGCTGGTAAAAGGGCAGCAGTGCAGCCAGTCAACCTTCTCTGCCAGCAACTTCTTCCAACTCCTCTTGGTGGGCACCCAGTCTACACTTGGATCGACCGTGAGGTCTCTTCCCCTTCAGTTATGCTGGGAACACCTCCAAAAAAAAGCAGCCAGCAGCCAGTTTTACTTGTTGCCCACATCACCTCCACTCTCAACTCAATGAGAAGGGTCCTCCCAAATATTTGAGCTCGTAATTCAGTTTTGTATAATGAGGCAAGCTACCCCTGTGAAATTTTGTCTGGCTTTTCTCTGTGGTCTCATTTGTTCACCCGCTACAGCTCACAGCTTCAGTTTTCACTGAATAATAGTCTGGAAACCCTGTTCACTTGAAGTTTCACTCAGCCACTCTAAAGGGCGGACCAATCAGCGACTAGTGGGGGTGGCTAAGAGCAATAACGTTGAAGTTAATGTTTGTTTCTAAATGTAGTTTCAGCAAAGGTGTTGGTGATAAAGCTAGAAGAAGCGATGCAAGTGAATATCGAGGAATTCATGTCAGAGCAAGAACAACCGCTAAAGTTCTTTAAAAAGGTCTGCAGTGGCTATTTACCGGCATCGATGGTCTCTCTTGTTTAGTGCTCGGTCAGCATCGGAGCACAACATACATCATAAATTAAAGGCTGCTCCAATAGTTTCCAAATTAATCTGAGGTCTACAGCTATTTGGATGCAATCCCCAATGGAGTTAAGGTCAGACCCATCGATTCATACAATGTATTTTGGTTTGGTAATACCATTGTATTCTTTCACCGCGTGTGTCACACCAGGGTAAAAACCATTGGTGAAGGTTGGCAAAGTACGAGTTTTATCGCCACGACCTATCTTCAGAAATGCCACGAGGAAAGTGACATCAAATTGACATTAAATGTGACATCATGTTAGTTGCCTCTAGGAATTATATTAAGTAAAAAAATAATCTGAATGGATGTTCTTCTTCTGTGTCCTCAGGTTTGATGTGTTATGGTTTTATAGTGAGTGGAATTATTGGTAAAGATTTATGCTGCATTGTAGGTCAAAGTTGTACATCATAAACGCGTCCCTTCTGTGAGCCTTCACCCGTGCAGGCCAACGAGAAAATTGCCTCGGTCCTGACACAACGGGTGTGAATCAACCTGTCTAATGCCAGTTCTCTAAAATAGAACCCAGTGACTACTCATACATCAGGCCCTCTGACTTTCTGTATGTTCGGTCATGCACGAGAACATCATGTTCAACCACTCAGATCATGGGGCTCCATGTTGTTCAAACACTGAGTCACAGCATGCCAGGATGACAGGCAGTGTGAAATGGAGAGTGATGACACCAATACAAAGAAGAGATCTGGTTGAGATGACCCTTAAACACGGCACAGCACACTCGGCTCCAGTCAAGTGTTTAAAAAAAAGCTTTTTCTACTCTATCTCAGCCTGCTGAGGGATGACTCCCCCCCACGCTACTCACTCCCCACCTGCCTCATCAGTATACTGTCATGGCTCCTGTCCATGTCACATCTCTCTTTTGTCTCTACACTGGGGAGCAAGAGATGTAATATGATTGCCGAGAAGCAACATAATATATCATATTATGGTTAAAGGACCTCATAATTTTATAGTACATATATCAGCAGATAGCATGCCATTACAAAGCGTGACTTGGCCCCAGGGTGGCACCATGCAAAAGAGCTAGAGTCTGCTTAGAAGAATCAGTGCTTCACTGAACCTCTGGACTGATTAAATACAGTATTTTGTCTTACAAATGGTCAACGTCTTATTTTTATTCACCCTGCACTGCTATGCTTTTTCCTTCCTTTCCCTCTTTCTTTTACATCCAGCCACAACCATTTCTGTAGGAACGATGAACTGGAGTTTGCACCCCAGCAAGAGTAAATAACCAAGCCTATGAATTATTGATGGGGTGCAGGACCTTTTTTTTTTTTTTCAGGAAATGCATCTTGATTATTTCACTTAAAGCTCTCAGTAGCAGAGCTCCTTCTTTCCGTAGTTTGTATGTGTGTGTGTTTCTGCATGTGTATGAACTTGCAGCGCTCATCTGCATGTGTTCCTGTTTCTTGCTATTTTGAATGATGCAGATTTCTTGCAGTCGGCTGCATCTCATTTTAAAATACTCTTGAGTTAAGTTAACTCGGGCCCATTGGGTCGTGCATACACATACAAAACACAGTAAAATTCATTTGCCACCAATGACAGCCAAGTAGTTTCAGTCTCGGCTTCTTGATTAACGTGATTGACTGATTTTAGCAGCTTGCATTTGTACAAAGATGAATCTGGCTGTCTTAAATGTGTGCTTTTCATTTTTGAGTTAGGTTAAACACCCCCCAAAAAAACTTCAAAACACCAGTCACAATCACATCAGAGAAGCTTAACAGTTTAAGTACTTCTGACAGGATGTTCTTGGAGTTTTTTTTAATTTTTTTTTTTTTTTTACAATAATACTTTGTCATGTGTCCTAAGCTTCTTCCATCTTTTTGCTGGGAGCAGAATCCTGCAGAAGAAGATGGCAACATGCTGAGACGGATGATCAAAAAGCTGATGCAAACACAGAGTGTAATTTGGAGCCCCTGAAAGAAGTGTACAGTAGAGTAATTCTCTGCGGCTGATATGAGCACGGACAATTTTGCTCACTTGATGATGCAACGTGAGAATTGTTTCAGCAATAACTTTTACACTCTCCAGCATATGTGGAGAAAAGATCAGGTGGACCTTTTCCTCAGTGTTGAGATATAAAGATCTTTTGGGAGAAACAGAATACTGCAATAATTAGCACTGTTACTATGTAATCCTGCACTGTGTACATGCATTTATGCAGCTTTTTTTTTTTTTTTTACAAAATTTCTTTAAAACTCCTTGATGTGGTTTCACAAATTGAATGTTCATTTAACAAATTCTGACTTTCCCTAAATCAATATTTCTTTTTTGATGAATCTTCTCGGGTATTATAGTTGAATTAAGGTATCTGCAGGATTGCTAAAACCGATAATGGAATATTTGTGTACACTGAGGTTAGCCCATGGAAAATATTCATATAAATATGACGGAATAACATTTCACTACATTTGGGCCATTCATATTCCTAATTTAATTTCATTACGCTGCATGCAATAAAGCATTTCACAGTACTGTGACCTCATCTTAAATTCATTATCTGCACAGTAAACATTTTTTTTGCATACATATTACACTGTTTTGCACAAAAACAGCTTGCTGCCTACCTCAGGTCCTCTCAGCATTTTGCTTCATTTGCATGTGCCTCATATTTGTTTTAGCCTGAGAGGCTGTTGACGTGGGGTAATGCAATGCACATGGAGACAGACATGCTCACACGCCTGCCAGCCCCTCCATATCCGTCCGTCTGTCATGTTAACGACTTTAAATGCTGGTGCTTTGCATCTCTTTCATGAAGGGTGAAGTGTCGGGTGCTGGTGCTCCTGTGGTGCCGCCACCTCAGAGCAATGCAGCATCAGAAAGGCTACTTAATCATTTAACATATCAGTGAATTAAATAATAACCGCTTTGGATTTTTTATGAACCAACTTGTGATTTTGATTGGTCAGTGATGTAATGTACTGGCCTCTTTGCCCCGCAGACGGGCCAGAGCTACAGCATTTTGATTAGTCATTAAACTGTATTACACTAATAAATTATTCAAACTTCTACATCTCTTGTGGTCCACCCAGTTTCAGAATATTGTACTGCACCTCGTCCTGTGCTCCTCATGTGTGATTTTCCTTCTTTTCCTCCTCTACCATAAACTTGATCATTGTTTTTGGCTTCCTGTGACTGGATGGCAGGACCTCAGTGTTCACATTCAGCCTTTTTCCACTCTCTTTCACTTCTTCATTTCACACTGATTCTCACCTTCCTCCCCTTTTTCCACTTATTGTTCAGCCCATGAATGACTTGGCTACCTTATCCAGCCTCCTGTTCCTTTACCAGCTGGTTTAAAAATAAACAGGGTGGTGGTTTGGCACTGGCTCTCTGTTCTAGTGGGTTGTAGGCAGCAGAGCATTGCTTGCTGCTCCAGATGCTCAAAGTTACACCGTGCACACTGCAGCCCCCTCGCTCTCTCAGGCTGCTTGGAGCTACCACTGAAAGGCTGGGATTTCACAGACGCTCAGTCGGCGTTCCTTCACGGGCAGCGTGTGCAAAATTACACTACATTACTGCAGTTTCAGTACTCCACAATCCTGCTCGGCGCTCTCTTTTAAAGACTATTCTTGACACATTTGAATAAGATAATGAATGAAGCAAATGTTGGAGCACAGATTGGGTTTTTAATGTTTCAGTGCCTCACGAACACGGTCCAATTACTAAAACACAGATAAGATGTAAAGAATCTGTCACTTTTCTGTCTCACTTTGACATGTGCTCACACATACAGCATAGTCCTTGCTTTTGGTCCAGTGAATGCTCCTTTGCGGGGTCATCTGAGCTTAGCTCACCAATTAATCCTGCCACTCATCTGGAACTTGCTGGAGAAGAGCAGTGGTTTGTAGTGGAATTATGCTCTGGACTAATTAGTGGTTAGCATTGACAGTTTCAAGGAGAAATAGTGAGCTGCAGCGTTATCATGTGACAGTGAGGACAGAATGGAGGCTGCTAACGCTGTCTTTCAAACACTTATCACTTAGGAGACACAGACTCTGTCAATATCATCTCTGCCAGCTCTATCCATTTGTTCATTCATACTTATTTCTTTACAAATCTGCTCTTTCCTGTTTGCCTTTCTCCGTCCTTTTCTCCTCCACCCTTTCTTTTCTTGTCAACCAGCCAGCCCTCTGGCTGTGCGCCTCACAGTTGCCATGGTAATGATATAGTTTCTCATCTCTGTAATGTGATGTCTTATTAGCTTTCATTGGGGCGTGTGTCACTATTTTATTTCACGCGCCATTTGGTGAGCTTCGGTCTCCTGTTGAAAAACCTGGTGCATCAGAGGTGAGCAGTGTGTGCACTGACAGCACAGCGTAAAAGCTCTGGTATGTGAGGGTCCTGATGGAGAGGAAGAGGACAAGACCGAGACAGAGTGAAAAATATACTCGGGGCAAAGCCTGCCGTAGCTGCATTTCATTTTCTTCTTGGCTCACAGTATGAACGTGCAGAAAAGATATGAACATGAATTGTAATATGAATCGGAATGTGAAAAGCGTGCTGGTCCCAGGATAGCTCCATCTCTCTCTGTATTCAGAGAGGCTGGCACATCAGGGAGGGGTTTCAGCTGCTACCCAGCAGGAGGCACTGTGTGTGTGTGCTTTCAACCATCCACTGAGAAAGCACTTTATTTGTAATACAGTGCCGACTGTATCTCAATCTGTTTTGAAAGGGTTTTGTCGATGGGTTAGTTTATGTGAACCACAGATGATGGTGAACCAGTGGTGAGAGTACTGCAGTGCTGTCACTGCTGTAGATACTTCCATTTTCCTTCACACGCACTCTCGTAGATATGCACAGTATGTCTGCTCTGGCTTGATAATCAGTGGTGTTTGTTGAGAACGTGTCCTTTTGAGTTGCCATTATGCCTTGCAGTTTTCTCCTTTGTGTGTGTGTGTGTGTCCATTTTTAAACAATACCATGAATGCCTGTGAGAAAAAAAAACTGTGGGAAGGGGGCTAAAGTCAATAATCAATCAATATTAGCCCAGATGCTACTGTCAAACACATCAATAGAGATCCTCCAACGGTGGTTTTTATCTTTCAGTGTGTATTAACTGCCTTATGTCAGGCCAGAGGGCTTTTAAAAATGACCCTTCCTGCTTCATCTGTCATGTCTTTGCAGATGTGGTCTATAGGTGGCTTCTGTTGAGAAGTGACAGCCAGGACTGTGATTGTGACTATTGAAATGGCTATTACGGTGGTAATTGCACATCGGCACTTCTCTTAATTTGTGCAGGATTGCTGCAGCTGAATGAAGATGTTCTGTACCTCACTATTTCCAATTTGAAAGTACTCCATATTTCAGTGGGGGGTGACTGTTAAATGATTTTCAGCAGCCAAGATGACGTCCGTGTTTTGCACTTGAAAACTGCCTATTCTCTGGTGGAGGTGCTGAAGCTGGCATCCCATTGTACTGTTTTTGTTACTAGACCAGAAGATTTTGAATGGAAAAATTAGATCATGTGTAAAGAGCCATTTAATTAAGTGTGCAGAATGACAATCAAGGCAACGCATGCCCGTGTGAGATGGTTTTTCCCATTCTCATAAATCTCTGATTGGTCTCTTGTCTTCTCAGTTTGTCCAATATTAGACTAAATTCATAAACGATGATGAAAAGCATAACCACAAGTATGTTTTTACCTTTCAAACTTTGTACAGTGGCCTAGCAACCACAACATAAGGTTTAATTTACACAATCTCCACCCACCAAACTGTGCTGAAGTAACCCTTTGAAGTTCCTTGTAGTACTTCTTAATAATGCTCTGAGAAACCTTCTTTTTGGCTCTGTTGGGGAGGAAGCAGGTGACAGAAAACACGAAATACCATCTTCCCTTATGTCATTTTGATGAGACCCAAAACATGCCTTGTGTACGGCAATCCGAGTTAGCTGTTAAACCACGACTAGCTAGGTAGAGTGTGGTTTGGGTCTCTCCTCTCGGGGTGCCCTTTTTTTTTTTTTTGATGTATCCTCGACAGGCTCACAGAGGAGGGATGGGGTGTTTTGGATGGCATCTGTTGTCTTTCCTTTTCATCTGGGCTCCACGCCAGGCATGTGTTTGTCAGATGGCAGCGCTGGTAAGATGGAGGCTTATAATGTATCTTGACACGCTCGCTCTGCACTCTCCTTGACTGGGCCATTTGTAGTATTTTAAAACCATGTCACATTATAATTTGCATTTACATTCATCACAACTCAAATTAACATGCTGCCCTCCGAGCACAAATTAAGTAGTCTTACACCAAGAACCAGGTCTGTTTTAAGAATTTAATTACCACCCATAATAACCTGAACTATGGAGCTAACTTGGGTTAATATGGTGTCATTGAAAAGGTGTTCTGTATCATTGGTGTTTTCACAAGCAAATCATATCAAGCAAATAACTTAATTTACTTTTAGGAAAAATAGAAAACAATGAATTACACATTGACCGTAATAGAGTTGGATTTTGAGTTCCAGAACAAAGGGATGTTTAATCCTTGCCTGTTGTCGTCTTGTCAAGGGCAGTAAATATCTTTGGTGCAGCACATTAAGTAAACTGGAAGTGTAATAAGACAATGACAAAGATGTTTCCTGATGTACCCTAAAGTTGATTTTAAAGTCAAAAGTGTACAGAATAGACCTTTTTCACAGCAGATCGTTTGACTTGTCATTGTAGGAAAAGCAGGTATATTAATAATGACTGCATTCCACTTAGGGGAGTTCCTGATTTTGTGCATGTTGGTCTACTGTCATGGCTTACTGGTGACACTTAATGGAACTGAGCTATCATTAATACACCTGTGCTTCCCCTCAAGTCCAAATATGTGCTGTGAAAAAGGTCTATTCAGTCCAAGATCAAAATGAAATCCAAGCAAAACAATGGGAAAATGTGAAGGCAATAACTTATCGCAAGGTAAATGGTCTGCACAAATGAGTTTGTATTCATTTTGTCTGTATCACCTCCAGGACTATGCAGATACCTGATTATACCAGTTAATGTTAGCTTCATTGTTTCCTTGATTCAGAATGTGTCAATTATATTGAAACACTGTTTCTTTCTTCTTTTGCTTTCACATTGGCCAACATCCATTGCTGTTCTCACACTAGTATGGAAAAAGGTGCTGATGTAGGTGAAGATATGAATGTGATGTAGGAACAATTAAATTGATGTTCCTACCAATGGTATCAAAGGTAATAATGTGAAGGAATAATCCTGTCAAGCTACTGTCATGTATCTCGCGGGCTTCATTTCTATCATTAGTCATTTGATCTTCAAATACATTCATTTAACTTCTCACAATATTACATCATTGCAACATCAGGATAATTTGTGTGTTTTCATGTAGATGAAAACTCTGTCAGAGCGAGAATTAATTACGCCGTGTAAAATGGGAAAATGGGAGGTGTCTACTCTTCAGCTCTCTTCTCTGCTTGGGAGAAGCAGATTTAGGTCAGGGAGATTTGGGGGGGGTAGCAGAGCAGCTGGAGAGCTTGTTCTGGACTGTCAGAGCTGCCCTGTATACCATCTGGATGGGCTGATAGTGCTGCAAAGCCAGTTATCCTCTTTAAAGAACGGTGTGGATCTCCATAGCAAGAAGTCTCCAGTGCAACTCTACCTATGGTGCATCCAAACCAAACTTTAGGTTATCACATCACTGCTCCTCTCCATTATGATGGTACATTCACTTTCACCTGTATGCCCACTGATACACCACACACAGACACAAATGTAACTGAGAATGGTGTCCAAGTGTCCAACAGTCAGGACTTCCAGAATTTATTAACTGTTCACTACAGAAAGTGCTTTTTCCTTTAAACAGCTATGAACAGTCTCCTTGCCGTCAGCCCTCCATGTCAGGGCAGTCATGCCCAGGTTGTCCAGACCATTTCCACAAAGTCACCCCAGCAGGCACAACTTTCATGCTCAGAGCAGCCCTTTATGCTTCAGTAACAGCTAATCGGTACAGACAGATGCAGACTGAACACTTAACACAGAAAGCTTTTTCAGCCACGATTCACTTGTCAGATTTGAAAAGTGTAATGCAAGTTTGCGTGCTCAGATATCAGTGTGTGACAGGCAGTTTGAGTGTTGGTGTGAAAGCATCTGCGTTCCTACCTCTCTTCCTTGATGCAACTCACATTTGTCTCTGGTTCAGAGGATTTCTGATAAAGCCAATTTAACAGAAATGCCCAAATAGTGAATAACATTTCCCCTTGTGGGATTAATAAAATATCTATCTATCTATCTATCTATCTATCTATCTATCTATCTATCTATCTATCTATCTATCTATCTATCTATCTATCTATCTATCCATCTATCCATCTATCTATCTATCTATCTATCTATCTATCTATCTATCTATACAGCTGATGAGACAATCCTCTTTTTTTATTCCTAAATCCACTTCTTGTTCAGATGCCATTTACTGTAGTAATCGTGCCTCAAGCACCACTTCTCAGCCTGTTGTGGAGCACTCTTGCTAAGTGGAAGGTGAAAATGAACATCGCACCCCTCAATTAAGTCTGAGGCGCCTGTTATCATACCTTTGATTTTATCCCTGAGTTTTAATATGTTTTGTGTCCGTGTTAATGAGCACATAATCCACTCTTAATGCAGACAACTTTCACGTGTTTTATAGTGTGGGTTATGAAGCCCAGACAGTGATTTACACACTATTGTACAGTTGGTATTTTTAGTATCTAAGCAGTGTATTTATTGAAAGGTGCTCAAATTCTGATTATAAACTAAAGTTTCTGATACATTATCAGATCTAAACTGGTGTAAATGGAGTTTTTGATCTCATGGATTTTTTTCTGTTTTACTCAGTATTTATGCATTTTACCATTAGGAAAAAACACACTTGAAACATTAACAGATTGTCCTTGAAAACTCTTTTTTGATATTTACTTCTGCCAAGGTGACTTTGTTTGTTTGTTGGTTTGTTGGCATGATTTAGAAAAAAAAAACGACCAGCCTGATTCATGAAATTTGATGGAAAGGTTGGCCAAGTAAAAACCCATTAAATTTTGGAGAGGATCCAAATCACGTGGCAAATCCCCAATTTTTTTTTCTCACTTTCAACATGATTGTGCCAATATGGCATTTGGTCTACTAACTGCCATACATCTTAAAATCCAGTAGATGTTAGAAAACTTAAATAGTGACAAATCATAGGCTACTCCAGAATTACAATTACTCTATATCCACATTCACAGGCACCAGTAATCCTCTAGGATACATGTGTACTTGTACAAACTTAATACAGCAAGCAGTTGTTATGGATCATTCAGGGACAGTGGTTTCATTGGGAGAACCAGAATAGGTACGACAGCTGAGATGTGAGGCTTCAGCTGGGTACTAATGTATTTTGACATCATTCTTTTGGAAATATATTCAGACATATGTAGTGGTTGCAGTTGGATTTGCATGTCATAGAAAAGTAGACTATTGGCAGAAGTCTGCGCTCTCACTGCACTTCAAGTTATGTTTTTGAGACAGTGTTCTTGCTATATATATCTCCCATGTAGTTTACTAAGTATGGGATTGTAGTCGTTTGCTCTTGTGCATTATGTCCTTTTGCTTATCTCCACATGGACCACACACTGTGTGTAATGAGTGTGATGAAAGACAATAGATGAGTGATGCACACAGAGCATCTACACATCTGTTATGCTCCTCAGGGGGAGTTTTGAGGGATGCCCAGCCCCTTTGAGAGGTGCTGGGGTGTGGGAAGCTGCAGTTGGGACACGGTGTGGAAACTGCAACCCTCACACACAGCTTTCCACAGCATTACATCATCTCTTCTTGGCCTTTTTCTCCAACCACATCAAATAGTTCACAGACGAGGCCTGTTACAGGGAAGGGTAGTAGTCTACCGGGCTTTTGGTTGCCCTGAAAATGGTCTCCTAGTAATCATGTTTTTTAGCACCTGTAAACTCAAAATCCGATGTTATGATTAAAGATGTTCAGCTACAACACAGTTATAAAAAGTCAACAGTTTGTTTGCCAGGTAAAGATGTGTTTTAATTGACAATCGCACTGCACCACAAATGTCGTTGGCACTGCCTCGTTGGCAGAACAGCAGTCCCGACATGGAGGGCTCCGGCATAACATAATTGTCATTCTGATACCTTTGAAAAGTTTTTCTCATTGTATTTAAAAACTAGTGTGCAGTGTTTTTATGCCTTACATGCATTAATGTATGAGTGAAGCTGGAGATTTTTGATTGTATTTTATTGTCTCACCAATACCAGTAGCAACAGGCGCACACTAAGAGCCTCTGTATCCTTCAACAGTATCCATCATCCTTCAACAACGATTTGTTATATCATTTACCCGGGTCTAAAATCCCCTTTTACATTTCTGACATCAGGAATAGGAGAGGTACTGTTTTATGTTTCGGAAAAATCAGAGTGTCCCAATCCCGGTTTCTATGCGTTATCCTATCACCTCTGTGCCACAGTTATTAAAAAGAGATCAGGGAGGAAGCGTAATAAGTGTGAACATTTATTCCAGGTAGCCGAAACAGGTTTGTGTTTAAATACACATCTTACACACTACTTTCTTTCAAGCACACTGAACCATTTAACGTCCCATGTTGTTTAAATTCAGACTTCCATTTCCCTTTTGATTATAAAGCAGGTGTTTGTGACATATAAATACTGTGAAAGTATCAAAATATTCAGCAACTTTAGAATACCGTGAGTTTGCGATGTCACAAACTTATGCTCATGTCATATGTTTGCCCTCAACATGGCCCACTGTCCAACATTTTATCTCGGAGAAAACATAGAGCGTTCATTTCATTGCGATGCTAGAAAGCTACCAAACTGAAGAAAACCTGTAGTTGGTCTTTGCGCGTGTCACTCAGAAATGAGTGAGCCAATCGGAAGAGAGGGTCGTTGATATCAATGCACCTTAAAGACACAAATGCAAAACAGCTTTTTCTTGGTAAAGCTCCAGAGAGAAGCTTAAGAGGGGAGAAACTACACTGAGAGGATTTTTGGTCCTTAAAACCACAAAATGATCATGTTATGGATATCAAGACTCCAAAAAAATATCGGAAAATCGTAACATATTAATTAATTGTTAATTATAACAACCTTTAACACAGAGTCTTTTGTTTCTTTATTTTCTTTGAAGCAGTGCTGTTTACTTTCTAAACACCCGCTAAGCTGTTTATGACCACCATTCAACTCTGAGTAGCACTTGATAATGACTCAGGTCCTTGTCCAATGAAGTAATTGAATTCAGGCAATGATAAATACAGCAATAAGTCATTGTCGCATTACTGCTGTCTGCATCTTAATATCTGATTGCCTTGTTCTGGTCACAACAAAAAAATTTCCGACAAAAGGGCATGTCTCTGTTTCTGATGTATTTTAGTTGGATGGTGATAGAGATGTTGTGATGTGATGTGATGAATGCTAAATCAAGTCCGATGAAGTGATGAGTCACAGAGGAGTGTATCAGCACTGAGGCCCACTGAAGGCTGCATCTGTATCTGTTCCAGGCTTTATACTGGAGGGGTGGTGTTGGGGGGTTGTGTGAAGCGCAGGGTGCGGGTAGTGATGGATGAGGACCGAGCCCGAGAAGGACGAGGCATGAAATAGAATGAGGATGAAGGACAGAGAAGTCCTGGCCGGCCCAGGGAGGGGGAAGGAGAGTGTGAGACAGAGATGGAGAGACTGAGAGTCGTGAAAGAATGAGGGTCAGAGAGAGACTAACCTACTCTGAAAATTGCTGATGTTTGCTCCTCTGTGCTGCACTGTGGCTTCTCACTTAAATTTGCATTTACTCAGACAATATCAGGTGAGTGTATCCGGTAAGAATTCTTCCTCAGCTGTCAGACCTGTGAAGGTCAACATGTCCATGAAGAAGACACTTGAAAGGCAAAACCTATTAATATCTTTCTACTTTTTTTAAATTCTGAAAACGTTCTCTAAAGATTTGGATGAATATCGCCAAATCCAACGTGGCAACACAATTTTGAGGAAACTGATTGGCAATTTTAGATGTCTTGCTGACAAACAGGAGTGGAAACAAACTCCCTCATTAGATTAGTAAAGATTGGTAATGCAGACAGTTAGGATGCACTTTGAAAAAATAAATGCAGCCCTTTTGTGGCTTTAGATACAGATTTAGTTTCAGCAATTTTAAAGTTCCATTCGACCAAAATGTCCATTAAAATTGTGTTTGTTTTTTTTCATACATTTTTAAAGCTTGGTTCAAGGCAAAAATGTTCCTGCTACCCCAGAGACATCCACTAAGCATTTGAGTGAGTGTTAAGCCTTTAGTCCTGATTCAAATTTAACATTTTGTGTAATATGAAAAATGGACTGCAGACATTTTCAGAATCATTGTGTTTTTTGAGGCCTGTAATTTGTGGAGGATAGCAGAGGAGAGGCTGTGTAATTAAACTAAACTCAATTTTCACATTAAGAAACCATGTCTAAACTTCTCAACCTGCCCCAAATTAAAATATTTCTGTCAGCTTCATGCTGTCCAACATAACACTGGTGAGCAGAAGAACTGGTATTCAGGATGAAGAGAATGACCTCATGCTGGGATAGGAAAACTCAGCGGGCGGTGCGATTCCCAATTTTGTTTCTCCCATCTCATTTCAAGGATTAAGCACGTTCACATATTCTTTACAGTGTCACAGTAATGCAAACATAATTACTTCACTGTTCGCATTAGGGCCTGAGGAGAAACCTCTACTGTGTGCTTTTTCCACTGCATTTCTAATGACCTTCCAAATGGTCATCTATACTGGGAGTCCTGCTGTGGCGCTGCGAATTACTGCTGCATTGTGGGTAGATGAAGCTTTCGTTCTGACTGTGAGCTGTCATGATCTGTTTGAGAAAAGTGGGATTGTATTCATGTGTGTACACACGCATACAGGACTCTCTCCCTCTTACACACACATACACACTTACACACGTACTGTGTGAAGGCAAAGACAGGATTCATCAGTCATTGAGTCGCGCTGATGGTGGCCGCTTAAGGAAGCACTGTCCTTTCTGTCTCTCATGGTCCCTCTCTTACTTTCTCTCCCATTCATTAGTTTATCTGTCACCCCTCATCCCTCTTCAGTTGAACAGCCTCTCCTCTCTCTCTTCCTGGTCACTCGAGTGTGGCCTGACCTTCCTTGGGTCGTCTTCCTGTCTGCAGCAGGCCAGTAGGGGAGAAGGGGCCGGCTGTTAGCAGGCTAGCCAGATGGCCTGGTCTAGCCTGGGACTGGAGCAGAACCCACTGGCCAAACTGGTAAGTGTGGGAGCAGACAGGAGCTCTGTGGGGAGCAGTTTCACCAACACTGCTACTCCTCCCACGGTCAAAAATGCTAATTAGCCATCTTTAGACAGGTGAATGGACGGCCCTGGATTTTAGTGTTGCAGCTTTAGTGTGGATTCAGAGCCGCTTTGTCACAGGTGTTGCTTTTTTCCACTCTTCTGTTGCACACTCTTAGCTGACAGGAGGCTGAGCAGGAGTGGGATGAAGATGATTAGAGTAGAAAAGTCAAACCGATGACAAGCAGGTTTGACAGCAGGGGAGGAAGCTGGTGGGGTGGATGGGGGATGGTGAGGGGGTGTGAGAGGCAGCATGTGTGAAGAGTTTAATAGGAAAGGACTGGAGTGTTCCTGTCCTTGGAGTAGAGTCAAACCCCCTACGACTTCCCTCTTCTGCTACATCAGCTACCTAACCTCCACATCATGCGCATCAATAGCACGGGCTTCCTGTATGTCTTGAAGTAGTTGCCGTACCTTGCCTGAGGTTAGCTACTCGTTAATAAAGGATCTCAAATCACGGTCTGCTTTACATAACCCATGTTTCAAAGGAAGCAGGGAGCACAGCTGCTTGACTCGGCCACTCTCGAAACATCTCCTGCATGCAAATGAAGTCATCTTGCTGATACACTAGAGTGGTGCCGGTTATCTGAGTGGTCAGGGTGAGGGAGGACAACTAATCCTGGTGAGGTAACAACAGCGCTACTTTCCTGTAACTGAGCTCTCTGTATTTCGACCCACAAGTCAGGTGTTGAGATGAAAGAGAGGCCTGCCTGTGCTACATGGCTAATTTGAGGGTTTAACACCTGTTCTACCAAAGCCCATTAATCCTAATCCTGCTTTAACCCCTTTGATCTGAAGTTGGAGTGATTTAAGGAGTGGACTGGCCTAATCCCTTCACAACAGTGACCAGAAATTACAGACGCTTGATGGGAGCAGCTGCCTTCTACAGTATCTGCTGTAATCACCACCACAACTTTGTGTTTCTTTACTTTTCCTTTGTTGCTCTGCTCATGGAGTCATTACTGAATCCTTTTGTTCAGCGCTCCTCTCTCCCCACTTGAAAGGGTTAATTCCCAGTTGATGTGCTCTCACTGGATTAGATTAGCAGGGGCAGGAAGCGCTGTCATTGGCATAATAAGCCTTAAGCATTAAGGTATTATAGTTTGATCATCAGAGAAAAAAATATTTTGTTGAAGCAAACGCCACAGTATGTGGGCCAGGCTTTGGCTCAGTCACACTTAGCTTTTATGAATGTGGATTTTAACAGCAACCAAACGAGGCGCTACAGAGGATCTTAGGAGTAGTAAAATATTTGCACAGTTATTTGCTGTTAATTGTAGTCTGTTCAAGAGATCATCAGTCATAAATTGCAGCTTTAATGCTTTAATGTGCTTATTATGATTACCAGATTGTGGTGTGTGACTGAGTGTGTGTGTGGGTGAGTAACACATGGATACATTTGATATGGGAGAGAAAGGAAAAAGAGACTGTGGGAGAATTTAGAAAGATCTGGTGTGGTGATGCTGGTGGGAAGAAAGGTAATTGAAAAAGAGAGGCTTACGTTTGGTTTTGGGGTTTTCTAAATGAGGGAGTAGAGATGGGTGGGTCTGACCACGGCATGGTTCTGTGTGTTTTTATGTGCGTGTGTGTATTTGTATTCGTGGAAGCAGATAGACACAAACACATTAGAATACATTGTCCTGTTCCATCTCTATGTTTAGTGTATAGACGGAGTAGGACCACACAGGATCTCATGCGTCGGAGTATGTGGCAAGGCAGTGATTATTGATCCTGCCGCAGACGTTAAACCCCAGCGCCTATTTAACTGCCTCTCTGATTGAAACAATATGCTGGAGCCTGTTTCATCCATGTCCAAGACCACTGAATTATTAAACACATCTCTAAAGCAAAGGTCCCTCTCTTTGCATAATGTTGTAACACAAATCTACTGTTGAGCGACTCCACTAGATAAACAAGCCCTTCTTCATTAGTGTGATTGGAAGAAGAAAAAGAACGAAGGGGAAAATGAGGGCATGGGACTTAGAGAATAAAAAGATTATAATCATATGTCTTAATCACACATGAAGAATGTGAAGAATCACTGATTACACTACATAATGTCTCCAAAGAAAAATAGCTTTCAATAGCGATTTTCATTATCACACGCTTCACTGAATACAGATAAGGGTGTTTATGTTATCTCTGTGGGACTGAAGTTGTTTTTGGGTATATCAGGACACAAAGAAAACATTTACACTCCAGGGGCCTCAGTAAAAATGTTTATGAATGGATGCATGGATGTACGTCAATGCTATTTTATGACCTCAAACCACAAGTAACAAATTAACTCCATTTCACACATGAAGAGGCCAGCGGCAGTTTTGCCTTATGACAAGCACTCAGCCCACAGATTTCCTTTTTCACGCAATTATAATACCATCTTTTTATCATTTACCATTAATACATGTTTTTACTTCTTACTCATTGGGAGGCTCATCAAAGCATATCACAGTGTGAGGCGGATGTGGCAAATGTCTACAAATAAGATTTGTAGACACGGAGAAAAAAAACGGTGTTGCAAGAAATACCAAAAAATAGCCGGTCTTCACTGATGGAAATAGGTGTGGCCAATGTGGATAAGTACATGTTGGATCCAAGAACTCCAGGGGAAAAAAAAAGAAGTAGTTTTGCATTTGCATCACAGTTTAGGACGTGATTGAAAGATTAATTTGCTTTACAATTAAAAATCATTTTGGCATTATCTGCACAAAGAACTAATCTGCAGGGATTGAAAGTATTACATCCTCGGCTAGCACAAATGATAACATAAATTGTATTAGTGTGCAGTAGCTAAAAGATCATTGTCTGTTTTTTTCTTCCCACATTTATTCTTGCGCTGCAGTCTTTGTCATACCTGCATGATTGGTTGATGGAGGATGTGGGCAGCCATGTGCCCAACACGCCCTCCGAATTAAACAATATAATTGGGACACATAGAGGCTATTTTATGATCTGATGCCATGGTCAAGGTTTGGTGAGATGTATCCCCAAAAATAACTTAAGTAGGGAAAGATCATGGTTCAGGTTAAAATAGAGGACCTTTGTCGTTATGGTTACTATAATAACCACTTGGTTAAGGTTAGGAACGTCCCCGGTAATGCCCAACCTTTTGATGACCCAGCTAGCCACACTGAACTACTCCCTCTCGTTCTATAACAACATCAATTCTTCCTCCTTTGCTCCCAACACACAAAACTCCTAATTACTGCAGCTGCAGTAGAGCTTTGTCACTTTGAACGTAAACAAATGTTTTTTTTTTTGGTCACTCAACTGGAACGAATTCTGCTCTTGTATTTTTTGGGAAGACAATTCCACCTGCCTCCTCTGATACATATTCAGTCACTTCTTTTATTGGAAATCTACCATAAAAAAATAGATTCCTAGTGCAGCAGATTCTCATTTAGAAAGACAGCCATTTGTATTGGTTAGAACGATGCAGTAACCACAACCAGGACTGTACCCAGGTCTGTGCACAGGTGAGCGAATGTTTTGCCCCATTCCACCTGTGTCAGTCTGCTTCTACAATGTCTCAATGATGCTGAATGTAATGTCACACGAAATGAGACCATCTGCTTGCAGAGAATATTGCTGAGTGTGCAACATGCTGACTTGCTGAATTGCTGAATTGAGGGTACAATTTTGTACACTTTAGAAAACAGTTGTTTTCATTCATGACTAAACCACACACTGTTTGAAGTGTTCTTTAAACCATATAGTGAGTACTGATTCCACCAGCTGAGCACTGACCCGAGTTTGAGTGAGTTTTTTGCCATCACTTTTCTCTGCCACGAGTCAAGATGAACCATTGTGCTCCCCGTGGACAAGACCCAGCAAACAAATACGATTTGGAATGGTTTTCAGGGCCTGTAACATCAGCCTTTGCTCAGGGCACGTTGGGTGGTCAGTGCATGTGACCTTCTCATAGCGGGGCTCCATAACCCCCATCCATCCCTATTAGAGGACACTTATCAGGGACAGCAGCGAGAGGGACACACTCCCAGCTGGGCTTCCCTGGAGAAAATACTGTGGCGTGCAGGAAAATATCCCAATGGTGCACTGAGGTGTGTGCACGTGTGCGTGGTGTCTGTGTGTGTGTGTGTGTGTGTGTGTGTGTGTGTGTGTGTGTGTGTGTGTGTGTGTGTGTGTGTGTGTGTGTGTGTGTGTGTGTGTGGAGTTGTTCTCTGCAGATAGGACCCTGTGACTCTGAGATATGCACAGGCTCATTAATTAGAGGCTCTCATTATCCCCCCTCAGGCTCGAGACACTTAATCAACACCAAGCTCCAACTAAGACACATGCATGCATGCGCTCACACACACACACACACACATGCACACCCATCTCACATATTCCACAGCTAGCTAAATTCTGACACAACATCATCCAAGAATACAGCTCTGTAAAAGAGGTGAATGAATGAATGCTGATGAGGGTTATTTGTTTTCAGTGATGTACGGCACAACAAAGTGGTGGGAGTCATTGCTGTTTAACACTTTCATTGTTACAATGTTGTTAAGCATTTCAAAACAGATTCATCCATCTGCCATGTCTCTCTGTGGAAGCAATCCGTCAAATACTGTAAATTATATTCATATGTTATAAATTTTGATGCTGGAAAAAAGATAAATGAGTTTTTTTAAGGCCTTTTCCTTTATGAATCTGGAATTTTTGGGATATTTTTTTGTAATACAAGCGTGAACAGTGTTTAATACTAGACGTTGTGATGAGTATGCTGTGTGTATTGTCACAGGTGCTTCCGTGTTACTATGTAAATGTATGTATGGTACATTAGGGTACATGTCTCTGTGCTCGCTCTTTGGAATTTATTGCTTTGAAACTCAAGCCCTTGTAATTAAAAGGCCGCTGTTTATTCAAAGGAGGGGACAGATAGTGCACAGCGACACTCCAGTGTCGTGACTTAAGAGCGGGTATCTGTGAGGAAATAAATTACCCTCAGACACTCGGAAGCGCTTTTGGAGTGCGGGTCTTCAGCAATGTTTTTTTTTTAAAAGCCTTTTCACAGTTTTTTTTTTTTTTTTTGTCCAAACACTTCCTGTTAGGATCGTGTGGACTTTTGATATCATGTGGAATAAACAGGCAAGAAGACGCATTCATGTAGGCAGCTGTGCATGATACTGTATTAGTTGCCAAATCCTCCTAGTCACACAGGCATGTAGGTCATTTGTTTCTACCCTCAAATACAACGCACAGCAGTGTGTCCTAAATTAGTGTCACCTGGTTAAGTTTAGGCACAAAAACTACATGGTTAGAGTTCGGGAGAGATAATTGTTTTGATTAAATGATCCCTTGAACCACGTTGTGTGTTAAAAGTTACTACTTCCTTAAAGTCATGCAACCTTCATCGTCATGGCAACAGTAAACACCATTTAAAAAAAAAAACTACCCTGTTTCATGGTTGGAAGCGGTTCGCAAACAGCGGTCTCCTGCTCCCAGGTCCACTGTTTTATCGAATCATTCACCCAACTTTCCTCCTTCTTACTGGGAGAAACTCACCTTATGAATATGTCGACGTCATCTGAACTGTGTCATTTCTCTAGAACAGCAGATTGGCATTATCTGTATGACCCCAGAGGTCGCTTAACTTTAGAATGTAACTGTGGATCGTAATAAGCTACTTTTGGGATCGTTTTTTGGGAGGACAGTCGTTTAGACATTAAACTTTTCTGTTTCCACACAGCTGTCTCATATTTGACTATCTTAAGTGGAACTGATTTGTTATGTGCAGGAAAATGAATGCTCTTTGAACCAAAATTACCTTTGTTCATTTCAGCAGAAAATGTGTGCCTTGTGGAAAAATGTAACAGTTGCACGACATTTTACTAGAAACGTTTTACGATTAAGTGAAGCAATGGCAGTGGCATTCCTAAAGTGGTGCCTCTAAAAACTATTTCCCCTCACATTACTCAGTGACAGTATTGTTGCTGTTTTTAATCTGTAGTATTTCAGCAGTGCAAACTCCAAAATAAGCCGTGTTTTGGCAGTTGAAAGAAACATTCAGCGGTAGGGTGATGAACGTCTATGCCTTACATGAATCAATCTTTATTTTAATGCAGGTACTTTATGAGCCAAGCTAACTCTATAGACCGGCCTAACTCACTAGCTTCTGGACAGATCATACATTAGATACATTTTTGAGGGCATGATTGGCATGAACAAGAAAAGGAAGCACAAACTTTTAAACAGCTCCAAGTTGTGGAAAATGAAAGAGGGGGTTTTTGTTTCCCTCTGAAGGCTGGAGTCTGATTTCCTGTGCGGCTGTGATTGGGAAAGCAGAGGCACGCACAGGGAGCCTTGACTCTATATGGAGATGCCAGATGACAGGCTTCAAGAGACTGTTACTGAATAGCACACTGAAGTGGCCTTTGATTGGTCATCAAAAACGCCTTTTAAGAAACAAACATGGTGGGACTTCCGTGTCTGGAGTGTGAGTGGTTGAAAGAAAACATAAATTGTATCTTAGTGGTGTGGTGTGCAGCAGAGCCAACAGGAGACCTTTGATAAGTAGCCACGGGAACAAAAGCATTGTAATCTGTGAGTCAAAATATAGATACTGTAACCTGTAAGCACACAATAACCCCCACCTCTTTGACTACAAATGTGTGCTTTGATCACAGTGGCAGCTGTGGATGCGGTGGTTTTGCCAAACATTTTGTTCATGCTCATCCATGTGGATTACAGAGTGTGTCGTGGACTTCCTGTGCACAGCAGGAGTTTGTCCATAAGGCCATTTGTCAGCTTGTCCCCTCCTCCTACTTGTCTTTTGTTATCTGAGTGACCCCTTGGTGCACTGCAGACCCCGCTGACCCTGATGAGACACTAGCGTATTGACCAACTCACAGCTCCATAGAGTCCATTACCTAAACCAATTTAAATCAGAAGCCTATTGTTTCAACTGATTTCACTGCACCTCAATATCGACCATTTCCTTAATTCACCTTTCTCCTATTTTGAGATAATTCCTCAGGATTCTGTTAATGTTACTGTTGATGCTGTCATGTAGAAATGATTACTCTGCTTTTGTATTGCAGCAGCTGTGTTCAGCTCCAGCAAATCTGATTGAACTAATGATAGCCTTTCTGTTTCCAAACTGTTTTCACTCTGACTGCGGCAGCGATTGTGGTTCGAATAACCATGGCCTCCATTTTTAATTTCAGTCATCCCACTTTGAAAATGAATGACAACGTCAGTTTTTAAGCATGGAAGAGCTGCAGATATTTTCTCATTCCAGCCAAACAATGCCTAACAAACATCTTTGGCAGTGTTATGTATCTGATAGCAATGTGTGGTAAAGGATTGCACAGTATACTGCATGTGACAGCTGCTCTCAGCAGGAGGAAACAGGGGAAGTGTCTCCAGCGTCCAAGGTTCTCCGTCCTTTGTGAGTTGTGCCTTTTATGCATGAATTCCATCGACTGTTTCCAAGAAAATCATCAAGGACAGTAGTTTGTGCTGATAGAGAGCAAGGCAGCTGTGAAGTGTGGTGTTATTCGAATCTCCTTTGCTCATTAGCACCTGTTTACACTGTGATGAGCTTGTGCATTGCCGGTTTTAAAAATACCTATTGAGCAGATGCACTGTGACACTTTATTTCAAGTATCCGACACGTTTTAATGTCATGGATAGCAAATATCTTTAGGAATAAATGAAAATGTAATGTTTTAGCAAAACTTGAAATGCTTACAGGGAGGTGGTAATATCAAATGAGTATTGTAGTGATGTCATTGGACATAAACCAAGTAAATGTGGACATTAGCTGCTGAAACATCTTATGGGTGACTATTTGAACTTCAGCGATGTTCATTGAAACTCTATTGAAACTATTATTATATGTAAAGTATAAGCTAACAACAACTTTCACATTATAAACAAATTTAGCTTTGACCCGGAGGGAGGACATTCCATCCACAAATCACCAAATCCAAGGTTAGTGTTCTGTATATACAGTATTTTGGAGGGGCACGAGAGAGAGCCACGGAGAGAGACTGATCAGTGGTTTAGGACCTGGGAAAGTGTCCTTCAGCACCGCACCAACGCACAGTCCGCCTCCTGTCTGGGCGGCACCGTCAGCTCGGTGCGTAAACGTAAAGCACACATTTTTGGCAAATCTGTGACCGGCGGCGCTATGACCCTGCTACCTCCTGCTTGCTCAGCTCCGCTGCTCGAACTCTGTAAACTGGGAGGCTGGAGGAGCGCAGGGAAGGAAGTCATCAGAGTGCTGTAGTCCAGTTTGTTGCTGTTGCAGGATTCAGGATATCCTTCCAGCTCCTCACAGAAATTCCAGGGATTTTTTTTGGTGGTTGTACCCCCTCCTTCCCGTGAAAGTAATCTCCCTGCTTGTCGCGCCGTCTCCACCGAGCTCTGCTGGACTATTTTCTCCACGAATACTTCTAAAAGTCTCTTTTGACCGCTGAAAAGGAGGATTTGACCACCGTGATGACTATTTCTGCATTTTGGCACACATTTCGCCTTCCTACCGTTTCCTCGGGATCGAAGAGGACAGACTGGACATAGATTATCCGTACTGCGCTGGACTAACACTGAAGCCAACTAAGAAAGATGACCTCGTTTTGAAAAAGTTTAAGAATACATTTTTCCTAATACACCATCCGGATTGGTCCTGGAGGCGCCGATCCTGCGTGTCGAGTGAGGAGGGAGTGGGTTCAAAACGGACTCTTACTTTGGATTTACGCACAGGAACCTATCACCCAAACACTGTCAGTCGACGCCATGTGTCTCTGATTTATTCTCCGATGTCAACTGTGGATTTAACCGCTGTATGATTTGTGTTGACTGTGCTGTCTCCCCCCAAAATTGCCGCAAAGCTGAGACTGGCACACCATCATGCATCGCTTCTTGGAGAAAATCTGCTGCAAAATCGAGGGAAGTCGAGAGGCAGCATGACTTGCGCACTGGATTTCTTTGAATCTACATTCCATTCTCATATAAGATCTTAATGCTGTTCAATTTTGGTTTACAAATATGATGAAATGGCAGCCCCGGAAGAAGGTGAGTCTCTAATATCTTCTCCAGTTATTACGATAAATACATTTCTGTGGTAGATCAGAAGTTGGAGGAAGCGGTTTCGGATACAGATTGCTGTTCCGTCAATTCGTTTACTACAAATGATAATACCCATAGGTAGTAAGCACTACAGTGCCATGCCGTACTGTACTTAACTGAAGTGAACTGCAACCAAACGACAAATAAGTTTCTATTCCCCACTTGGGTCTTTCTTTCTATTTGTACTTGTTTTTTGTCCTAGTCCGTGTAATCATAAGAGACTAATCCGCTGTTTTACATTGTTCTGTATATAACATACTGGTACATTAAAGGTGCACATCCTCGGGTAAAAGAATTGCTTATGTCAGTAGATGTTAATCTCTTATACTCTAACCTGTGATATGTGTGTTGTGCACGTCTTTAGACAGACAGGCCTGCATTCTTGATCTGAACTAATCAAGACATCAGAGGTTAATGTATCCGGGAGTGAACCTATGGAGTATTGGTCATGGACATGGTCCAATTCAGCGTCAAAAAGAAAAAAACTCTCCGAGATTAAAAAAATGTAGAATGAAACATTCTACAATATGTGCTCCTAAAAGTTTCAGGATGAACTGCCACCCCTTCTTAGATTAATCTTTTAGAGAACTAAAACATGTTTATTGGTTTTCATGATTGGACATACATTTTCTCTTCAAGTTTGTATTATTATTGCTCTCTCTCATTGCTCCATTTTCATAGCCTGAGGGGTATTACAGCATGGAAAATATCTGAAAATCATCTGGGGTCTATAAAAAAAAATTGGTAGCACAAAAAAAATGGCTGTGCTTCGGATTTGTACCAGCAGGGGGCACTTGTCTGACAAGAAACAGTCTACAGACTTTACACTGAGCTGGAGTGGAAGAAAGAAAAATGAAAGGATGAGTAACTCCTTTTGTTCCTTTATCAACATTTTTGGATCTTTTTTATTTCACTTTTCCAAAAAGACTTTGTTCAACAGCATAAACAGACAGTACATAACTTGCTCTGCTGGAGCACGATGATGAAGTTTTGTTTTTCTAATTACCCAGTATGAAGTGCACTTGTAACTGATGATAGAAACAGTGTAAACTACTACTGGTGCTGGTAATGACATACGATATGCTGTCTCCTAAATTAATGTCTCTATTTTGTTTGTTCTGCATCACATGTCATTAGTTTGGATAATCTCATCCTTAAAGATGACATGAAAGTAAATTATCAAACCCAAGCTCCTTAATGTTGAATTATCAGCAGAGAAATAAATTCTGTGAGCATGCTCTAATGATTTCTACAGCTGTGCAGTGTATCTGCCAGAATCATCCATGAGACCCCCCTGTGAGGACTAAAAGCCTTTCCTCACTGCAGGAACTGATTCCTAGCCACACTGCAGTCATCTGTGCTCAACTTGAAAAAAAAAATCCTAAAAGTGACACTGTCCTCCATATGTAGATTCGTTTTCATAGATTTCATTGAGGTGAACACACTAAATCACTCATTTTGGTGGCTTTCATCAAGAAGGAAAATGGTTCCCCTGTTTTGTGTGATGTTGATTAATTAACCTGTTGGCGATGTTGGATGCTAGATGCATATGTATGAGCACAAGCACTTAGAGCAGGAAACACCGACCCACGAACATATAGTGTCCAATATTTTGAATTACTTTGCACGCACGTAGTGTGTATGTGTTTTTGTGCGTGTCTGACATTGTCCCTTCACCCTGAACTCTGGTTCACTGCCAAGGATGTTGTCTGACAAAGATATTGCAAAATAGCAGGCAGGACAGTGGAATAAAAAAACAAAACAGCTTTTGTGCTCCACATTGTAAAGAAAGCAATTTCTTTAGAATGCAATGCCAACTTTAGAAAAAAATGCTCACACAATAATGTCACCAAAGGTCCTTGATTTTTTTTTTCTCCCCGGTTCTTGCTTCTTGTTTATCAGCCGTTCAATCTGTCTTTACTCCACTTGTAGAGCGATCGGGGTCAATAGAAATTGAGGGAGAATCATATTGATTCAGGCTGAGTGTCCAGTCCACCTCCTTATAATGGATTACACTAATGAGTCAAAATTCCAAATCTGTAATGTTGAATAGAAGAGAGCAATTCCCTTAATGTTGCCGGTCGAAAGCTCTATCTGTTCTGGAAAGAGAATAAGAGTAAAATACTTAAATTTTCAGTGGATTGTGTAATTAACTTTCTCTTCCTGTGATTTGATGGACTTCCCTGAACAACTGAGCTGAATAAGAAAGACTGTCTATTATAAAATGTTGAAACATCAAAAAGGAGGCAGATGACTAAAGGCTGGCACAGACATGTATTTCTGATAATGGTTAGATAAGGCTATCTGTCCAGTGATCCAGTGATAATCAATGTTTTCTGTAGAGATTGCCTGTTTGATGGGCTTAAAAGCCAACAGCAACAGTGTGCAGGTGGCTCCTTTCCATTTTAAATTAAGACACTCTTATGTTTCATGTTTGTGAGGATAAGAAATACTTCTGGGGATGGCGGGGTGTGCAGCAGTGGCCACTGCAGTCCTCTTTGGTTGTCCTGCATTAGCGGAAAGTAAGCTTTTAAAAACATGGACAGTGGCTGTCCTGGGAAAGGCAACTCAGTGAGTCCGGTAAGAGGTGCCTGCCCTGCACTGACACTTACAAAAGCCACTAGGTTACATTTAGAGAATGAAGAATACTGCTTTTCTTATGTCAGCATATTTGTTTAGGCACTAATTGTGGGCCCCAACGGCTTGGCAAGTTTCTATCTGAATCAGACACGAGTAATTTTCCTTGTCCGTGACTTTTACACAAAATTGGTTCAGGCTTCTTCTTTTTTGCTGCCAAATATTTTTTCAAATCATCATCACCTCATGCTATCGTGAGCAGAATTGCTCACAACCTGTTAATATGTTGGGTTGTCTCATGTTACAAAGCCAGGCTCTGCATTCAGAGTTCACATTATGCCTTGTGGCAGTGTGACCAAGTCAGAAGGAAGTGACTGTTTGTTTTAGTGGTCATGCCAGATGTTGCTGTGGGCTCCACACGGTTCACATAAGGCCTTCTCACCTGAGAGCGACTGGATTCCCTGCTCATGTGTCCATGGCCAGACTCACTGCGAGCTCTGACTTTTAGCATCAGCAGGCGCACTCTTACATCTCGGACCACGTTCATTGGCTATTTACCCCCGGGATTTTTCTCATGCTGCTTTTCCCTTTTTGATTTGGTATTATTTATGAGCTCACTGGTGGGGGTAAAGGGCTATCTCTCCCCCAGTGCTCCCTCAGTCCCTGTGACGTCTCATGGCTGGCAGCAGCACAGCAGTTTTGGAATACATTTACAGCAGGGGAAAACCTGTCAGAATAGGAAGAGAAATGCTGGAAGAAACATTGCCGAGGAGAGAAGAAAGCAGGCAAGGCTTGTCACTGAGGGGGGGAAGACTCACCTGGGAGAAGCTGAGAGTGCTGGACAAAGATTGAGATACATCAGGGAACAAATGAATGGGGGCTAGATTGTAGGATTGTAGGAAATAAGGAGATAGATGGGTGGATATTGTGGAAACTAGATTGGTTCGCTGTAGAGCTGTAGACATTGATAGAATCTGAGATGGTTAGAATCCGAGTGAGAGAAAATGGGGAAGGGTTGGAGACTAGAGAATAAGATGGTGCAGAGGAAATTTAGGAGTGAGAGGCCCTAGAGTGATGCAGCAGGTATAATTAATGATAGGGAGTGATAGCACCTGCTGTTCCTGATGCTGTGCAGTATTTACGGCCCAGCATGCCAAGTGGAACGGGATGTGGCTGCGTGGCCAGCCCCCTGGCCCATCCTCCTGGGGTGTGAAAAGATAGGGTGGGGGCGGGGTCAAGTAAGGAGGAGGGGTAGCGTGGGGAACATCGACTCAGCAATACAGCAGAAATGTATGTGCTGTACTTGCTCTGTTAATCCCAGTCCACCGCCTCCCACTGGGAGAGCTGGACAGAGATGGAGGACAGAAAGCTTCCTGGAATGCGCGGCCTCCGTTACTCTTCTCTTTTTTGGCATTTGTTTGCCTTTATCAGATAGGAGCAGTAGACAGACAGGAAATGTTGGGAAATATATGCAGTAAAGGTCCAGGAACCAAACTGGGGACTCACTGCAGACAGTGTTTGCACCCATGTGATATGTGCTCCAACCACCCGGCTGTTGGGTCGCCCCAGGCCTCCCTTTGTCTTACGGTGATGCAGTGGTCTGCAGTATGCACAAGCTGTAGGCATATGCCTGGTAAGGTACTCTTGGGAGTCCACTGTCAAAATACAAGAGGATACACAATAACTGGGCTATCCTGCTCTCATTAATCCTCATTCCTGGGACCATCACATTCCTCTGTGAGTGTTCAGATGGATTTTTGGATAGCAAGTGGTAAATACGAAAATTGATTTATGTGTTGAACGGAGCACTCATTTCTGATTTGCTACACCTCTCCTTTCCCCCCCAGTGCTTCTGTTTGAGCAAATGGACCCATGTTTGAGTTTATTGAGGTCATTGTTCCAGGGGTGTGGTCAGCTGCTCCCGGGGCTCAGGAGGTGCCTGCCTCCGGGTGCCTCCGCAGGGAATAAAGCAGACCTGATTCGACGGACCACATCAATTGGAACACATTTCCTTGTTCCATGAGGTGGAACAGTCCTCTGCAGGACTTAAGCTCTATTCTTTTCATTCTTTTCATTGGTTAAGCTTCTGTATTATGGACTCAGTCTTGCATATACTGAAGAGAGCCAGTGTTTGAGACATAAGCTGGATAAAACATGTTTTGAATAAGGGCTGTCAATGGCACTAAAACCACAGCGCTTCAGCATATGGCCTGAAAAACATGCACACTTTTCTCTGTTTCACAACATTTATCAGAGTAAAGCTGCCAAAGCCACAGTTTCTGCATTCCTTTACGACTCCACACTGGACCACTTCCAGTGGGCCAGGCGTAGTATCAGCTCAGTCTTCAGGCCCCGCAGCTGTCTCCAGCCAATGCAATCTGTGTGTTGTGACAGACATTTTCCTCTAGTGGGTTCTAAAGAGGGCCTGTGATCCAGCCTGGATGGAGACATGTGAAGAGCACCATTAATACCACCCTGCCTCATACTGACGCCCCTAAATCCCACTAATTCCATCGCTTCTTTTGTCAGAGACGGGATTCATAAGCCCTTCTTTGAAGGCTCAATTTTCCAGGAGTGTGTCCGTGGCTTAGCTCTTGCTTTCATGGCGACGGGACTAGCCATTCCACTCGCTGGATTGACAGTCTGTTTGGACCCGAGTGGTCAGTATTTTATCCTTGAGCAGATTATTGGTGATTATTGAGCGTGAAAAAAAGCACGACTCAATTGACCCCTGCATCTTCATGACCACTGCCCACTTAGATAAATGACACGTAGTGCAAGAGAGAAGCAAACAAGATTCGTTTGAGCCTCTCCCTCCCCTTGAGTCTTGAAGAAGGAATAGGTGCTGAGCCGTGGTTTTGCAGTCAAACGGTGTAGCAGACACACCAGCAGCATGAACAGAGTGCTTCTACAGGGGTCACAGAAACAACCGAGCCCAGGGCACATTGTTTTAGTTCCCTTCACCATCACTCTGGCCGTGCTAGCCTTTCCTCTCCTTACTTTTTATGCCACACTGGATCTGGTGAGGGTAGCAAAGAAAGGTTTTTACTGCTGGCCATAAAATCCTGCAGGAAGGAAGGAGAAATGGTGCTGAGCACGACCCATTGAGCCTTTTCCATCTCCGTCTCTCAAGGCTTGGTTAAGCTGCTGTTCCCTCTTGTAAGTTTGGTTATATTTATATGAGGCTTATACTGGGATATTTATGTCAGCCATATGTTTATAGCTGAGATATGTGGGCCAAGAGCGCTGCCATATTCTCAGTGGGCTTGTCTCCTAAGGGAGATTCATGATTCCAGCTTCCTTAACAAGGCAGACAGACAGGTGGTGACTGACAGGCACACTGAGATAGACTCAGTAATGAGGACTACAGAACAAACCTCTGTGGTCCACCCTCCCATGCTTCTCCTTCTCAAATGATCTCATGCCTCATAGATTTTAATAGTTAACCAGGGTTTCTGTTGCAGTCTAATAGAGATATAGCTACTTACAGTGTAATGCTGTCTTTGCGTCCTCCTCCCTCACTGTGGCCCCTCTGTGTTCACCCCAACATTATTACCTCCTGTTGAGCATCTTCTTATGGCTGTCTCTGTTTTAAAAAGTGTTCTGCTTGTGTGTTTCTTCTGTCTTTAGCCTACATTTGTGGATGTTATTTTAACCTTAATGTCCACCCCGCCCTCCCAGCTCCACTATATTACATTGCCAATATCCTTTAAAAAAAGGTCTGTACAAAACAGATATCCGTTTGTGTGTACTTGAATGTATACATTAACTTGTTTGTCCCTGTGGATTGTGCATTTCAATTTTTTTTTTTTTTTTTGTCTTGAGGTATTTTGGAAAATGGTAGTCTTGACAAGTGAGTGATATCTTTGTGTCAGATAGGACATGATTGATGGAAACTGTGCAATATTGTCATCCATCAGAGATACTGAAATATTTTACCTTCTTCCAGTCTCTTATCCCCCTCCTCCACTCCTCTCTCTTGATCTATATTCCTGTGATGGAGGTCAGAGGCCACATTAGTGCTCGTATTGTTCAGCAGTCTGGAGAGTGCTCCAGTTACCACTGTGAAATTTCAAGCATCACCGCCTTCTTAGCTGTTTAAATATACTGTACAGTGTGAGGCTGAACACTGCTGCACGGGCAAAGCAGACACTATACAGTGTCTATGGTGTGATGTTACATTATTTTAAGTAATGTCTGCCTTTATAGCCATGTAAAAATGTGTTAGCTGCCTCTGCCACCTGTCTGGGTGTTCTCCATGATGAAACCGTGCTGAACAGGAACATATTTATGAATGCTGCTGTCTTCTGCAATAAAAAAAAAAAAAAAAAAAAAAACTGGTATGTGCACTCATTCCAGCTGCTCCAGTGAGGGCTGTAAAAAAAGATACATAATCATTCATTGGAACAAAAGACTGTAACTTGGCACACAACAGTTGGTGTAATGCTTCAGGTGTGAAATTATCCTCCCAATTTACATTTGGGAGTATGTGTTAGCCCCCTCCCTTTTCATCTTGCTTTGTTGTTTTCGGTTTCAGGAAAGGCTATAGCTACTATAATAGTATTTGCAAGGCGTAAATCTTCAATACTATATTTGTCCGAATAGAAAAGTACCGCTGCCCCATTAGGTTTGGATGCAGCTGCGGTGCAGCTCAGGTACTGCGATGCTGAGTCAAACTGCAGAGCCTTGCAGTATAATGAATGGACTATATTTTACGGACACAGAACGCTTCTCGTTTGTTGCCGCAGGGCTCAACGCGTTTTACAGCAATGCCCTGGGGATATCATTGTAACACAGCTATGCTGGCTGGCATTTGGACATGTGAAATTATCCATGCCTGAGTCTGTCAGTGAACATGACTGCATGTGTCCATCAGACTCTGACCAGCTGTAGCTGCCCACAACAGGCTAAACTGCGTGCCTTTAGCAGATCCGTGTAAGGATGTGTCGCTGAACTTGCACACAAACGTCCTACCTTCAAGCATCGGGATTTATTTTCTTCCAGACAACTGGGACATTGTATCATTTATAGCGTTGCAGAGCACACAAGCTCAACAGCTATCAGCGTGAAACTCATATGAATTTACATTAGCTCCTCAAATGCTACACAGCTTAACTATAGTTGGTTTGAGCGAAGCTGTTGACATTTACGCCAACAGATCTATTTCCTCCAGTTTCCTGCCACTCCACCGCCTCCCTTCTCCGTCCCTGCATTGTACTGCTGCTCCCAGCTAACAGAGTTGGGCCTAAGGCTGAGCAGGTGCAGGCTGCTGTGATGGTGGCTCTCGTGATTTACATACACATGGATGGCACACTCGGGGGAGATCTGTTGGCTGCGTACCACTCTCAGTGAAATGGCAGACCAGGATTGTTTATTGGAAGGCTCTCTGCTGCTGGTTGTATTTTGTGGTCAGAGGAGGGAGCGAGCAGGTGTTGAGAAATTAAAGCAGTCCTCCGTGTGTCAACATGCTCTTGGTCCCAAAAGGAATAATTTAGATCTGATGAAATCTTGTTCGCTGCAAATCTGTTGACAACACTGGGTGTTCCTCTGCCAGTTGGCATTTTGAAGGGTGTCTTTTAGCACTTTGTTAAAAATCTAGTTTAAAGTCCCTGTTGCTGCGAGTCTGTGTTTTATTAAATTACATGTGTAAAGGCCTTAATCAATAGAAATTGACCTAAACCTCATGGTTTAGATGTGTTGTCTTTACTAAACAAAAGCTTTGTTCATCAAGAAAGCATGTTGTTAAAACGCATGCAAACATAAGACAGCCTGGCAAACATACAGATTACTAGTTGTTTCAATGCAGTGGATAATTTAATGTTAGAATTAACAGACACATAATCTCTTGCTCTTTTTGTATTATGTTTTTTTTGTTCATGCTGTGCTTTGTTCTGGAAAATAAAAACGGACTTGACATTTGAAATGGATTTCTAATCAAAGTGAGAGACAAATGTAATGGCTGCGTGATGGAGCTGTCAGCCTGATGATTGTCTACGAGACAGCTTTGATGAAATACTTGGGAATGATTTGTTTCTGCTACAGGAGTAATAATTAGAAACTGATGAAAAATGTTGAACAATAGTAAAACTGCAACATTTAGGGTGCTGCTGTTTCTCGTTGCACTGCACATGTGACACATGTTTCCTTTGTAAATGGAGTTTGTCAGTCTTCTGAGCAATGTGTGGCAAACAGACAGATGGACTGGCAGGTTGACAGATAATGGAGTTGTGAATGTGGCGAGCGACACTCCTTCTGAGACACCTCTTTGACTGTTATCACAGCCACTTGTCCCAGTTCGCATAAAGACTCATTTAATTCCCTATCCTCGTTTCCTGCGACGACAGAAACAGTTGCAATTGTTTGTCTCAGAAAACTTACACAAAACGACACGAGATAGAAAGAGGTTTTTCTACCTGCTCCGACTCTTTGACTTCACATTTTTTCTCATGAGCTGCTGCTGCACGTGCGTAGTCGTCCCAATCAGGCCACGTCTTTAAGTGCTTTCCTGTTTGGGAAATTAGTGTCAAATGATCTTGTTTGAGAGCCTGTCTCCTCTTGGCTTGTGTGATGGTGAGTCCCGGGGGATTTGTGAGAGCATTCAGATCGGAGGTTGTTGAGAGGGAGGGGGAGTGAGTTATGAAACCTGATTAGAATATGGTTTGAGTTAATTAACTAAGGATTTTTTTTTTTTCCTCATTCCTTCTATCTATGTGTAATCTAATTACAGATGGTGGTTTTCCCGTTCCTATCAAATGAAAATGTAACTGGTCCCATGAGAGAGTAGGAGGGGGGAGGAGGTGGGGGGACTCCTCCCAGCCTGCCAGCCAGCCAGCCAGCCAGCCACCCCCCTCCACTTCCTCCTGGTCTCATCCTCTCAAAGCTGTGCTGAAGAGTTAACAGATGCGATGTCAGAGCAATCAGGAAGCTTTGTCTCTGAATTGTGCAGTGCTCAGTTTGCTCCACTGTCCTCAAACTGTCAGTTTGTCTGTCAATAAGTGCGTCATCATTGTTGTGTGTTACCTAGTTTCTAAGTGTCACCTCAGACAGCTAACACCTCCGTGTGTAGTGTTGCTGTCTGTAAGCAACAATTCACACGTGACTAGCTGAGCATGAATTGTATCAGTCTTTTGTCATAAAGGAGAATGATGAGAATGATGCTTAGGTATTGTAACAGAGCGATGGCATTAAACTAGGAAATGGTGGGCTGTGGACCCTTTCAGCTGCAGTATGGACCTCAAACATAATTATGAACAGATGGTGGAGAAACTCGCATATTGGTTTCTGTCGTCCTTTTTTCCACCGCCTTTGTTCCGCCGGCTTCTTTCCAACTTCTTTATATCTTTCTTTCAAACTTCTCTTGAGTGTAGCAAACTTCTTCATGCTGACATGCTCTTTTGTTTCTGCTTGTTGAATATCTGAGCAGCTCTTGTCATGGTAGCTGATTGGAAAGATCAAGAGCCGCTCTTCAGCTGCAGTCTCTTTGTATAAGCGAAGTTAAAGGCCAAAAATGCAATTCAAGCACTTCTGTCTACCCTCAGAGATGACACTCATATTAGTGCCAACGTCTTGCTTTCCTGTCTCACATCTTTTTCTCCCTTTTTTCTCTATTGTCTAAATTCAAACCCCCTCATCTCTCCCCGTTTACCTCTGCATATCCTCTGTACTCCGGTTTTATGTCTGTGTCTCAGGAAGAAACAGCCCTTAGCTGTAAATTGGCCCATTTCTCACATTTCATTTCCGTAAGTTGAGGCAGGTAGAAGTGAGTGGGGGGAGAACCTGCTAGCCCAGCACATCGGTAGCGCTGTGAATTCATTAGTCTCCCTGGGTCCTTGAAACAAGAGAATGAGAGTTTTTCTCAAATCAAACGGACATTCAGCTCTTTCTGCGTAGCATTTCACCATGGACCCATCAGCATATGTACACAGGCATCTTACATACTAGCCATGAAATAAAACAGAAGCACGCGTTTAACATAGAACATTTTGCAACACACCAGGCTCAGTGGTTTCCTAAGTGAAGAAAAATATCAGGACATTTCCATTATTCTACAAATGTGTAAGTCCGTAAAAGCATAAAATTAGATATCTGTGGAGCATAAAATTAATTCTGAGACCTCTACAAAAGGTCAAAGGATATTTTCAAACTAAACCCACGATTAGCTTCTTGTTTGACATACAGTGTTAATGCCTGGTAAGAAGTTAGCCATTGTGGAATTGGTATGTCCAGTCACACATTAATCCAGCTTTGAAGTCTTTTAAGTCTTTTGTGACCTACTAAGGATTACAG
Organism: Embiotoca jacksoni; assembly: GCF_022577435.1. NCBI lineage: Eukaryota > Metazoa > Chordata > Actinopteri > Embiotocidae > Embiotoca > Embiotoca jacksoni. Next base: position 17,579,331 of record NW_027185436.1, on the reverse strand, counting down.
ATGAATTTCCCATATTGTTCTGCTGATGCATGTACATAGCGTTCGAAACATTATTGAAACTCGTGCTTGCGGCGCGTTTTGCTGTTTTGGCAGTCTTGTTTGTGCTCTCCAGTTGCCACTTTCTACGGTCGCAGATTAGGGGAAGGAGAGTGTAGCAGCCAATTATGGATATATCTTTGTCCTGCTGTAGACTCCCCACTGCCTGTCTGCAGCACTCTCCTCCTCAGTCAAAAAAACCCACTCTCTTCTCTCAAGCAGTCCAATTTGTCAAGATCACTCACTCAGATTGGTGTCGTTTTGAGTGGGGGCTGGTGTCTGCCTTGAGAGAGGGATGATTGCGGTAAAGGCAGATGAAAAGGCAAAATGCAGATGATCCTTAATCTCTTTTTGAGGAGTCGTACCTCCTCTAGCTTTTCCTCACCCCTTTATCTCATGATTCCATTTCCTTTTCGTTTAAGGTCTTCCCCGTGTCCCGGTGACCTCTCATTTCCCCCCCTTGATTCCTGCACTTCATTATCTCGTCTCGTTTCAGATTCTCTTTCCCAATGTACCATTCCCCTTTTTTCTGTTTCCCTTTCTTTTCCTTTTCTCTCCTCCTAGCAGAAGATTCCTTTAATGTGTGGACGGCACAGCACCGACCCCATGTAAATATGTAGGCTAATCTGGGCTTTCATTAGTTTGTGTACATGAATATTGCATGACTGGTTCCCCTTTGCTAGCCCAGATTAGTTCTCAGTCTTTTCCCTTGGTTAATTGAAAACCATTATAACTGACTACAGTCAGGAGTCGTGCTCCAAAAAGCTCCCTTTCTCAGGCTGCGCTGCTCTGATCTCCGCTACCCTCCATTCCCCTCCCGTCAAACCCAAAGCCAGCTTTTCAAATGGACACCAATCAAAAGGCTCTTCTGGGAGAGGCAGAGCAGAGTGTTGGGGAAATGAGGTTAAGTGCGCAGACTGACCGACCTTCAATATCGCAACGCCCTCCATATCAGAATCTGACAGCCCGTGAGAGTGTGGAAAGAAAGGGCTTGGTGGGACGAGTTGTAATTGGACTGGGATACCAGAGAGTAGATGAAGCATTTAAGGCTTGGACCTGTCTATTTTCATTGCATGAAGGGTACGAGATGACAGATTCACCCCTGTGGTTTTTTGATAAGAGCCTCTGCTTCCTTTAGTCTACAGTAAACAACATGCATTCATAATATACACCCTTAATCCTTATTCAGTTTGGGTGGTAGAAGCCTATAAGAAAGTCACAGCATGTAGAAAATGTCAGTGCTGAATTCATCATCTTATGCTCGGGATTTTTTTTTTCTTGCTGCTTTTCAAATATTCTGTGTCTGTGGGGTGCTATTTTAAACAGGCCTCTCCCTTCTCTATCTGATCTTCGCGTTGTTACTCAGGGACATGGGGGGTTGAGCAGAGTGTGTCGAGACTCTTTGGAAACAAGGTCCTCCATGTTGCCCCTGGACACGGGCTCCCTATCAAGCAACTAATTTTATGCAACCCTCATCACGCCTTTTGGAACCGAGAAAGAGACAGAGAGAGATATTATCTTCAGGATGGTGCCAAAAGAAGAGGAGGAAATTGAGTGGAAACTTGTGCATAAAAGTGGGTATATCATCATGGGAGCATGTTCTCCTGCCTCCATCCCCTTCACTCATTTACTCTTTTTCCAAAAGAGACTCACTGTTGTCGGTTTTCCTCTCGGTTTCACTTTACATGTGCTTGGAGGTTGGATGATGAGTTTGTGTATGTGAGATATTTAAACATCAGCTGAGGTGTATATACAGTGCATCCAGAAAGTATTCACAGCGCTTCACTTTTTACACATTTTGTTATGTTACAGCCTTATTCCAAAATTGATTAAATTCATTTTTTTCCTCAAAATTCTACACGCAATATCCCATAATGACAAAGTGAAAATAGTTTGTTTAAATTTTTTTCAAATCTATTAAAAATAAAGAACGAAAATATAACACGTACATAAGTATTCACAGCCTTTGCTCAATACTTTGTTGAAGCACCTTTGGCAGAAATTACAGCCTCAAGTCTTTTTGAGTACGATGCTACAAGCTTGGCACACCTATTCTTGGGCAGTTTCTCCCATTCTTCTTTGCAGGACCTCTCAAGCTCCATCAGGTTGGATGGGGAGCGTCAGTGCACAGCCATTTTCAGATCTCTCCAGAGATGTTCAATCGGGTTCAAGTCTGGGCTCTGGCTGGGACACTCAAGGACATTCACAGAGTTGTCCCAAAGACACTCCTTTGTTATCTTGGCTGTGTGCTTCGGGTCGTTGTCCTGTTGGAAGATGAACCTTCGCCCCAGTCTGAGGTCCAGAGCGCTCTGGAGAAGGTTTTCATCAAGGATGTCTCTGTACATTGCTGCATTCATCTTTCCCTCCATCCTGACTAGTCTCCCAGTTCCTGCTGCTGAAAAACATCCCCACAGCATGATGCTGCCACCACCATGCTTCACCGTAGAGATGGTATTGGCCAGGTGATGAGCGGTGCCTGGTTTCCTCCAAACATGACGCTTGGCATTCAGGCCAAAGAGTTCAATCTTTGTTTCATCAGACCAGAGAATTTAGTTTCTCATGGTCTGACAGTCCTTCAGGTGCCTTTTGGTAAACTCCAGGTGGGCTGTCATGTGCCTTTTACTGAGGAGTGGCTTCCGTCTGGCTACGCTACCATACAGGCCTGCTTGGTGGAGTGCTGAAGAGATGGTTGTCCTTCTGGAAGGTTCTCCTCTCTTCACAGAGCAACGTTGGAGCTCTGTCAGAGTGACCATTGGGTTCTTGGTCACCTCCCTGACTAAGGCCCTTCTCCCCCGATCGCTCAGTTTGGCCGGGCGGCCGACTCTAGGAAGAGTCCTGGTGGTTCCAAACTTCTTCCATTTACGGATGATGGAGGCCACTGTGCTCATTGGGACCTTCAATGCTGCAGAACATTTTTCTGTACCCTTCCCCAGATCTGTGCCTCGATACAATCCTGTCTCGGAGGTCTACAGACAATTCTTTGGACTTCATGGCTTGGTTGTGCTCTGACATGCACTGTCAACTGTGGGACCTTATATAGACGGTGTGTGTCTTTCCAAATCATGACTGTGGTAAACCACAGGTGGACTCCAATCAAGTTTTAGAAACATCTCAAGGATGATCAGTGGAAACAGGATGCACCTGAGCTCAATTTTGAGTGTAATGGCAAAGGCTGTGAATACTTATGTACGTGATTTTTTTTCGTTTTTGATTTTTAATAGATTTGCAAAAATTTCAAAAAAATGTGTTTCACATGGTCATTATGGGGTATTGTGTGTAGAATTTTGAGGGAAAAAATGAATTTAATCCATTTTGGAATAAGGCTGTAATATAACAAAATGTGGAAAAAGTGAAGCGCTGTGAATACTTTCCGGATGCACTGTATATACAGTACATGTGCGTGTATGTTTCTCCCAGAACATCTTAAGAATGCCAGCACCTGCGGTGAGTGTTTACCCAAATCGTAAGACTCTCCCCACAATTTCACGCATTCCCCACCATTATTTCTCTGTCAAATACTTGTGCTTTCCTCTGCTCTTTTTTGCACCTGTGCTAGTTTGTTTAAAAAATTCTATTTTCTACCTTGACCTTCAAGATGTTCTGCAAACACATTTATGTGTACTATGTGTATGACTATTCACATTATTTTTCAGGCTGAATACTCAAGCATTTTCTTCTCCACAAATAAAAAAAACATGTCATTCGCTTCCTCCTTTCGTCTCTCCTCATCCCTCCGATTCCCCCTGTCTATTTCTACCACATGACACTGCAGTGCTGGCAGGTTTGTGGTAAGGCTTCAGGAATGGAAATGAGATGCATGGTGGCACTGTGTCAAAGAGCAGCAGATTGAACATTAGCCTGAATCGTCCAGCAAATGTTTGCAGATTTTTTTTTTTTTTTTTTTTTTTTAATTTTATTCAAATTAGCCTGGAATATTGGCTCTGGAGCCAAGGGTGCAGAGAAAGCTCTGCAGTGGACACCTGCTCTATTAACCCCACATGATGTGTTTGGGTGTGATTGCATGAATTAACACAAGCTTGAGAAAGAATTCAGAGTGTGGGCTATTTCTGTTCTCCTCAGTGTTTGTGCATGTGACCCAAGAGAGCATGCAAATAGAAAACAGAAAGTTAGATTCAGCTGCCTTTAGCAACTTATTAGTTGTTATTTGGGTGTGTCTGCTTGGTGTTTGTTTTCCCGAAAGCAAAGTTTTTCTCTTTTAGTCTTACATTTAGTCAAACAATGAGTCTAAACGTGAGCAGAGGGAGGGCTGTTCCAGCCTAACTTCAGACAGGATTATTTATGGTGTGTGTGCCTTGTCGTTGGTGTTTGACTTATTGCAGGGTCACAGGATGTGGGTGGATTTAGGTGCTACTTTATCACTCTTACCTCTCCATTCTTAATCAAGTCACGTCCCACCCTGTCACTGCACTGGGTCACCTCCAGTATCTGCATCTGTATCAATGTGTATGCGTGTTTGTGGCTGTATGTATGGTGTACACTGTATACTGTGGATGGATGTACTTGATACCACTTGATACTATTGACTCGGACCACATGCATCGCCTTACTCTAGACACTAATGACACGTGTAACATGTTTGTGTACAAAGGTAGGGCCTCAATAATTCCATGACTTGATGATAAATTCAGGATGTTTCTAATGGACAATTCATTGCAGGACAAATTTTAAATCACTGCACACAATTTAAGTAGATATAAATTATATACCAATCCCAGTCTAACAGTATGTTTCTGTTGTTTTATTTTATGCAGACAGTCGTGTACTTTAAGTTTGAGACATACTGTGAACCATGTAGTTTTGTGCTCCTATTACACTGTGGGGCACAAGACGGTTAATAAAGAAAAGGACCAAAATCAAGGCACTAAGATCAGAGAGTCTGAGATGTTATGCTTTTAACCAGATACATCCCATTGAGATTCGAAATCTGAAGACAGCATCATCAACAGGATATAGTTACAGAAAATACAGATTACGATCACAGATTCACATTATAAATACTGAAATGTTAGCATGAAGCAGAGATGAGGAGTGGGCTTTAGAGGTCTGGTAAACTCGCTTCTTTTAAACTCCACACCCTCAGATCTTTGCCTATTTCAAACTTCGGACCCAACTAGTGTGGACTCAAATGCAAGTGGCAATTTACCATGGCATCAGTGGCTTCTGGCTTCTGGCTTTTTTGGAGGCAGAAGTGATCATATTTGGACAACAGGGGGCAGTTAGGGAGGAGCGAGGTTTGGATCCTCCTCATATACTGTTTCTAACTGAGAACCTGTGGACACTAAGCTTGCCCATCTGTACTGCCAATGTTTCTGCACCATATGCATGTCAATCAAACAAAATAATAATAATAATAAAAAAAAAAAAATATTGACTTTGTATTTAATGAGAAAAATTGACACTATTTTAATGGGAGTTTATTGGAGCCAGAGTTTTTCTTGGAGCCAGCCCCTGGTGGCCCTCAGGGGTATTGCACTGGAAGGCACTTCAGCACTGGCTTCACTTTTCAGATTGGGGGTGTACGTCCATTTTCATGTCTGTGCTCAACAGAAATTCCTTAAGGAAGTTTATCAAATTTTGTCAATCTCCTTATGGAGCCAAAAAAAAGCGTGATTTGTCCAACTTTGTTTCACACACAGTCGTATTCCCGAACCAGAAAACAGATGTGTAAAATCATTGTAGAGGTTTTTTAACTAGGGAGATATGTGGTCTGTTTTATCAACAGCTGTAATGTAACAACAAATCTTCTCTTGTGCATATTTTTTATGTTGTATTTGTACTGTGTGCAGCATGTTGCCCTCGGCCCTCCCTCTGTCCTTGGGTTGGTTTGTGTGTGCTGACAGTGTCTGCCCTGTTCTGCTTTTAACCTCAGTCTAAAGCCATGACTGATGGGATTCACAAGCCTTCTCCCTGCTTCACCTCTCACAGATGATATATGTTTGTATAGAACTTTACCTTCGCCAGTTTGTGTGCGTGTATGTGTGTGTGTTGTTTTTTTTAGTGTCCCTGTATGTGGGTGTGTCTGATCCTTGACTTTGACCTGCGCTTGGCAGAGTGTTGTGTTCTGTATTTTTTGCTGTGGGATTTGTCTTTGTGTAATTTAACGAGCAAAGAACAAGTGTCTGCAGCTCTCCATTGCAGGCGTCTCTTGACTAAGTCTCGGCTGACTAGATATCATGTCAGCTGGGTATTAAATGTTTAATGCTAGTGGATGTAGAAGATTGCCTTCTACTTGTCCTGATTAAATATTTAGGGACGTCTGAATGGTGTATTTGACATTGCTAGGTGGTAAGGGACCCTGTTCGCAGTGTGAAGTGTGTGAAGATAACTGACTGCCAGCTGTCTATTTGGTTGTGACTGCGGTGCAACTGGGACCTCGGCTGAGTAAAACTGGTAGCAAACACAGAATGGAGAGGTGAGAGGGGAGGTTATATTTATCCATGTCCTTCCTTCTGTATAGAGAGCCCTGTTTTCTCTCTAGACAGCACACCCCTGCCTCTGTTTGAGAACCCTGCTTTGTCCTTTTGAATATATGGGGACACTCGACAAGAATAAAACATGTCTGCGCACAACTGTGAGCCATGAAGTTTAACTTGATGGAGACAGCAAAAGCTGCCAATTTAAGAACACTGAAATGGAGTATAAATTAACAAAAACAAAACTGTTTCCGACTACAGTAAAAGTCCTCCAAAGGAAAGAGATTGAGGTTATTTCAGTTTCCATCTGGAAAACCCAGCACGGCATAAGTACTAAG